>NW_026652281.1:43803034-44257215 GCF_009828535.3 Hylobates moloch
TATTAAATGATCACAAGGTCCCACAATAGGTTTTCTGCAAACTGAGGAGCAAGAAGAGCCAGTCTGAGTCCCATAACTGAAGAATTTGGAGTCCCTTATTCAACAGCAGGAAGCATCCAGCACGAGAGAAAGATGTGGGCTGGGAGGCTAGGCTCATCTCTCTTCTTCATGTTTTTCTTTCTGCTTTATATTTACTGGCAACTGATTAGACGGTGCCCACTCAGTTAAGGGTGGATCTGCCTTCCCCGCCCACTGACCCAAATATTAATCTCCTTCGGCAACATCCTTACAGACATAGTCAGGATCAATACTTTGTGTCCTTCAACCCAATCAAATTGACATTCTGTAATCATCATATATATATATATATAAAACATACAACATATATATTTATTATTTATGGTTGTTTCAATGAAGGAAAGATAGTTGTATCTTGAGGTATGATGCAACCAAGATACATAATCATCCTTCTTCTCATCAGCTACATGAGGGTTTATGACTTCAAAGATAATTTAAATGAAGGAAAGAGTTCTAGCAAATAGGAGAAAAGAACTGAATAACAAAATATTTAAAGTATGGATATTTGTGAATGAGATAGTATACAATTTATCATCGCATTCGTTGAGTTGAAAATAAAAATTTTAATAATTTCCCTTCTAAAGTGATCTAATCATTATAATCATTACAAGTAGAGCATTCATAATCTAAAAATCCAAAATCTGAAATGCTCTAAAATCTGAAGCTTTTTGAGCACTGACAGGACACCACAAGTATAACATTTCACACCTGACTTCATGTGACTGGTCACAGTCAAAATTCAGATGCACAGAACAGTTTATTCATCATCTCTAAGGGATGACAGACTCTCCTGGTCCCCTTCAGCTGTGATACATACACGTATCTTTTTCATGCAAGTCCAGATTTCCCCACACAAGCCACTCACAAAGGGTAATGAAATGACACATGTGCAGTCTAGATGCACCAAACACAGGTTCCCTACAATGTCCCACATGGAGCCAACACCTGTGTGCATTATTCACTGTTTTTATTGCTTTCTTTGTTTTTGATTATTTTCTGTCTGTTCTGTAAAGATATTGTTCAAAATGTCAAAACAGTCTTCAGATGCTCAAACAGGTAACAATGATAAGAAAAAGAGGAGGTATTTTTGTTTATTTATAGCATAGAAAGTCAAGCTGTTAGAGAAACTGAATAGCAGTGTAGGTGTGAAACACGTTAAACAAGAGTATATTGTTGGAATGGCCACCATATATATGAAATAAAGAATCAGAAGGATAAACTGTTAAAAGTTCTATGCTGAAAGTGATAAACAGAAATTAATGAATAGTATTCATTTCTGCATAAAGCTAGAAATGAAGATTTTGATTGTGTATTGAATGAGTGGATTTTTCAGCATTGCAGTGAACACATGACACTTAATGGTGGACTCACCAGGAAACAAGCAAAGATCTATCACAATGAACTGAAAATTGAAGGAAACTGAATACTCAACAGGCTTGTGGCAGAAATTTAGGAAAGACGTGACATTAATTATTTTAAAAATTTCTGGTGGTAAAGCATCTGCTGATTACAAAGCAGTGTAGAAGTTCATTGATAAATTTCCCAAACTCATTCCTGATGAAAATCTGACACCAGAACAAGTCTGTAAGGCTGATGAAACATTACTGTTTTGGCATGATTGCCCAGAAAGACACTGACTGCAACTGATGAGACAGCCCCTATAAGAATTAAGGATTCCAAGGACAGAATAACTGTGCTGGGATGTACTATTGCAGGTGGCTTGCATATGTGTAAACGTTCTGTGATAGACAAAAGCTTGTACTCTTTCTGTTTTCAAGTAATGAATTTCTTACCAGTCCATTATGATACTAACAAAAAGGTATGAATTACCAGGAACATCTTTTCTAACTGGTTTCACAAATATTTTGTACCAGTGGCTTGTGCTCACAGCAGGGAAGCTGAAATGACTGAGAAATGAAAGATTTTGCTATTCTCTGACAACTGTTTTATTCATCTTCCAGTGAAATTTTCTCAAAAATAATGTTTATGCTAGTGCTTCCCCAGACAATGTGACTTCGGTAATTCAACCATGTGACCAGGGTGTCCTTAGATCCATGAAGAGAAATACAACATACTACCAGCAGTGAACAGAAGCCAAGGGTGTGGAAGATTTTCAAAATGAATTTATCATGAAGCATACTATTGTCAACACTTGGAACACAGTTGACAAAAGATATATTTATGTGTGCCTATCACAACCTCTGGCCTATGTCTACGTCCAGTGATGATGATGAACATGGTGGTGATTTGAAGGATTCTGCTTGTCAAGTGAGAAAAAAGATGAGGTCTGACCTTTTTTCATATACGAATGTATACCTTCATAATCTGTCAGTAAGCTGGAAGAAATGTATATTGAATAATTTTTTAACATTGATAATGAAGTTTCATTTGTTCATTTATTGACCCATGGTGAAATAGCCAAAATGGTCCTGAATCAAAGTGACCATGATGAGAGTGACGATGAAGATAAAAACTGCCTATGGACTACATGGTGAAAATGTGTAATGGGCTTATTGCAAGACTAAAGAAGCATCCAGTCATAATAGAACAAGGCATACAGCAACTTATAAAATCAAAGAGAGACTTCTAAGACAGAAACTGCTGTTAATGAGGCAGATGACTCGGGAGGAAACATTTTAAAAAGCCACCCAGCAGAATGCCTCCTCATCCCTAGAGATTTCACTTCCTGGTCCCTCAACTACTCCTGATGTTGCTTCTCACCAGAAAACACACACACAAACAGACAAAAACAAAACAGTATACAGTAATCTTTTAATAAAATAACAGTGTTGCAGCTGGAGACTGAAAGCTACCATTGTTTGTTTGTTGCTGTTGTTTAACAGCTGATACGCTATTCTGCTGATTTTACTGTGTGCTAAATTATCCTGAACATGTTTTCACTGTATTAATACATCATCTTTTTCATTGTTAAGTATATACGTATGAATGAGTTTAAGAAAATTATTGCTAATTGGTAGTATATCAATTCATAGACAGGAATAATGGTGATCAAACAACTGCAGATTGTCCACATGGATAGCTGAGATAGTGACACTTTTGCTTTATAATGATCCAATGCACACAGACTTCATTTTATGCAAAAAAATTTATTTTTTATTTTTATTTTATTTCTTTCCATCCAATTGAGTTAAAAATTATTTAAAATATTTTATAAAATATATGCATTTATATTTAAGTATATGCATTGATATTTATATATACAATTGTATAAAATATATGCATTTATTATTTAATTGGGTCTATGATGTGATGGGTAGATTAAAAAAAAATATCAACTACTTCAGGCTATGTATATAAGGTATATGTGAAATATAAACAAATTTTGTGTTTAGACTTGAGTCCCATCCCCAAGCTATCTCATTATGTAAACATAAATATTCCAAAATCCCAAATCATCCAAAAACAGAAACATTTCTGATCCCAAGAATGTAAGATTAAGAGGACGTAACCTATACTGATTTGGATGATAGGCTTTTGTATTCAGATGACATATTTTTTCTCCTTCATGTTCTGCAGTTCACCATCTAATTGTGCATGTGTATGTACGTATAACATAAGCATCCGTAGCATTTTACATCATTATGAAATTAATATTTCATATTTACTATGGAATATAATATTTCATGAAGTGTAGCATTGGGTCCTATATGGAAGCACTCAAGATAGTTTTTGTAGTTATTGTTGTTGATGATGATGATATTCATGTGGGCTGATTAAAAGCAAATCTCATTCGTCATACATTCACTGTTCTCATCAGGATACAAAAGCCTTAAAATAATTACACAGGGTCATGTTGCAAACTGTTGAATGGTTATATCAACTGTGAACTTTATGCCAGTCTTGGCAGTTGAAACTATTTCTACAGTGGTTGCTATGGTAAGTAATTGTGAATATTTTTCATATTAAACAAAAAGGGAGTTTAATATGCAGGATTGCATAAAAATGGTCACAGATATGAAAGCTAATGTTAAAGTTCTGGGGCATAAAAATGCAGTTTGAATAGGCATTGATTCACAAGACTATTTTAACCTAACGACTTTCCTACAACTTCCAAAGGAATCAGCAGAATACTCAGACCCACAGTTTAAATGAAATATAGTGACAGTCAGAGGTGAAAAAAGTCACCTAAGACACAGATACTATTCTAAAGCCTCAGAGTCTATCTCACTAACACATCACTGGGTGTAAGAGAATGAAACCACAAAGTACTGACGTGCTGAGGCCTAAATATGTGACTATGTTTTCAAGAATCATTTCTAGATATAACTCAGATTCTGAAACTTTCTTCATATAATAAGTATCACTTTCAATGATGTTATCAAGGTGGATTGCAACCCTCATTTACCAGCCGCTATCAATCCAAGACCACTATGGAGCTTCCAGATTACAACTGTGAAGATCTGTCTCAGTTGGTTGCATAGCACCTATTATTTAGATATGGGGCAAGGCCATCTTCTAGAATAGAAATGACTTTCTATTATTAGGGGCCAATAAAAATAAACATAAAGAAATGAATGACAGAAAGAACATTTAGCTGACAATATAGGGCATGTGAAATTGATAATTTAATAATGCAGACAGGAAATAAAACCTTCAAAACTCTTTCCTTTTAAATCAGAATTTCATTAATAGCTTTTTTCTTCGTATACTTGTAATATTTCATTTCATATGAAAAAGTCAAGCCTTATTTAAATAGTAGTTATTTGCCTAATATCTCAGTGTAAAAAAAGTCAGTGCTTATGGGTGACAGAGTAAATATATAATCTCACGCAAGCATCAGAAAGCTGGGAATAGAGTTGTAGTGCCTGTAGCAAACTGGAAATGTATACCCAACCTAAAGTCATTCAAATTCAATGTATTTTGCAGAAGTTTTCTGGCAAAGGAAGCACATTCAAAAATCTAGATTTCTATCAAAACGTGGGCCACACATTTTGATGGGTCTGGTAAATCGTGTGGTTAAGTGGGTCATAGTTCCTTTTTCTCCTTTTTTCCCTTTGAGGTGGTCAGCCATGCCTAACTAACTCTTCAGATTACTCCCCATTGGATGGTAGGAGTGAGAGAACTGCAGAAAATATTTGAATTGTATTGTAAACATTTGAATCAACTTTGAGGAAGCCTACCCTACTTTGAGGTTTCATGGTTTTGTAAGCCGGTAAATTCCCATTCTTGTTTAAAAAAAAAAAAGAGAGAGAGAGAGAAAAAAAAACACTGAACACATTGCTTAGGCATATTCTAAGAACCACCTAACTTCATCCCATAAGTTATTGACATTATACTCATCCTGAAATTCCAGTTATTTATTTAATGGAATTTGATTACGTAATCTGCTTCAAAAGTCTGTATTTAACCCAGTTTTTATCTTACGAAGATCATAAATAAATAGGATGTCTTAAGAAAAACCAATGCCTAAAGCAAAAATTAACAGAAGACGAGGATGATAAAGACCAAAGCAACAAAGCATAGCAACCTGGAATCCAGTCAGTGGTAAGATAAACAGCCTCATGTGTTAAATAGTGTCTGCAAGGGTTCAATATTATTTGTAAACAGTTTGCCAAAGATTAAGGCCACACATGAACAAGGAAAACAATATTGTATTTTTCTTATGATGTTAAAGTAGGAGACAAGGCATTTTGAAATCAACCAACCAAATACTAATAGTGTTGAAGCAGTGGTAAATATCTTTAAACATTTGAAGATCTCCAATATGTTTGACATTATATTTTTCTAAGTTATTACAAGATTTTTAAAAAAATTGATAAATTGATGGCAATTAAGGTCAGATTTGGGGTCAATATTAGAAAGAAGTTGATATAATCTAGAACTGCCTGACAATGGATTGTAAACTGCCTGGTATGAAGAAATTTCCATTATTATGGTGAGGCCAAAGGTAACTTTTTAATTTGCAATACACAGTCCTAGAAGGGATTTTTATTTGAAATGTAAACTCTTAAGTCCTATGAAGTCTTTTTCAAGCTTTCATTCTGTGTTCAAAAGTGTCTAATTTTTAAAAGAATATGTAAATTTCTTCCCAAAATAGTAAATCACATTGATGTAAAACTATATCAAAATTGAACACTACATTTTAAAGAACACCACGTAAGTGAGGTTTTTACAGTACTCATTTATAACCATTTTTTTTAATCAAGCCAGATTGGCTGCTTTATACAACTATACGCATACTAACAAACTCTTCATACAGATCTTCTTTGTGTTTTCAAATCACTTGAAGTGGCAAAAATGCCTTCACTTCTCAAATTAGAACAGAAAACAAAAGATAATGGCCATAAGTGTCATTCTTTGTAGCTAAATCTCATTTTCAAGCTGTAAAATTAAGAATGTGAGTTTAGCGTCAGTGTCAATGAACAAATTGCTGTCTGCTTTGGACTGTAAATCATTTAGTGTTTTTAAAGTCAGTGTAACTACAGTATAAAATGCAGGAACTTGAAGGTATTAAAATATTTAATTATTATAAAATACTCCAGAAATAGATTCAATAGAATGTTTACAAAAAAAAGCAAAAACAAAAACAAAACAAGATTAAATATTTACATGTTCGCAGCAGCAATCTTGTTTCTCCCAGTAAAATTTTAACATTCTAAGAATGTAGGTATATAAAAATAAGAATTAAATAAAAATTGAAACATTTTGTATTTTCTTTAACTAAAATATCTCTGAATATTATTTTTATACTCTCCAGAAAATTATCAAGGGATTTAATTTGATGTTCCATCCTTCCCAAAGGTTTATCATCAAATTTCATTCCAGAAAAAATAAAAAAAGAAAAAA
Source organism: Hylobates moloch (assembly GCF_009828535.3). Taxonomy (NCBI): domain Eukaryota; kingdom Metazoa; phylum Chordata; class Mammalia; order Primates; family Hylobatidae; genus Hylobates; species Hylobates moloch. The sequence goes on from NW_026652281.1 coordinate 43,809,920, forward strand.
ATGTATCACTGACTTAGCAATAATTCGAAGGTCATAATAATTTCTGAAGGTTAATTTGTTGAACCATAGTTGAGTGTTTTTGCTGTATGCTGGGGTGAACTGGGTGTTTTGCTGCAGCCTATTTCAATTAGGAGTTAACTTGTGAATAATCAAGAAACTTCACAAATACTTCTAAGTTCCACTTTCCTAATCCAAAGGTGTGATAGGGTGCAGTCAACCATGGTGATTCAACTTGGAAGAAGTTATTATCAGATAGAAAACATGATGGTCGGCTGAAAGGTGCTGGAACTTTAAAAGCATCAAATGTTCTACTAAATACTATATGCCCTTTTCCATTTGTATGTTTGCTCAAAATAGATCATTTGTGCCCTACAGTTGAGCCACTCCTGTCAGAGGAGCCACTCCTTTTATTTTCTTAGTGTTAAGAAAATAAAACAGTAACTATTTCCCAAATTTCATATAATTCCCATATGATTAGCCATGTATTACATTTTTGCCTTTTTTCTCCCTATCGAAACTGTCTACAGACCTCTCTGACAGAGAAGCTTAAGGCTAATACAGCTTAAGGGCGTATTAAGCGGACTGCCTGGCCTTTCTGCATCAGGGAATCCAGGACTGATTGATAAACAATGAAACTAATGCAGTTTGGCAGAGAAATGGGATCACAAAATTAAAAATTTCCAAAAAAAGATTATGAGTTAACACAAAGTTGATGTTGAGTTCTTATATTTGCATATTAAAGGAACGTCTGTTCTTTTGCTAGAGACATTGAGCTTTTTTATTATCATTTACATTTATAGAAAATAACTCAGTGGGCCCATAGGTCCACCGAAGTCTTTTTAATTTGTTCTTAAAGTTCAAATGGCATTTCTGCTATAAAACAGCCACCCTGAATAAACTCAAAAAGTATTCTGCGTATTAACATGAGAATGAGAAAAACAAGCATAACTCTCTGCTATGGTAATTCTTCCCAGAGGATTTTTTTTTTTTTTTTTTAACAAAGGCTGTTTCTGAGGTGCTTACAGCATCCACAACTGAGATTGGCTGTGAGGACTGGGAGATTATAAAACTCTGTGAATGTACAGAACTACACTTCAAAAGATTCCAGTTTATCTTGTTCTATATACAGGCTATTGAAAAGATTCTGATGTTTAGATCACATTAATGATGTATAGACCAAAGCAAGGCATGCCCTGAAGCAAGAAGAAGTTAAACCTTTTTTACAAAATAGGCTATAAATGACCTTTAGGTGACTAGTATTGTATACTTGAGGGAAAAAGTTGATAGTGAACTATCAACAAGACTTTCTGGCATGTCCTATTCTAAAGCAGAAGAACAAATCTCATAGCAAGGACTATTCCTTCCAATCATTAGTGAATTAATCATCTTTTAGCATGTCCAGGACTTTATTTGCCAAGGAGCTTTAAACAGTATACTATGACCATTTGGCAAAATGTAAAAAATATTTTAAATGAGGTCCACTTAGAAGCCATTTGCTTTATTAGATAATTGAATTTACTATAAATTTTAAAGACATGTTATGTATTCTTCTCCCATGATACCAATTCTTAGTCTTTTCAGTTAATTATTATTTTTATGATTCAGAAAATGATAAGAAATTTCTTCTAGCTTCTACTTACTTAGCTTACAGTTTAGAGAATAGAGAAAGAAAATAATTATTCTCATTTGCTTCTCAACCAGTTTTTGCCCTTAAGGCTCCAACATCACTAGAACCTAAGAATAATAGAGAGCAGCAAAAAATGAAAAGAAAAAAGAGAAAGAAAAGGAAGATAGAGAAGGAAGAAAAGGAAGAGGAAAAGAAGAAGTAGAATCAGGATTGCAAAAAAAGAGAAAGTGTTAAATAAGAAACTTGGAACACTTTATATTTCTATTTTTTATGTCTGTTTTTTATTATTGTTGTGATACTATTCATGAAGCAGCACTCAGTACACTGGTCCTAACCTACATATTCACACACTTACCGTGATAATCCTGTATTAATACTCTACTATAGTCAAGTTGTTACTGAACTGTCCGCTCACCTGGTGCAGTAAAGTAAACACTGACACTGAGGTTTGCAGCGAGAGAAAGAAGGGTGGCAAACAAGGAGAATGGGCAGTTAATCCCTAAGACATGAACTTCCTTGATGGGTAACAAGCAAGGATTTTTAACGGCAGGGGTACATTTTAGGAAAGCAGAAGTTATGGACAAAATTGTAAATCAATACATGAAGGTTATACATTGGTTTGGCCCCAAAAGGTGGGATATCTTAAAGCAGGGGCTTACAAGTCTTAGGTAGATTCAGAGATTCTTTGATTTGCAATTGGTTAAGGGAGTAAGCCTTTGTCTAAAAACTTGGGATTAGCAGAAAGGAGTGTTAAGGTTTGGCTTTAACATGTGTTAGTTAAGATAAGGAAACCTGTTAATCACCATGTGCTGCTATCACAGAGTCAGGTCAAGAGACCAAGCCACAGTATACTGAGCCATTGTGACCAATTTAGCAAGATTGATGGCCTGCAGGCATGACTCTCTCCAGGCCCCTTTGCTCAACTTAGAACAAAGAGCAATGGTCAGAGCTCAGTCCTCAGTTCCCCCTTGTCCCAGGTCTGCTTGACAGTGGTTCATATTTTCCATCTGGCAGGCTTCTTGTTTCTGAAAAACAGTTTAAGAACGTACATTAAGATGTTGGGCCAGGTATAGTGGCTCACACCGGTAATCCCAGTGCTTTGGGAGGCTAATGTAGGAGAATCACTTGGGGCCAGGATTTCCAGACCACCCTGGGCAACATTGTGAGACCCTGTCTCTACTAACAGTAAAAAAGCCTGGCATGGTGGCACATGCCTGTAGTCCTTGCTACTCAGAAGGCTGAGGCAAGAGACTCTCTTGAGCTTAGGAGTTTGAGGTAACAGTGAGCTATAATTGTGCCATTGCACTCCAGCCTGGGTGACAGAGTGAGACCATGTCTCTAATAAAAAATGTTATCTTTTAGTTTCTGTGGAGAACCAAATACCTGTGACTCTGACTTGCTTGGGTGACTATTGTTTAAATTGTTATTATCTTCTTAATTTATTTAGTTCTCAGGCCTAGCTAAGGGCCTAGAATTTCCCTTGAAGGGACTCAATATTTTTTTTTTATTGCTATGCTTGAGGGTGTAGGAAGAGTGCAGGTCCCTAAGAGAGGTCCCTGCTCCATCTCAAAGTCAGTCTTCACAGGAGACTCTTTTCTCATTTTTTCCTCTATCCATTTGTTCTAAGAGAAAAAGTGATTGTCTTCTTATAAGATGGAAGAAAAGAGAAGAATTAGAAAGAATGAAGTAAGACTGACTCAAAGATTAATAAGATTATCTCTATTCTCAAAGCATATAGATTTTTTGAAACTAAATTGTAAATGTAGGTTGTCACCTTTACAGAGAGGTAGATGGTAATTGAGTTATTACAGAGATACAAAATGCTTAAGGAATCAGATGAAAACAATTGTGTCTACTTTCCTCAATTAACTTATATAAATTATAGGAGGGAAACCCAGGATGGTTATGTTTAACGTAAATGCAGGGCCTTACTCATGCTAGATATTGTTAATCGTTCTTCCCCAACTCTAGTGGGTGATGATTAATGTCATACTTCTTTAAAAAAATGACATAACTTTTATCAAAACTGGCAGTTTTTCAGATGTAGAGGAACAATATAACTTATTGTTATATTTGTATAACTTATATGTTATATTCATATGATTCACACAAAAGTATGATCAATTGAGGGTAAAACTGAATATTATTGATACTGGGACAAAAGCCACATGGTTTCCCTTGTTAGATAGCTGGAATTTATCAATAGCATGTTTGTGTCTCAATTTATGTCAACTAATCTGAAAACAAAACCATAGACATATGTACACTGAGTCAGTTGTTTAAACATAAAACATCAATTGAGTATAACCTAAGAAGATGACAAAAGAGAATTCGTCAAAATGGGCTTATCTTACCATTATCAAAGCAGAACCATACACACACACATGCATAAACAAATAAAGTGTCTGGCATGAAGAAAATATGTTTTCTTTTTCCTGAGAAAATGTTTGTAGTATAAGAGAAAATTTAAAAAAGTATAATTTACCATGAGTAGGCTATTTATTTTAATTAGGATGGGGATGTATTCCCAAAGTACATTAGACTTTAGATGCAAGCAGAGTCAGTTATTTTACTACGATGAAAGTATACAATAAGAATAAACCCTACATTTTCATTATGGTACTCTAATTCTCCCTCCTTCTCTCTCTTTCTACACATACATTTAATTTAGCTGAATATTCAAATACCATATTTTGGAACACATATCAGCATTTGAATTTTTCTGCTGAGTTACTTTCTGTTTTCATACCTAACCTGGGTTACTGAGATACCTGATATTAGGTTTGGCTTTTAACAATTTTTGCCTTTTTGTCTTACATATTTTTTTCTTCATTTTTCAACCTTGTTCTTATCTTGTTTATAGTAATCTTGTTTATAGTAATATCAAACCTTTGTAATGGATATTTAGATTTCTAATCTCTAATGTCTGACATTCAGTTTGACATGTCAAATAATACCTACCAGCATGGATACTTTGATTAACCAACCAATTTGCCTGTCATTGCTTTATGTATATATCATAATTGTAATTCTCAACTCCTTGCACTTTCCACTTCATAAAATTTTCATTAAAATTGTGGCTTTTAATCTGTCTGGAAACATGTACATAAAAACTGCAATCATGCTTTCGACAACATTTGTAAAATCTTCATGTCTTTTCTTATTCCCAAACTTAGTGATTCCATGTGAAAACAGAGAAATACCCTCATGCATGTAGTATTTCTATTGATAAATTTCCTCAGATCTTGCTAATTATACATAGAGTATTAATCAAAATGATCAAGCTTTCCAATAATCAAGATATTTTTCTTCTTACCAGTGAATTTTTGCTTTGGCACATCTCTGCTGCATTCAACTATAAACCTGAAACTTGTATATTTGTTGCTAGTGCTTCCTTCTCCACTCAAATAAGTAGAGCAGAGTACCAATACAAAATCAGTGGAAGCCAGTACTAAAGAGGCAGGTTCAATAGTTTTTTTCTTCCACAAGCAGATGCCCTTGAGGGAGAAACTGGCTATATGCAACATCTGTGTAAATGAAAGAAATGAGGAAAATTTATTATTTCTAATTGATTAAGACTTGATTTTAGAGATATTCATCTAAGTCACCATATTTTACATTTTTTAAAAAGAGAGATAAGGTGTTGCCCATACTAACACTAGTTAAAAAAAAGTTTTTTTTTTCCTAGCCGTATACTTAAATTAAATAGAATTAAATATAGCTCCTGAATAGCAATGGGTATGCATTAAATTATGAGTAGGCTTGTGCATTTGTAAAATATTAGGTTATAAGCAAAATTATGAACTTAATATACTCACTTTCTCATTCATATGTATTATGGAACCAATGCATGAAAGTAGAAAATAAAGCAAAAGAGAATTTGCTAGGTATTTAGAGGGGGAAAATTAAAGTGCAAGGCACCCATATAAATTTACTTTTTCTTAATTTATGAAGTATTGTATCATATTATATTCACACTGACAATATAGCAATTGCCATAAAACTTCACCCAATGCTGTTATGATTCCCTGAAATGCATTTTAATTTATCTTCAAAAGGTATTTTATCCTCTGAATTTTAAAAGAACATGAAATAGATTCCATTCCTGTCTGGCTTTCCTAAATTTAACCTTCTCTTCTATTAAATGATTAAAAATAATTTTAAATAACAAAGCTGCGTCAAGTAATTCATCTTTTGAACATGTCAAGGTTTTTTAAAGCTAAATTGCTTTTAGTAATAGTTGGTTTCAATTACAAATTAACTTTGATTTGTTGCTGTTCTTTTCTGTGGCATTTGACTGGAATGAATAACTGTGGTCTATAAATTCTAGTCTCAAACTTACACTTGGCAATTCGTTAGGAATCATTTTGAGAGACACAAGGAAACGTAAAAGAAACAAGAATAATTCTTCTACATAAAGCTTTCTTCATCAGAAAGACCAAGTTCAAAAACAAACTATCTTTTTCATATTTTAACTAAAAAGTGATTAAAATAAAAATGCACTTAAATGTTTTTCCTTTTAGGGCTAAAAGGAAAAGGTCTCTTTTCTATAAAATGTACTAAAGTTAAAGCATTTTTCATAATTAACAAATGTTTTCATCACTTATACTTTAAATTCTTTTGCTATAAAAACTATCACCATTTGACCTTTTCAGTTTCTTATAGAAAAAGGTGAAATGGGGCTTTGCCGAGTTGGAATAAAAGTCTTTGCGTGCTAGGTGACATCTTTAGCTTGACAATGAAAACTTTCCATACCAAAAGGAAACTTGTTCAGTGAAGCTCACAGGGTTATTTCTGTCTCTATCTATGTCATTATCCTCACAGCTTTAGAATCCTTTTAAGATCAACAAGCTAGTCTGTAAGAACAGTTCATGTGGATATATGCAATATTTAAAGTCTGTAGCATAGGTCAGGCATTTCTATATACTGGTGGTACAAAAGAGACTAAATTTAAGTTATCACCAACAAATTCCACCTACCTATGTTTAACACATTGAACAAATGTACTTTTCCTGCCAGCTGGGCTTCAGATATTTTTTGAGGAATTTCAGCTTGAACAGTCATGTCCACTCAACTGCATATGATCCTCACTCTCTTACTCCCATATTACAAGTTACAAGCTATCAGAAATGATTGAACGTCTACTCTTCCAATCCTCCCTTCTCTCATTATATTATCCTTGAATGGCTTTAGTTCTCTTTCTATAGGTCTTGTGTATCAAGATATCTTAGCTAGCCTAATAAGAACTATAAAAAGTGTTCCTCTTGCTGCATCAACCCTGTAGAGCTTTAAATTTAAAACAGTAGAACTCTACTTTCTCTGTTTCTATATTTAAGATGCTAAGCTGTGATAAACCACTCAACATAAAGATTGTAGCCAATATATTTTATGGTCTTCATTCTTAACTGAGTGAGCCTTCTGCACCACTTGTTCATCTTTTCAAGAGCTGTCTGACTGACATCCCTTTCTCATTCTTCAAAGAAGTTACTAGACTAGAGTAACTGAAGGAGAATTACCCTGACTTGTTTCTTCCGTATCTCTAACATACAGGAATGTTTACCCTATGTTAGATGAAGGAACAAATATTCCAAATTTAATGTCCCTATTCAATCTTTCAGTTTCTCCTCAAACACTATCATCAATCTCTGCAGAAGAACAAATGAGATTTTAAAAATATAATTCCTAAAATAATTGAATATTATTTTGTTTCTTGCTATACACTATTTGGATATTTTCCTATTTAATTTGCATGGCATTTCTCATAAAACAGGTGCTATAATTCACATTTTACACTTGAGGAAGATAATGATTCAACTGTTTAAGTAATAATTCCAAGCTCATACACACAGAATGGCGCAGGGTGATATGTGTCTGACATCATATACAAGTCTGGTGACAAAGTTCTGAATCTTATTCATTAAAATTTCTCTATCTCCTACACTTGTACTTGCAATTTTTTATGATTTGCAAATTTCAAGTTTGAGATTTGTTTTGCAACCCTGATGCAATTAAAAATATAATTTTTATGGATCTTTACTCAATCTTGATTTTGTATATTGTGAAGTGGAGATTTACTTCTTTTTCTGTATAGATAAATGTCTCAGCACCCTTTTCTGACAAGTTTAGGATTCCTCACTGATACATAATGCTAAATCTCACTGTCTTAATTAACTGTTTCATATATACATGTATCTGTAGGTTCTCCATTCTCTTCCATCTATTAATTTATGTAGTCTTATATTGACACCCTACTATTAAAACTATTAGGGCTGTATAATGTTTATTAATATTTAATATGGTAATTTGCTAATATTGCTAGACTTCTTCAGAATTTCTTGGCAATTATATATTTCAAAGTAATTATTGCATTGAAACTTACTCAGGTCATATGGGACATCTTCTAGTGTTGGAGATAGAAAAGAATATTATTTTATTCTAAATTTAGAAACTACAAAAATCTCCTGGATTTCAAGATTCAAATTAAACTTTAATCATCAAAGATTCAAGTTTAATTTATTCTTATTAAATCACAGAATTTTAGGTATAGAAGGACTTTTAAAGATCATCTAGTGAACTCATTTCTTTTATCTGAGCAAACTGAGACTAGGAGAAGTAATTTGCAAAATATCACACATTGAGTGTCACAGTATGTACTAAAATTACATCTATTAAGTGCGTAAAATAGGAAGATTCTACTTTTAATTCTCATAGCATTTAAACTGGCTTTTATTTTTTTCTGAATCCAGAATTCATTAACCAAAGAGTCAATGATAATTCAATGTATATCAAAAGATGAAACACTGACTGGTTAATAAAAATAATTTGGAAACACATTATTAATATAGTTTAATATGTATTTGAATATTTGTATTATATTTGAATAGTTTAATATGAATTGAATATTTAAAAAAGGAAAATAGAAATTCTACTTTTAGTAAAGGAAGTGTAGCTATCTCTAGACCAATATTCTCAACCAATAAGAAAAGTCAAATTCAAATAAACAAACAAACATCATACAAATAAAATGAAGGACTAAGAATGGGTATGAACTTAAGAATACAACATATTAGGCCGAAGGAAAGGGACGAGAGGTGAGCTGAGATTCTGAGCCCCACTTGTTGGTGTTTATTGAGTCCCAAGGAGCAGTTGAAAGGCTCAAAAGCCAAGCAGTAAGTGGCTGTTTAGGAACATCAATTGGAGCAGACTTTCTGAAATCCTTAAAAGGCTAGAATAAAAACTTTCCTATTTATGGCCCCACCTGGAGGAGGAAGGCTGAGAGTTTTACCTGTAGCCCCTGAAGTGCTATATCTTAGAGGAGTAAGGATGAGATGGGATTAGGCAAGTCTTTTCAAAGACAAGTCCAGCTTCAAATCAGAGAATCTGCTGATCAGCTTCTATTCTATCTGCCCAGGCAGAGCAAAATATATTAAATTTTAGTATATTAAATTTTCATAAATTTTTATAAATTTTTAAAAATTTAAATTGTAAACTTTCACCAAAGGAAAGTTACACTATCCAAACTCTAAAATTACTTCTTCAGATTTTCATAGAAACTATAAAAACTTACATATAAAACAATAAGGTGTTAAAAAAGAAGAAAATGAGTGATAGAACAAATAATAGATAAAATAAAAATAGATCTGCAGGAGATTCAGAGGAGTTATTAGGTGTGGGTATGATTAATGATTTAAAAAGCTAGAGAGTAACATGTAGAATTTTACCATACAAGACAAAACCACAAAAATAATAATGCTAAAAAAGAAATTATAATAAATTAATATAAGTGATAAATATATCATTTTAACAGCAAAGTGGATTCAGTGTAAAATAAGTTGAGTGGACTGGAAAAATTAAATAAAATATCTAAGCTGACTCATGAAGAGCAAAAAAAGAGGAAATAACTCAGAAGTACCAGGGAGAAATATAAGATTCAGCAAAAATATCTAATTTTTCTTTAATCAGAGTCTCAAAATAAAAGAAGAGAATGTTTTAAAAGCATATATGAAGATATAAAAGCTAATAATTTTTTAAACTAATAAAAATAACTCAACAACAGATTTAACAATTTAAATTTAAGTTTAATTTTAAGTTTAAGTTAAATTTAATTTTAAGTTAAATTTGGAATCATTAAATCTGTAATTTAACAATCATTAAATTTAAGATTTAACGATTCCAAGCAGTACAAATTAAAAGAAAACATAATCATTTATGTTTAGTTTACTTAAAAGAAAAAATGTAAAAATAATAAAAAAATTAAAAGATGTGGTTAACTTCAGAAAGAAAACAATAAAGCTAAATTCACTATTCAAAGCAACAATAGAAACCAGAAAGCAAGAATGAAATTTTAAAAGCATAGAAGAAACAGCTGCTAAACAAAAATTCTATATGTATGAACATTTCCTCAGTGAAGAAACAACAAAGAAAAGAATGTACTTATCAACAGATACACATTAAATGGAGTTCTTCAAACAGAAGAAAAGTGGTCTCAAATGCAAGGAAGAAGATACAGGATGGGAAGAGTTGATAGGTGTCTATTTCTAAATAAATGTGGGCTATGTAAAACAAAAATGACATCTTGTAGAGTATATAAATTTACAACAAATATAGCACAAATTGTAAAAAGGGGGTAAAAATGGAGCAAATGTATTTCATATTATTTGTGTTAATATCAACCAAGAAGATATAGCAAATTTCAATGTGTTTACATCTATCAATAATCTCATGCAATCAATAGCTATAATTTTTTAAGTAACATACATATAAGAAATGGGATAATCTATCATTTTAACAGAAGATTTCAACATACCTCTGTTAGTAACTAAAAAAATTTTCAAGAAAATTGCATATTTACTTAAAGCAATTGACAAAAGGGAAAGATAGACTCCTAATAAAAAGTGTCAACAAAAAATCATGACATCTGCCAAGGCAAAAGAAACTTCATTTTCTGAAAAGCAATCTATAGATTGGAGAGACCTAGCCTTTGGATCAAAACGAAAGTGTGCTTTGATCTAAGCCAAAAGAGTCTAAGATTATAAAGAAAAAAACCTGAGGGTAGGTGGAGATTAGGGGCAGAGTCCTAAATGGATGAATTTTAAGTCCAAAATCACAAGTTTCTTTTATTGGGTGGCTCCAGGTGGTCAGTTGTGGTGGCCTGGTGGTCTGTTGGGGAATTTATTTATTTTTTTTTTTTTTTTGAGACGGAGTCTCGCTCTGTTGCCCAGGCTGGCACAATCTCCTCTTACTGCCAGCTCTACCTCCCAGGTTCATGCCATTCTCCTACCTCAGCCTCCCGAGTAGCTGGGCCTACAGGCGACCGCCACCACGCCCGGCTACTTTTTTTTTTTTTTTTTTTTTTTTTTCATAGAGACGGGGTTTCACCGTGTTAGCCAGGATGGTCTCGGTCTCCTGACCTCGTGATGCGCCCGCCTCGGCCTCCCAGAGTGCTGGGATTACAGGTGTGAGCCACCGCGCCCGGCCCTGTTGGGGTATTTTTAGCTGTAGTTTGTTTCAACATTGATAGAAAGAACTGGTCTGGTTTGATAACAAAAAGGAGGTTTTGAAATGTTTTCTGAAAATGCAGAGTCCATGACGGCTCCCTCATTCTGTCATGCTTGCCTGGTTCTATTTCAACTTTTGATCATCTCAGTGAGTCACAGAGAGTCCATTTTGTCTGCCAGCTGGAGCATGATTTTGACAAAGAATAAAAAGTGGAAGAGGAATTTTATTTGGAATATATATTTGTAGTATTTTTGAACTCTGGGTAGTTCTTGGAAATGAAGCTTTGAGGCTTAGAAATTAATCTCATCCTTGTAATAGTGCAAGTTTTTGGAGGTTGGGCTCTGAAGCAGTAAAGGGCAAGCCTATGAGATTTTGCCTATCATGAAGCATCCAGTCATAACAAGTTTTATTCCTTGAAAGTATACTCTTCCCCTAAAAGCAGCTTAATCAATACTTCCCTTACGGGACTTTTAATGCTGCCATAAGTGAGTGAGAGAAAACTCACAGTACTCTCTCAACTATCTTCAAATAAAAATTTGAAGAAGTCTAAATTTCTCTTCCATGTAAGCTACAATTAGGTGATAGGCTAAGTTTTGCAATTCTGGTTTTATACACTTCTTTTTCAATTCCAGCAGTGATTAAGAATTCTCCTTGGAAATTGGTGTATTTATTATGCTTAAGTTCTTCTAAGCTTCATAATACAAGAATGCAAAGTTTTATATAATTAGAAAAGTTTCATTATAAAACCTTTTATATCCTCATATATGTGTATGAGGAGTACAGTTTTTGAGGCTTATGAGCAAATTTACTTTATCCTTAATAATGCCTAGTTTCAAATCATTTCAACAATTTTAGAACAGGACCCATTGTTACCTGATTCAGATCATAGCAATCATTTTATACTGTAAAGGATGTTAATTTTGATGGCTACTTCATGTGTTCAAAGGCAGAGATGTGAAATAGATAAATTAAAATACCACTAATATACTAAAAAATAGGAGAAAAGAATAAAAAGTTTAAGTAGTATATTCTGCTTTAAGTTTAGGATAGGAAATCAATTACCCTGCAGTTGCTCCTTGGTCTCCTGTAGCATCCTTCAGCTTCTCTGACTCCTCGACTATGTTGATAGGTGTTTGGCTCTGCAGTGCAGGGCCCTGGCTTCTGTAAGATAACTTTATTGCCAAGGCTGGAAGCAAGAAGAACAGATACAGATTTCCTTCTGTCATCTTGAGGTTCCAGCTCATGCTTGTGGGTTCTAATCCACTTGGGATTTCGCTCCCTGACTACTGCCTGCCCTGTGGACTTCAACCTGCATAACGGAAACACAGAGTTACAGAGCATGTTCAAGCAGTTCCCACAAATATGTAAGCCAATTCTCAAGGATACTTTATAATCTTTATATCTATCTATCATCTATTTAATCTCTGATTTATCTATTATAGTTTCAGTTTTGCTTGTCTTGTTGAATGCTGATTCCACAAAATAAAAAGAGAGAGAAAAAGGAGACGTAAAATACTTTTTTGCCAAAAGAGAGTATTTAAATTATAAAATTGAACTGGAATGACAAGATTGGGCCCAGTTTGTCCCAACTTGCCCTATAAGGTATAATAATTTCAATTTATAGAAACTGACTAAAAGCATGTATGTGTGTATGTCTGTGTATGCACGTGTATTCCTTTCTCATCTTCAATTCTAAAACAGTCCTTAAAGAGTTTATCTTAGGTACTCTATCATGAGCTTTCCTCAAACTCTGTTTTTTCATCTTTCTCTACCGGTCTTAAATTTATAACTTCTATGATATCTTCACATTTAACTATACCATATGGAATAAAAACAAGAAATATTCATCAAATGCCCATTATATTAATGGCAAGGAGCCCATAAATCATATGTGCGTGAATACACACATATATACTACATATATACATATATATATTAATCTGTTCAGGCTGACATAACAAAATACCATAAACTGTATACATAGACAACAGACATTTTTTCTCTCACAGTCTTGAAGGATGAAATTATGAGATCAGGGTGTCAGAAATGGTTGGTTTCTGGTAAGGGCCCTCTTTTGGCATGCAGACAGCCATGTTCTGGCTGAATCTTCACATGGCAGGGAAAAGAGAGAGAGAGAGAGCACAAACTCTCCAGTGTCTCTTATAAAGCTACTAATGTCACCATGAGGACTCTACCCTCATTACCTCATCTAAACGTAATTACCTTCCAAAGGCTCAGTCTTCCAATACTATCACATCATATTGAGTGTTAGGAGTTCAACATATGAATTTTGAGGTGTTGCAGTTCTGTTCATAGCTCACATGTATACCTCATATTAAGCACTGGCTTCCATACAATATCGTGATATTATTACCAACACATAATCCACATTCTTTTGGAGAATTATAATTTAGGGGATTTTGATCATTACTTTACTAATATGAACCAGAAAGCACCTGAGGAATCTATAGCAGAGCAGAATACTAAACAAAAGTCAAATAATTCACCCAATAACCCTCATCCAGGAAATCTTTCCTAGGATAATCACTCTTAAATAAAATCCAGCTAACAAACTTAAACTGAAGGTGGAGGGAATGATACAACTTATCAATATTTAATTGTAAAAATTGATAGAATTTCTTGAAAAAGTTACAAAAATGTTTGAAGTCAATATTACTTTACTGGAGCAAAATAATAGGTTGAACATAGTTTTAAAAGGGGAAGGTTTAGGCAAAGAAAGGAGTGCAAAGGGTCTTGAATTCCAGAATAAAGAAATTAAATATAATAAAAAATATGGAAAAATATTTGGAATTATTGAATGGGGAAAGTTATGGTTTAATTAGTAACAGAGAAATAAAGCAATTTTGCAATGATACTGATTGTGTTGGGAACAGGGCAAAAGTCATTACCATAGTAGTCTAAAAATTAGATAGTCAATGTCTGTGCTAATACATGACTTAAAGGAATTGTGATACAAAATGCTGTTCTCAGAGACTTGATCATTGACAAATATGAGACACTTGAGGTATTATCCATATTTCATTTGGTGGTAATGAAGCGTTTGTGGAGCAAAATATGTTAAAAAGTGCACAGAGTTTGGAATTAGGGTGAACCATGTTCATTTTTTATCTAGATAAGTTACTTCTTTTTATAAATACGGAATTTCCCTTTATTTATTTTTGTTCCTTTTTTTTATTATACTTTAAGTTCTAGGGTACATGTGCACAATGTGCAGGTTTGTTACATAGGTATACATGTGCCATGTTGGTTTGCTGCACCCATCCACTCATCATTTACATTAGGTATTTCTCCTAATGTTATCCCTCCCCCAGCTCCCTAACCCCTAACAAGCCCCTGTGTGTGATGTTCCCCGCCCTGTGTCCAAGTGTTCTCATTGTTCAATTCCCTCCTATGAGTGAGAACATGCGGTGTTTGGTTTTCTGTCTTTGTGATAGTTTGCTGAGAATGATGATTTCCAGCTTCATCCATGTCCCTGCAAAGGACATGAACTCATCCCTTTTTATGGCTGCATAATATTCCATGGTGTACATGTGCCACATTTTCTTTATCCAGTCTATCACTGATGGACATCTGGGTTTGTTCCAAGTCTTTGCTATTGTCAGTAGTGTCACAATAAACATACGTGTGCATGTGTCTTTATAGTAGCATTATTTATAATTCTTTGGGTATATACCCAGTAATGAGATGGCTGGGTCAAATGGTATTTCTAGTTCTAGATTCTTGAGGAATTGCCACACTGTCTTCCACAGTGGTTGAACTAATTTACACTCCCACCAACAGTGTAAAAGTGTTCCTATTTCTCCACATCCTCTCCAGCACCTGTTGTTTCCTGACTTTTTAATGTTTGCCATTCTAACTAGCTTGAAATGGTATCTCATTGTGGTTTTGATTTGCATTTCTCTGATGACCAGTGATGATGAGCATTTTTTCATGTGTCTGTTGGCTCCATAAATGTCTTCTTTTGACAAGTGTCTGTTCATATCCTTTGCCCACTTTTTGATGGGGTTGTTTGTTTTTTTCTTGTCAATTTGTTTAAGTTCTTTGTAGATTCTGGATATTAGCCCCTTATCAAATGGGTAGATTGCAAAAGTTTTCTCCCATTCTGTAGGTTGCCTGTTCACTCTGATGGTAGTTTCTTTTGCTGTGCAGAAGCTCTGTAGTTTAATTAGATCCCATTTGTCAATTTTGGCTTTTGTTGCCATTGCTTTTGGTGTTTTAGACATGAAGTCCTTGCCCATGCCTATGTCCTGAATGGTATTGCCTAGGTTTTCTTCTAGGGTTTTTATGGTTTTGGGTCTAACATTTAAGTCTTTATTCCATCTTGAATTAGCTTTTGTATAAGGTATAAGGAAGGGATCCAGTTTCAGCTTTCTGCGTATGATTAGCCAGTTTTCCCAGTACCATTTATTAAATAGGGAACCTTTTCCCCATTTATTGTTTTTGTCAGGTTTGTCAAAGATCAGATAGTTGTAGAAGTGTGGTGTTATTTCTGAGGGCTCTGTTCTGTTCCATTGGTCTCTATATCTGTTTTGGTACCAGCACCATGTTTTGGTTACTGTAGCCTTGTAGAATAGTTTGAAGTCAGGTAGCATGATGCCTCCAGCCTTGTTCTTTTTGCTTAGGATTGTGTTGGCAATGCGGGCTCCTTTTTGGTTCCATATGAAATTTAAAGTAGTTTTTTCCAGTTCTGTGAAGAAAGTCGTTGGTAGCTTGATGGGGATGCCATTGAATCTATAAATTACCTTGGGCAGTATGGCCGTTTTCACAATATTGATTCTTCCTGTCCATGAGCATGGAATGTTCTTCCATTTGTTTGTGTCCTCTTTTATTTCGTTGAGTAGTGGTTTGTAGTTCTCCTTGAAGAGGTCCTTCACATCCCTTGTAATTTGGATTCCTAGATATTTTATTTTTGTAGCAATTGTGAATGGGAGTTCCTCATGATTTGGCTCTCTGTTTGTCTGTTACTGGTGTATAGGAATGTCTGTGATTTTTGCACATTGATTTTGTATCCTGAGACTTTGCTGGAGTTGATTATCAGCTTAAGGAGATTTGGGGCTGAGATGATGGGGTTTTCTAAATATACAATCATGTCATCTGCAAACAGGGACAACTTGACTTCGTGTTTTCCTAATTGAATACCCTTTATTTCTTTCTCTTGCCTGATTGCCCTGGCCAGAACTTCCAACACCATGTTGAATAGGGAAATGTAAAGGAACAGAAATCACAACAAACTATCTCTCAGACCACAGTGCAATCGAATTAGAACTCAAGATTAAGAAACTCATTCAAAACCACACAACTACATGGAAACTCAACAACCTGCTCCTGAATGACTATTGGGTAAATAAAGAAATTAAGGCAGAAATAAAGAAGTGCTTTGAAACAAATGACAACAAAGAGACAACATATCAGAATCTCTGGGACACAGCTAAAGCAGTGTTTACAGGGAAATTTATAGCACTAAATGCCCATATTAGAAAGATGGAAGGATCTGAAATCAACACCCAAACATCACAATTAAAAGAACTAGAGAAACAAGAGCAAAGAAATTCAAAAGCTAGCAGAAGACAAGAAATAACTAGGATCAGAGCAGAACTGAAGGAGATAGAGATATTAAAACCCTTCAAAAAAAGCAACGAATCCAGGAGCTGGTTTTTTGAAACGATTAACAAAATAGACTGCTAGCCACACTAATAAGAAAAGAGTGAAGAATCAAATAGACACAATAAATATTGATAAAGGGGACATCACCATTGATCCCACAGAAATACAAATTACCATCATAGAATAGTATAAACACTTCTATGCAAATAAACTGGAAAATCTAGAAGAAATGGATAAATTCCTGGAAATATATACCCTTCCAAGACTAAACCAGGAAGAATTTGAATCTCTGAATAGACCAATAACAGGTTCTGAAATTCAGGCAATAATTAATAGCCTACCCACCAAAAAAAGTCCAGGACCAGGTGGATTCACGGCCAAATTCTACCAAAGCTACCAAGAGGAGCTGATAGCATTCCTTCTGAAACTATTCCAATCAATAGGAAAAGAGTGAATCCTCCCTAACTCATTTTATGGGGCCAGCATCATCCTGATACCAAAGCCTGGCAGAGATGCAACAAAAAAAGAGAATTTTAGACCAATATCCCTAATTAACATCGATGCGACAATCCTCAATAAAATACTGGCAAACCGAATCCAGCAGTACATCAAAAAGCTTATTCACCACGATCAAGTCGGCTTCTTCCCTGGGATGCAAGGCTGGTTCAACATATGCAAATCAATAAATGTAATCCATCACATAAACAGAACCAACCACAAAAGCACATGATTATCTCAACAGATGCAGAAAAGGCCTTCGACAAAATTCATCACCCCTTCATGCTAAAAACTCTCAGTAAACTAGGTACTGATGGAATGTATTGCAAAATAAGAGCTATTTATGACAAACCCACAGCCAACATCATACTGAATGGGTAAAAACTGGAAGCATTCCCTTTGAAAACTGGCAGAAGACATAGATAAGTTACTTTTTAGACTCTGGAAGCCTCAATTTCCACACTTATAAAATAGAGCTAGCAGTAGTGTATGGTAGAATAACACTGAGGTTAAGCAAACCTCAATTTGAGTCCCTCAATTGTTGTTAGACTTTGTAAATATCTTCATCTCTCTCTTTCTTCAAATTAAAAATGACCATAACAGTCATAAAATTGGTCTGAGGATTTACTGAGCTGGCAAATAAAGAACAACGAATAAAATATCTGGCACCTTGCAGGGGCTCAATAAATGTTAGTTTTTCCATTCCCTTTTTGGTAATATCAAGAGACCTAAAATATGATATGAAACACTTGGCAAGATATTAGCTTTGGAAAGGGATTTCTCTCAGTGTAGAGAAATTTATTTTGTTTTTCTTTCTTTCTTTTTTTTTTTTTTTTTTTGTTGTTGTTGTTGAGCCAGTCTCCTTCTATCGCTCAGGCTGGAGTGCAGTGGCCCAGTCTTACCTCACTACAACCTACGCCTCCTGGGGTCAAGCAATTCTCATGCCTCAGCCTCCTGAGTAGCTGAGATTACAGGCACGCAACACCAAGCCCCACTAATTTTTATACTTTTAGTAGAGACAGGGTTTCTCCATGTTGGCCAGGCTGGTCTTGAACTTCTGGCCTAAAGTGATCCACTGCTTTGGCCTCCCAAAGTGCTAGGATTACAGGTGTGAGTCATTGCGCCCGGCCTTTATTTTCATATTTTCAAAATATAACTGCTAAGGTTTCAATTGTTGCATACTAAATTACTTTCCCAATTTACCTGAAGGCTTGAAGATGCAACTTCAGAGAATGCACATTTCCAGAAATCAAATATTTAAGTACGGGTTATATGAAATATCTAAAACTTTGAAAATATCTCAGAGGGAATTCCATTTCCAGTAGGAAGACAGAAAGATACCCTGAAGGGACTTCTTGCTAGACTACAACTTTATCCTAGATAATTTACAACAAATATACTTTTAAAGCACTGTTATAAGCAAAGAAAATATCCAAATAAAAATACAAATTAAAAAAAAAATAGTGAGGTAAAAACTGACCCTTGCAAACTAGTACACAGAAAACCAGGTTGCACTCAGGAGAAATGGTAATGTCAGATTGGAAACAGAAACTAATTCTGATATTTTCCACAAAACACAGAGAAAAGCTGACCCTGAAATTATCCCATGGATCTATGAACACTGAAGAGAGCTGAAGTGAGTTCAGGTTGGTAGCTTTGCCTGGATTCTGGAAAAAGCCCAGATTTTCTCAGAAGCAGTGTCACACTACAGTTTGGTTTCTTAAAGATGCAATAGAGAGATTAAAGAAAGTCAAAAAGGTGGCTATACTGAAAAGACAAATAAAAAAGTATACCTCTAACAAGACTGATAAAAAGAGGGAGAGAAATTGCAATATTGGAAATTGAACTGAGGACTTACTAATGGTACTGCATGGATTAAAAAGTTAATGAAAGTGTCATGAAAACCTCAATGCCAATAAAAATTAAAATGTAAAAATTAATTTGACAGATATCTTGAAATAGATAATAAGACTTATTGAAGAATAAAGAGAAATGTAAGTTATCTAAAAACACTATATAAATTAAACCTATGATTAACAACCTCTTAGAAAGAAGACACCAGGCCCAGATGGTTTTACAGGTGAGTTCACACAAACTTCAAGTAATTTATAATTACAACATTAAGCAAGTTCATAAACAAAATAGAATAAAGAGAAAAGAAAAAGCAGCTCATTTAATAAGTCTTGTATTAACTTGATAGCAAAACGTAAGTTAGTACCTTGAAGAGATACAGAAAACAGTCTAACACAAAATATTAGTAGCAACATATTTTTATAATGTATTTTAAGAAGATATCCTAGAAATTTAATGAAGGTTTCACATTATAAAATACATAAATTTAACTGAGCTCACTAACATATTATAAAATAAAAATCCATATTATCCTTTCAAAATGTGTAGAAAAAGCGCATGATAAAACTTATGACCCATTCAACCTATAATCCCTACCAAATCAGAGATATGAAGAAACTTCTATAACCTCCTAAACTCTATTAAAAACATTTAGCAAATATAATTTCCTCACTAAAACATTAGAAGCATTTCCTCTAAATCAGCAGCAAAACAAAGAACACTTTCTATCTAAAATTGCGCTAAGAATCCAAGTCAGTGCAGGAAAAAAAGAATTTTGAGAGGAAAAAAACCACTTTTATTAATGAATCATATGAATATTTGTATTAAAGCCCCTAAAGACTATTTATAGACAAGTTGTAATTATTAAAGTTAGTTAAGAATTTAGTAAGGTTGTAGATTTCAGCATAAACAATGAATTTCATTTCTATTTGTCAATAAAAAGTTATAAAACATTTTAAAAAACAATATTTAATAAGAATGATAAAACCATAAGGTAAAAGGGATATAGATATAAAAAGTAGGCCAGAATTTCAAGGTTAAAATGTTAAACACTCTGGAATATATAAAATACCTAAATAAATTAAGCAATATACTATTTCAAAGACAGATGTATTCAGTGTCATACAGATTGATCTATTGAATGAATACATTTACAGCTAAACCAAATAAGTTTATTTTTTAAAGAAATTAATAATAATGGTGCTCAGATAATTGGACATCCAAAAGGAACAAGAAATTGAAATGTAATCCATATATGAACCATTAATAAAAATTAATTCAGTACAAACTAAATGTTTCAATGTGAAAAACAAAATATTTAATCATTTCTAGAAATACAAGAGGACATTTTATATCTTCATGTTAGGAAAGGGTTAATTTTATTTAAAAATAAAAATGAACTATAAATAAAGATTATTAACTAAATATAAGATTTATGTTCATCAGTAGACATCATAAAAAAGTTAAAAGGCAAGCTACAGATTTATGGAAGTTACTTTCAGCGGCTATAACTGACATATTTGCACCCAGAATATATATGGGATTGTGGGGAGAATAAAAGTAGCTTTAACAGTATTCATAATATTGGAGCTTACATGTTGATGCATAAATTCACCAGCCTTCATTTCATTATTAAGCATGTGTATATATTTCTGCATGTATCACTCGCATGTTATTGTTTCATGTATCAATTTCACTCTAATTATCATTTTAGTTATCCCACAAGAATCTTTTCTTACATTATTCCAGATTTTGGTATTTCTCAAAATGCTATAGAATTTACACAAAGCAAGAACAAAAACTGTCAAAAATTATATAATTAAGTGATAATGATTTTGAATTTCTAGGGGCGTTTGATATAAAAGGTAGAATTTATGCAAACTTCATTTCATCAATCATTTTTATCTCATTCATTTAATTTTTCATACTGATTTTGCACCTTAAGATAATATACTGAGCTCCTATTTACTTTTCAGTATGCCGTGTTCAGCTGATGTCCAATCCTGCTAATGTCTCTGGACTAATAGATACAACATTTGGCACGTGGACATCCATACACACAAAGCACACTGCCAGCACCAGCAGCTTGCACAATCTGTGCTTGGAAATTTACGTTGATCATAATTACTGCTCCACCTGTATTAAATAAAGCTCTTCTATCTTTAGGAACAAAAGTGGCTTCCCCAAGTATCAGGGATAGCATAGTAAGTACATGTCAAGAAATGTGAACAATAAGTTATTTGTCAACATTAACAGCATAGTGACATCAACTTACTGATTTTTAAAAATATATAATAAATATGCCTATTAGTGTGGGGCTTTTGTGTGTTTATCAAAATGTTATACTCTTTATCTTGGGTGGGTCCAGAAAGAGATGTTTGTAGTAAGCTCTTAAATTATTTCTAGGACCATATTCAGTCAAGCAATGAGTACTTACCCAGCATTTCTTTTCTTTCTAATAGTCAAGGTACTAGGCATAACAGATATGAAATCTGCTGGTTTGTCTCTGAGTGTGTTTCTTAATTAGAGAAAGGAAATAAGCAGGAACTACTGTAGTAGTTTTGTTTTTCTGACGAGATTCAAAGGTAACTTATTAGAAATATTTACATCATGGCAAATGTCTTATTGATTTATTTGCCAGTGTTACTAATGACAAGATATATTCTAAATTCTTAATTGTATCTCAGATGGAACTCAGTACATCTTTTCTCATTAAAAAATCAACATGTTGATTAAATTATACTTATTTTTAAAGCATCAAAGAGTTAGAATTTATGGTTACATAATTCTTATATTTCCTCTGTCTTTTCTCTATTTTCTGGCTTTAAAGACAGTAGCTTGATAATATGGAGACCATAAGAATATAAAACTAAAACACAAAACAATAATATATAATGGAAGTTATAAAACAATAAATAGTTTTAAGACATAATAAAAGAAAATGATAAGGCGGTTTGAAGACTGTGTTTCAAGTCCACATCTTCTCCATTGTTCTAGAACATTACATCTAAGGGTGTTTTTTTGCTCTTTTCTCTTCCTGGAGCCGTCTTTGTCATTGTCATCCCCTATTCCCTGCCCCTCTTGACCTATATAATATGAAATATGTAAATATAATATGATTATTCAAGTCAGTATAAATATCTCTTCCTCTCTGATCACTTTGCTGAACACAACTCTCATCAACAATTTACAATAATAGGTTTATGGCATTCACAGCCACCTGAATGGGATTGGAGACTATTATTCTAAGTGAAATAACTCAGGAATGGAAAAGCAAACATCATATGTTCTCACCCATAAGCAGAAGCTAAGCTATGAGGATGCAAAGACAAGAATGATACAATGGAGTTCTGGTGACTCAGGGGGAAAGGGTAGGAAGTGGATGAAGGATACAAGACTACAAGTTGGTTTCAGTGTATACTGCTTGGGTGATGGGTAGACCAAAATCTCACAAATCACCACTAAAGAACTTACTCATCTAACCAAATACCACCTGCTCCCCAAAACCTAAGGAAATAAATAATTAAAACAAAAATCATAATAGGTTTAATGCCCTCTTTTTGGTTTCCACAGCACTCCACGTTTACCACTACCTACACTATCACTATATTAACCAGTTTGAAATTACATTGTAATGCCTGCCTTCCCAGCTAAGTGGTAAGCTTCCTTAAAATAAAGAAGAGCTTGTTTATTATTTTTTTCTACAGGGATCACCTCAATAACTGACACATAATAGACAACAAATACCAATTAAATCGATTTTTTTCAAAGCCATGCAGTCTTTTCTATTCTACTTGGCATGAGGTTATTGTCTAAAAGTAAATGGCAGATTTTTTTGATGGTCTTATCTTTACAGTGCTTTAGAAGGAGAACAGATATTCTTCATATGTGAGTTACGTATCTCAAAAAAGTATTCAAAATCAAATTAAGACTTACGCAGAGGGATATTATTAAAATCTGTGTTCATATCAAGGAACTTATTCCCAATCTTTCACAAAAATGAACAGATGCATCCATTATTTATGTAATTAAATAGCAGTCATAAAAAATTTTTCTGGTTTTAACAATATAGGAAAAAAGAAATAGGGGCCAAATTTTCTTTTAAGAAAGTAACTTCAAGGACCCACAAGGACATCTGTGTCAGAAGTAGATAAAAACACAGACGTCAAGGGACTGAGTATTGCTGAGTTTGTCTATCTTTGTAACTGTCTATGGCTTAGATCTCAATCTCTCTTCCTCATACAAGAAACAATAGACATCATTCACATACAATAATACTTAATGTCGTAGAGACTCACCATCTTTCATATAAATATATTTTTAAAATTTCATCCCTATTCATTGGAACAAATCATAAAATGAGGTGCATTATCAAAGCCATGGAATTCTAAAGGAATTCTTGGTGAAGCTTATTATTTAAAGCCATGGAATTCTAAAGGAATTCTTGGTGAAGCTTCAACAAGTAGCTTTTGGGGGAATTTTATGGAGACTTGTGGCCACTTGATGTTTTAAAAATGAAATTATCAACATCTCACAATTTCCTGCCTTGCTGTTTCCTCAGAATTAGCTGAATGATATGTTATGTTCTAGCTGCCTATTGTGTCATAAGAAATAATATTGATGAAGTTAGAGTGCTGTACAGAATCACTGTAAGTTAAGGTCTCTGGGTATTTGGTTTTCATAGCCAAAAATTCATGGACATGGCCATTAAAATATTCTATAGGCAGGTATCCTAAATTTTCATAGTTGTTAGGCATTTTTACATAGCTACAATTATAAAATAAAATATACCATTGAAATTTAGGTCCTAAGATACGATTTTTCTTCATACAATGAGGTATAAAGTTCACAACTTCATTTATTGCCTTTCTGTTTCAAACCCCTACTGAGAAAAAGCAATCAAGCAAACAGAGCAGGTAGCACTGGCATTTATATACATTATTAGTCTATTCTTCAGAAAGGCACTTTACTTCCAGTAGCAGGAAATGCTGCAGAGCTACTTAGTTTGGCCAAGAATACAAGTTTTACATGCAGATTACATTTTTTAAAGATTAGATGGTTTTTAAAGCAATTTTTGTTCATTCAGATGAAAACACTTAAAATATAGTTACTAATAGTAAATTACCGGTTAAAAGAAAACAATACAGTCAGACAATGGGAATCACTTATTTACCATATTGCTACTTTTAACATCCTTCTCCGCAGGCTCAGCAATGTCTTTCATTCTGAGAAAAAAAAAAAATCTACAAATATGTCATACAATTTCCACAGTATACAAACAACATTGTGGTATGTAGACATCCACCGTACAGAGAGAAAAGGCAGCTTAGTGTACTCTAATCAGGCTCATAAGATTTGAATAGAGAAAATAATGTTTGCCTCAAAGCAACTGTAAACAATTTACTGAGGAAAATGGTAATTAATGATGTTGAACTCAAGCCAATACCTTAAATTATCCAGATGAAAAATGTTCTGAACTCGTCATTGCCTCCATGGTTATCCTGACTTTGCCTCACTATATACAACAGATTTGCACATTCTAAGCCATTTTTTCCAGGGCTAGACCTAAATTACACATGTAAACTTCGTAGTTGGCCATGAACTTCTCATTTATGCAGAAACAACTTTGCAGTTATTTGTTACACAAACCTATTGAGAGCACACTAGCCTGTTGGCTTCTGTGAACATTTGGTGAACAGCTGCTCTGGCTTTAAATTTTGGATTTTCCAAGTACTGTTTGAAATACCAATGGAAAAATGTAGACGGTACAAAAAAGAATGACTACTAGAATAACATTATTTATTGAAATTTATATTTTTTTCAATTATACATTAAGATGATGGACAATCAATTTAGAAAACAAAGTGAAAGATATCTAGAAACATTTGACTTCATAAACTTCCAAAGGTACAAAAAGATGTATATGTGTGTAAAAATGGTAAAGTAACAATTTTAAACAAAAGGATTACAATAACGTAATTTAAAGTTTATATATTAGTAGGATCATTCTGAATGACACAAGTGTGAAAATATTATCTATACCAGAAGATGTTGGCTCTTCTTGAACCATGAAGAGTTGTACAACCTAAAACTTCCTTCAATAGGATTTTTTTTTAAAGCAGTGTTTGTTTAAAGAAAATAGTGTATTGTAGTTCCACACAATGTAAAACCACACAGCCAATAGAAGTGGTATTGTGGGTACACTTTAATTGGCATAAAACATTTCCACATTTACTTGCTTATAAGTGAAAATGCAAAGCATTAAATAAGTTAAAATATAAAGAAATATTTTCCATATGATACAATTTATACAATGGCACTAAAGCACTGTGTGTGTGTGTGTGTGTGTGTGTGTGTGGTTTCAAGATACATTAATCAGGTCTTTGAAGTAACATACTAGCTCTCATATTTATTACAATATTCTTGTTTGTGTTTTGTGTTGGTGTCTGTGGGCTTGTCGCTGTAGCTCTGTACTACTTTTCTTTTTTATTACTTTTTACCGAGTAACAAATATCACCACTGCAGTGCCTTAAAACCACATTTATTTATCATCTCACAGTTCTATAGGTCAGAAATTGTTCATATGTGGCTGAAGGTTGCTCAAATGTGTTCTCTGCTTAGGTCAGGTCCTGTCCAGTTTAGGTTCTAATCGGGAAGCTCAGCAAAACAATCTGCTCCCAAGTTCATGCAGGTTTTTGGTAGAATTTGGTTCCTTGGAGTTGTAGGGCTGAAGTCCCCTTTTTCTTGCTGGCTTTCAGCCAGGACCACTGTCATCTCCAAGAGGCTGCTCTCAGCTTCTTGCTCTGTGGCCCCTTCCACCTCAGCAGTAGGGAAGCTTCTTTACATTGAATTTCTTTCACAAGTTGAATCTCTGTTTTCTTCTACCATGTCAGAATAACAACAAAAAATCTCTCTACTTCTGAAGAACTTATATGATTAGATCAGGTCTTTCTGGATAACTTCCCTATCTTAAAGTCACCATTTTGTCTTCAAACCCCCTTCACCTTGTACCATAACATATTTATGGAAGTAACCTCAGGGGTAACGGTTATGGGAGCCATCTTAGAATTCTGTATAGCACAAGTTCTATTGATTTCTATTCAATTTTCTTCTCATTCCAGGACTCTGGGACCTAACATGAAAAAGAGGCTGCTATATCAGATATTCTTTTCTAGCTGAATAGGGAAAAGAGCAAGAGAATAGGCAGAAAATACACAATGCTTCAACACTATTATGTACAGACAAAGTGTACATAATGTCCATCCACACACCATTGGCCAAAGTAAGTCTCATGGATAAACAAAATGTCAATGAGGCAACCATGTATGCTTACCCACAGGAGAAGCTGCAAGTGACATGACAACTTGACTTACATAGAAATGAAGGGCAGAGTAATACTTGGGAACAATATTTCAATCTGTGGATGCAGAGAGAGATCTAAACATGTGACTACCAAAAAGGTACAGGGATTAGTTCTGGATAGAATAAACGTGATTATTTATTTGTTATTTGTTGCTATATTATTTATATTTTTCTAAAATCGTGAATTTTTTTACAATTAAGAAAAATAGAAATATTATTTTGGAAGAATATAAAATGTAAGCCATGGGTTAGAGATTTTTCGAATCTGCTTTACAGACAAGGAAAATAAATCAAAGGAAGTTATGACTTTTTAGTTATAAGTAGTACTTACACGTACTGCATTTTGTTTCTAAAATATTTTAAAATATAGTTTTACATTTAATCATGTATCAATCCTTGGTAAGAATTATTATATTTAATAAAAACTTTATGGCCAGAATTGGAAGCTCATTTTTTTAGTATGGATTTTGTATCCTTCTAAAATGCTATGTTACCTCTTATTTTTATAAAAATTAAAAATAACATCTAAAAATTAATAACATCTAATACTGGTACATGCCAGAGACTTTTCACTGAGTATTTCTAGATCTCAGTGAAAACTTTTATTCCCTTAAGCAATAATTTTACATCACTCTTAAAATATATGATGTTATCCTGTCCAGTATTAAATGACTCAAGTGCTCAAATGCAAACACTTTTCCTTGTACTTCAATTGCAGTTTAAATAAAAATTAGCAGTAATATCAAAATACAAGCATGCAAGTATTCGTAAGAAACAAGGAAAGTGTCTGTTCCAGTATTAACAGAGATGTGTATATACTGATCATACATTCTGACACGGATACTGTACCCCCTACTTCATGACTATCTTTAACCTACCCTGAGCCACCCGTCTGACACATTGGCAAGAAACTCACATTCATTTATGCTTTGGGAATGCCTTTCCCCTCTTCTTGTGCTAAAGACCTATGATTCTTATCTAGTCCAAAATATAAGGGACATCTCTGTGGTCTTTTAGGTTAGAGAGCCCACTAATTTAGTACAAAAGCTTGCATGTGAGTTGCTGTTGTTCGTGAGGAGGAGGAATTTGCTTAGAGTGTATTGTCAATTTAATTCCCAAATTTATGACAGTTCTGAAATACGTAAGTGTATCCTCACTAACTTCTGCCTAAAACTGGATTGACATGGAGCTCATACTGAGAAATGAGCTGAGTAGATTGACAGAAAAGTGTGTGTGTGTGTATTGTGTGTGTGTGTGTGTGTGTAAGAGAGAGAGAAATTAAGTAAGGAGCCAAAAATATCAGGTATTCAGAGAGGCAAATTTTGTATGAAATGTTTCAGGAAATAAAAGTGGTCCACTAGCCAGTGGTGACAAAATACCTCCTTACTACATCGCTTTGGACCTGTCAGGATGCTCCACCTAGCCTCAGTTTCCTTCCTTACCCTCATTCCCACACCCATAGCAAACTTAACTTCATATTGTGGAAAATATCAAGGTTCCAGTTTCCATTCTAAAGTCCCTTTCTGTGGTGGAGATAACAGTTCTAATTGTGTTTGTCATCTCAGTTAAGATTCATTCATTCAAAAAATAAACATTTATGAAGTTAACATCGAATACATGGTGCCATTATTCTTCACCTCTGTAACATTAAGCCTCTTCTCAGCTCCTTTAGAAAATTTTATGAATGTAAATCCACAGATTGTATTGATATCCTAGGCCATTTTCCTTCACCTATTTACTTCGAATGGTTGAAAACTCTATGGGAGATTCATGTCTTAGAAATATATATAGGTTTAACTTTTAAAAAATATATTGTTATTAAGCATTTTAATTTATATCAGAATTTACTAAAACTAAAAATATTTCAAACACATAGTACAATAACATTTTTCTCACATTTGTACTTTTTTGTTCTTTGGAGAGCAATTACTATATGATGGAAAGCCATGAGAGCATCTGGCTTCTTGGCAAGTCCCAAATACAACTGGCAACCTAGAGATACTGAATGGCTGTCAGATGGTTCAGATGCTATGGATGAGCTTTCCATCTTAACTTATCCACAATTGCCCCATTCTTTATATTATTGATTGTATTCTATTTTCCACATGAAATAAACCCATCATTTCTACACATGCACATTTCTTCTTTATAATAATACAATTAATTACACTTGCCTACAATCTATTATATTTTAAAATATTTTAGAAGTATAGTGTCTTTCTGAGTAACCGTATTTTATTATGTACTCATAGCAGCGACACCTATAGGCAAGCTTCTAATCTTCATGGTGTATATTCTCTGCAATGATTAATAGCTTTGCTTTGAATAAGAATTTAATTTTAGGGCAACATCTTCCAAATAATGCTATGTCTTGTATTTCTCTAAGGACTATGAATTGTTTTTTTTTTTCTAATAAATACTTTAGACTCTAAATCCCTGGATCAAGATGATCTTGACCTTCCTGCATGTACACCATGTGGAAATCACCACAGGAACAGACTGCTGAACCAAAGGCAAACAATCAGAGCTGGATTGTTGCCTCCTCATAAATCTGAACTTGCAGTCAGTGGGTAACTGCCAAGTCATAGTGAGTATTCAGACGGCATGCCCGACAAGCAGCTGAGATAAGAAGATGGTACACCCTAAATATTATTTAAAGTTTTAATCCATTTCCAACCATAAGATTCAAAAATGCTCTAAAATAAAGCACCTCATATAGAAATCATAATTGTAAAACAACTTATTGAAAGTTATGAAAAAAATTAAAACACTATTCCTGTTTTATTTTGCCATGAAGATTTAAAAATTCTAGTTCATAGCGTTCTTTATACTAAATTTGTTACGTTTCTATACCACTCTTTATCAATTTGCTTCAGAAACCATTTCTATCATATTAGGATTTTTTCTGTTAAACATGACAGTGTAGTAAGTCTTTAAGCATTTGTCTTCTCTTCGCTTATTCTATATCTGGTGTTAGGAATGACCATCAGAAGCTACTCAACTTGTGTTGTAATCACAGTGTATGTACTTTTAGTTTTGAAAATGATTTGTGTAAAGGTTTCAACCTTACTAAATATAACAGTCAACCAATTTTCTGTACCAGTTGATATTTGGGACAAAAAAATTCAGATATGTCAACATAAACCAATATTTGAACACATACTAAACTATCCAGATAGATGGCTGAATCTACTTCCCTGAATGGAGATATCAAAAATTAGTTGGTCATCAGATTATTTAGCTCTCTGCTTCTCATTTTTAGTGGAATATCACATGCATGGTAATTGGCTTAATTTTGAAGCATCTCTTTGCATTGCGGCTGTGTAATTCATGAGGTCGTGGATTTTGTTGGGTTTTGTTCAGTTTTACCTTCAGTGAAGACAACAGCACCAGATACACGGTGCTCAGTAAACAAAGTCTTCAAAATGTAGCCTTATTAGATGAATGCTAGTTGATAATTTTATAGAAATTTTAAAAATCCAGGATAAAACTTTTTTGATATTTTATAGTGAGGAGCTAGTGTGTGTCGTGCCTGAAATTTTAAGTTGGAATTGAAGGTAGCCTGAGGGCAAAGTGTAAGCCTGAGTTAGAAAGTGGAATTAACAAAATAGTGCTGGCAACACACCAAGTACAGGACATTAGAAGGATTATATCATTGTAATCTTAGCAATTTAGAGGTATCACTTCTCTTTTGCTAAGAAATGATCAGATATCATAGGTAAAGGAATCTCTACTAGACACATGGTCCTTCTAATCCAGTGTTTAGCAAAGGGAGGTATCACATGGGTGGTATATGAGATAATAGTGTGGGTGACAATCTCAATGCAGATTCTATGGCCTAGTATTTAATTTCTTATTGAGTCCTTTATCCTACAAAAAGAGAAATAATTCCTTATAGAACCAGTCATATCTCCATTCTACAAAGAGGATGCAGGATTCTAACTGAACTAGGGACCAAGGATTTCTTGCATTTACCTCCATGGTATCTACCACGGACACTTAATAGGTGAGACAACTGTCTATTCTACTTCTTTAAACTAAGGAGAGACATGTTTTGAAGGTTACATCCATCAAGTTCCTTTCAGGAAAATTCTGAAAGCAGCTAACAGCCATGGGGTTGAAAAACAAATGAAAGGTTTCGAATCAGAACTTAGAAACATGGAGAAAGCATGCCTTGGAGCTAGTACCCAGATTTCCAAGAAGAGGCCAGTGATCAGTTGCTTTTGGAACCCTGGGAACTTAGCAGTGGATAACTACAAAGTCTAGAGACTTTAGGTCTCTGAGAAGAGAATGCAATTAAGCTGGTCCTGGGAACTGAAAATTAGAACCAACTGCTTTTGCTGAGGATGCAATCCTGACAATGAGAGTATGCCAACTGGAAACAAGGAGACAGCACGAAAGAAGTAAGTCTTATCTTTCCACTCCTGACTGTGTGTCAGCCTCCAGCACCTGCTATTGAAAGAACCTAATAGGAAGCCAGCTGGTTCAGAGAAAATTAGATTGCAGAGTTCCAGCAACAACACAACAGCATCAGAGAACAGAGTGTTAAATGAATTTAGAACTTAGAGACAACAGCTTAATAATTGGCACAAGTTTAAAAGCTTACAGTTAGCATTTTTTTTTTTTTATTTACCTTGGAAACAACACCAAACCAAGGAGAAGATACACAAAATTAACTCTATCTTTGAAAAAGTAACAAGTTACCAAATAACAAAATAATGGAAAGGTTTCCAAGAACAGTGATTTCAGTAAAAAAGGAGAAAGTTTGCTTTTGGCTGCAGTTCTTGAAAAATCTGACAAAGTAAAATTATCTACGATGAGGGAAAACAAAAACATTTGTTTGCCACATTGACAAATTCTCTGGAATTTGAACAATACTGAAAGAATAGGCATGAAGAAGCTGAAGGGGAAAATCACTTAAGTCACATATATGTTATTCAAAACAACCATATATCTAAAAGACTAGTGAGAGCAATGAAGAGACATTTAAATCAATATTGCCTTCTGTCTGCCTGTATCTATTGATGGGGAGAAGTAAACACACACAAACACACAAAAACAAAACCGCATACTCAAGCTGGAAATAAAGATATAACCTTGTCCTTATTGATAAAAATCTAAAGAGATCTCCTCCCCCAGATTCATTTTATTCAGATGAGCAATCAAAGGAGAATCAGCACGGAATATTTACCAAAAATGGGGGAAAGGAACCAGGAAACAAATATATGAATGATAAAATTTTGCCCAGTGTGATGGCATCACTATAGTCCCAACTACTCAGAAGACTGAGGTGTTGAAGGCTGCAGTGCCCTACATTCATGACTGTGAATAACTACTGCGCTGCAGCCTGGACAAAAGAGCAAGACTCTGCCTCTTGGAAAGAAAAAAAAAGATTAATTCTCTTTTAATAAAATAAAACTATATAGCAATATAATTTATAAATTATATAATTATATAATTAAATGATACACATAATAAGAAAACTATCAGAGATAGAAGAACTCAACATTTAGGAGAAAAGGAAAAACAAAATTCAATTTTTTTTTAAAAAATGGTACTTATGAAGAACGAGACAAAAACCAAAACTGATGAAAATAAGTAAAAGATCTAGATGATAAATGATAGAAAGCAGAAAAGGAAGCAAAATAAAATGGAAACACATAAAGTATTTAGAAGTATTAGAGAAAAAATGAGACTCTTATATACAATCAGCAATCTAAGAGCCACACAGTAGTTTTTCCCAAAGAAGAAAATTAAAATAATTATACAGAAGTTTATAAATGTAATTCAAGTAAATATTTCCAGAAATAAAAGAATGATTTGGGTTTACAGACTAAAAGGCCATATTGTGGCCTAGACAAATTTGACTCATGTGGTCTACCCTACCATATCGTCTCATAAAACTGCTCAACTTCAAAGTCGGCTTGTTTGGTTAAATAGGCAAGACAATCAAGTTACATATGGGAAAACAATCAGGCTGGCTTACATTACTTTACAGTAACATTTAATGGTAGAAGATAATGGATGTCCAAACCATCTGTAGTTCTATCGTAACGCCAACAAATAATTTCTAATTTCTAGTACAGACTAGAAATTAAGAATAATTACTACTATAAAACTTTATTAAAGTATTTAATAAATTAAAAGCATTATCTCTAAATGAAGATAAATATGTATTGCATTTTATTACAAATTAAAGGTATAAAAATGTGGATAATAAGTATAACTTTTTGCACGATGCAAAATTTAAATATTTAGCTAAGTAAGTTGGAAGAGGAAGGTGGAAGGAAAGTTATGTTAGTACACTGATTTATCTCTTAACAGATGAGAGTTAAAGACAAATTGATAAATAAATGAGCTTTACATATATTTAACAATAAAAATACATCTTTTAAAATAACATAATCATCTTAAATTGAAGAAGCAGAAGGAGGGAAAATTAAAAATGCTAATTTTTATTTTTGCTTTAAAAAAGATGTAATAGGTGCTGTGAAAAGCAATACAAGATTCTGGCATACAAAGTTACGGTTACAGAGGTAAACAGGTAATAACACTTAAAACTGCTATAGAACAAAAATGTGATGTGGTTGTAAGTAAGTGCTTTACTTCATCTAATCTTCATTTTCAAAAGAAGAAAAAAGTAAACAAACCAAAAAGAAGCAAAAAAAAATTTATAATATCATATTTCTAGTTTGCTTACAAATACTCCAAGGCATAGAAGGTTAAGTAAGTTGTACAAAGTCACATAGCCAATGAGAGCCAACTAGGTGGCAAATAAGCAGCATGTGAACAGATATTCTTCCTACAAAGGGTAGAGTTTGTATTTTTCTTTTAAATATTGGAATATATAAATGCAATTCTTGTCTGTGTTCAACTTTTAGCTTTTTATTAAATATAAACAATATACGTGAACTTAATATTTTGCCTTTTCTCTCTACTTAATGGATATGATCTTTCTAATGCAATTACTCTGTATTTTAAAGTTTCTAGTATACTTCAGATATGCAACACTTTTTAACAGTAACCTTGTAATATTTGAAATTACGGAAATGATACTGTGCAAAAATAAATTTAATCTCAATTTGAAATTGATCTTTACAACAAAAATGTTTTTGGTAAAAACCAAAAATGTAGTGACACAGTGCATTTATATCAAAATCAATATTTTTAACCAATAAGCTACACTGTCTTTCATTATACAAAGCCTCAAGCTGGGCTTTGAATGGCACATCTATAAGCAATTAATCTGGAAAAAAATAAATAAATGAAATGATAGGCTAAGTTTTATGAGGTAGATGCAAACAAACAAAAAAGTAAGAGATCGTGATATTAATACCAGACAAGATTAAATTTAGAAAAACAAAATCATTAAACATAATACAGGATCACACATTAATATTGTGTAATTAATTTAGCTGATTACTTCATTTTGGGAAATGCATTTGCCAGTTTTAAGTGTGACTGCTATTAAAACTTAAAGTATACAAACATATGATTAAATGCATTATATTTAAAGCAAGGGGCAAGTACTTGCCTACCAAAGTAGGCCTCTGGGCCTCTTAGAAATGTTTGTAAGTCCACTGCAGTTATCTTTCTGGACTAAGATGGCTCATTCTTTTAGGTTGTGAAGTACCCTAGTCCAGCTGGGAGACTGAGAACCAGCTAGTGCTGGGGGTTGCCCCTAATTTCTCCAGGAGGGTTTGGGAAACATCCTGGGCTTCAGGGAGTGGTTTATATTTTCAAATTCTCACCTACACACTAAACTTTTTCTGTAACCCTAAAATCAATACGCACTGTGCATTCACAGACATGCACAGATTGGCAAAACATTTGAGCCACCAGATACATACTTTTTCAGCTACAGTCCATTGTGGTGATGCTCTGCTTTCTTGTTTCAGTTCTCACACCATAAACAAGTATTCTTTTTGTGGTCTACTTAGTGCCATGTTTTTCACATTTTTATGCTTTTTGTTGGCAATTCTACAGTTTGAAATGGTCCCCAAACGTTGTGTTGAAGTGCTGTCTAGTGTTCCTAAAGCCATGTAGGCTGGCATGTGCTTTATGGAGAAAATGAATGTGTTAGATAAGGTTCATTAGGGTATAATGTCTAGTATTATTGGCTGTGAGTTCAGTGTTAATGAATCAACAATGTATATCAAATAATGTCTTCTAAAACAGAAACAAACATATAACAAAGTTACATATTAATTCATTGAGAAAATGTTGTGACCAGAGGCTCTCAGGAGCTTAACCTATTTATCCCTTAAGACCAATAGTTCAATTTAGTGTTCAACAATTCAGTGTTCACAGCAACTTCATAGAATGTATTACAAATATGAGAATCAACTATATATCAAGGGAACAGAATAGAAATACCAGAAATACAGTATTTTTATAACTAATTGACTTTTTTGTATTTTAATTTTATTTTTAAATTGACAAATAATCGTACATATTCATAGGGGATATGGTTTGTCTTCTCCCCACCCAAATCTCACCTTGAATTGTAGTTCTCATAATCCCCATGTGTTGTGGGAGGGACCCAATGGGAGGTAATTGAATCATGGGGACAGTTACATATATGCTGCTGTTCTTGTGATGGTGAGTGAGTTCTCACAAGATCTGATGTTTTTATAAGGGGCTTTTCCCTCTTTGCTCACCACATCTCCTTCCTGACATCATTTGAAGAAGGGCATGTTTGCTTTCTCTTCTGCTGTGAGCCAATTAAACCTGTTTTCTTCATAAATTACCCAGTTTCGGGAAGTGCTTTATAGTGCATGAGAAGGGACTAATACAGTAAATTGGTACCAGGTAGTGGGGCACTGCTGTAAAGGTACCTGAAAAAGTGGAAGCAACTTTGGAATTGGGTAACAGCCAGAGGTTGGAACAGTTTCAAAGGCTCAGAAGAACACAGGAAGATGTGAAAAAGTTTGGAACATCCTAGAGGCTTGAATGGCTTTTGCCAAAATGCTGATAGTGATATGTACAGTGAAGTCCAGGCTAAGGTGGTCTTGAATGGAGATGAAGGACTTGTTGGTAACTAGAATAAAGGTGACCATTGCTATGTTTTAGCAAAGAGACTAGCAGCATTTTGCCCCTGCCTCAGAGATCTGTGGAACTTTGAACTTGAGAGTGATGTTTTAGGTTATCTGGTGGGAGAAATTTCTAGACAGCAAAATGTTCAAGATGTGACTTGGATGCTGTTAAAAGCATTCAGTGTTATGTATCCACAAAGATAAGGCTTAGAATTGGAAGCAAAGCAGAGCATAAAAGTTTCAAAAAAATGCAGCCTGATGATACAATAGAAAAGAAAAACCATTTTCTGTGGAGACAAGCCAGCTACAGAAATTTGCATAAGTAACAAGGAACCAAATGTTAATTGCCAAAACAAAGGAAAAAATGTCTCCAGGGCATGTCAGAGGACTTCACAGCAGCCCCTGCCATCACAGACCTGGAGACCTAAGAGGGAAAAATGGTTTTGTGGGTCAAAGCCTTGATATTTTATGCAGTCTCAGGACTTGGTGCCCTGCATCCCAGCCATGGCTAAAAGAGACCAATGTAGCATTTGGGCTGTTGCTTCAGATGGTGCAAGCCCCAAACCTTGGCACCTTACATGTGGTGTTGGGCCTGTGGGTGCACAGAAGTCAAGAATTGAGGTTTGGGAACCTCCACCTAGATTTCAGAGGATGTATGGAAGCTCCTGAATGTCCAGGCAGAAGTTTGCTGCAGGGGTGACAGCCCTCATGAAGAACCTCTGCTAGGGCAATGCAGAAGGGAAAGATGGGTTGGAACCTCCACACACAGTGTCCCCACTGGGGTGCTGCCTAGTGGAGCTGTGGCTCCAGACCACAGAATGGTAGATCCACAGACAACTTGCACTATGCACCTGGAAAAGCTGCAGACACTCAATGGCAGCCTGTGAAAGCAGTCAGGAGGGAGGCTGTGCCCTGCAAAGCCACAGGGATGGAGATGCTCAAAGCTGTGGAATCTGTAACACTCACCACGAGGGTCTGCAGCTTCACTCCTGTAGTCAGCGAGACCACGAACCCACTGGGAGGAACAAACAATTCCGGATGAGCCACCTTTAAGAGCTGTAACACTCACTGCGAAGGTCTGCGGCTTTACTCCTGAAGTCAGTGAGAGCACAAACCCACCAGGAGGAATAAAGAACTCTGGATGCACCAGCTTTAAGAGCTGTAACACTCACTGCAAAGATCTGTGGCTTCATTCCTGAAGTCAGTGAGACCACAAACCCACCGGAAGGAAGAAACTCTAGACACATCTGAACATCTGAAGGAACAAACTCTGGACACACCATCTTTAAGAACTGTACAGTTACCACAAGGGTCCGCGGCTTCGTTCTTGAAGTCAGCAAGACCAAGAACCCACCGGAAGGAACCAATTCTGGATACAGAATGATATGGTTTGGCTGTGTCCCCACCCAAATGTCATCTTGAATTGTAGTTCCCATAATCCCCATGTGTTGTGGGAGGGACCCAGTTGGAGGTAATTGAATCATGGGGACAGTTAACCCATGCTGCTATTCTTGTGATAGTGAGTGAATTCTCATAAAATCTGATGGTTTTATAAGGGGCATTTCCCTCTTTCCTCACCACTTCTCCTTCCCACTATCATGTGAAAAAGGACATGTTTTCTTCCCCTTCCACCATGATTGTAAGCTTCCTGAAGCCTCCCAGGCTTTCATAACTGTGAGTCACTTAAACCTCTTTCCTTTATACATTACCCAGTCTTGGGCAGTTCTTTAGAGCAGCATGAGAATGTATTAATACAATGGGTGCATAATAGTGTTTTGATACACATAGTATATAGTGATCAGATGAGGGTGATTAGCGTTATCTATCATCTCAGACACCATATCATTGAGTTGAGAACGTTCAATATCCTCCTTCTACCTATTTGAAACTATATGTTTTCATCTTTAGTCATCCTACAGTGGTATAGAACACTAGAATTTATCCTACCTAGCTAGCTATTATTTTGTATCCTTTAACAAACTCTCCTTATCCTGCCCTTCCCATTACCTTTCCAGACTCTAGTATCCTCTTTTCTACTTTTTACTTCTATGAGATCAAGTTTTTTTTAGCTCTCACATACTTAGTTGATTTTTGACCAAGACCTTTTCAATTACAAAGAGAAATGGTTTTATTTTTTTCAATAAATAGTTCTAGAGAAATTGAATATCTCACATTAAAAAATATTTATTTTTAATATTAACCTCATACACAAAAATCAATCTGAGATGGGACAGAAAGCTAAATGCAAAAACTAAAAAACTATCTTTAAGAGTTTTGCCAAGCAAATAATTTTTTCGACAAGATCTGATATGCATTAATCATAAAAAGGAAAAATAGAAGTAAATTAAACATAATCAAAATTAAATTATTTTCTGAAAAATTGATTCAGAAAAGGAAAACAGAATACAAAAAATAGGAGAAAATATTTGGAATATTTGTACATGGCAATATATAAAGAACTCCTGCATCTCCAATAATTGAAAGACCAGAAAACAAAACAAACAAAACCCCCATCACCAAAAGCAAGAATTTAAAGGTGGGTCAAATACTTAAGCAACCACTCAAACAATTAGATATTGAAATGATCATAAGCACATAAACAGGCACTCTGCATCCTTAGTTACTAAGGAAATGCAAATTAAAGCCAGAATGCAGTACCATTGGCTACTTCCCGGAATGGATAAAATTAAGAAGACTGATAAGACAAAATTGATCATCTCTCTGCTTGCTGTCCCATCTTTATCTTTACCAATTCCTCAAAGAAATATTCTCCGTGTATCCTATCTGAAACAGCTCCTCTCCAAACTTAATTTTCTTAACACTCTTATCAAATATTAAATTATATTCTTTATCTGCTTCCTGGTATACTTTATGTTCTCAATCTAGATTGTAGGCTGAAGGCCAAGACTTTGACTGTCTTGTGCTTTACTGTGTGTATTATATATATCTGGTGCTAGAGCAGAGCCTGGCATGGGAAAAGTTCAATAAATGAAACTTTTCATCTTCTGATCCTACCTACTGGTAATTTAAATCTCTTTAACGCTCTTTTGATTATATTACATTATTTTTCTAGTGCACCTAGAAAATCACTGCTATAAGTAATACCTATTGCTAACAATTAATAGAAAAAAAATCATTAAAAGACAAATCTTATAAGAAACTTATTTTAAAATACTCCCACAATATATAACTTTAAATAATATAATAACATATTAACCCCAACATAAATAATACAGTACCATTTCCTAGACAAATTAAGCAACATAAAAATTCATTAGAAGAAAAGTGCTAAAATTGTATCTAGAATAGAGGTTAAATACATCTTAAAAGCAAGAGTTTGGGAGAATTCTGTTTCCAACATTTATCAGCCATTGTTCTTTCTCAGTTAATGTTTCAAGCCTCAGTATTCATGCCAAGAAAGGGAAAGAAATGACACACCTATCTCTTAGAATTACCAACAACATCAGAAGGATTAAAACTTATAAAGCACAAATACAGCATTAATT
Organism: Hylobates moloch; assembly: GCF_009828535.3. Lineage (NCBI taxonomy): Eukaryota > Metazoa > Chordata > Mammalia > Primates > Hylobatidae > Hylobates > Hylobates moloch. The sequence goes on from NW_026652281.1 coordinate 43,848,922, forward strand.
ATACGACTTGATTAGATTACAATTGTAATGAAAATTAATTGTTTGAAAATATTTTAATACTCTATTGTAAAATTCTATATTACTTTATCATTTCTACCTTAGCACCTTTATACAGTAATTACTTTTCAAACAACTGCCTTGGAACATAAAACACATCTATTATCAAACAACAACAAAAAAGGCATAGTCAGATACCTAAACAATTGGAAAAGTTGAAGAAGCCTGAATTTAAGCATTTACCTTTTTTGTCACCAGGCACTGCCTTTGAAGATACATGTAGCATATCTGTAAGACAAAGTTATATCCAGCTGTTTGCTGAAATAATTATCATTTTGGCTGCTCTTTAATAAATTATGTAGCACAAAGAAAAAAAATAATTATATGAAACAGCCAAGGATTTGTGTAACAGTTTAAATAGTAAAGACAATTTGAAGTAGATTATTAGCCCATATATCTATCCAGGAAGCTTTAGATTAATATCTTTAAACCTTTGTTTGTGACGAAATAGGTCAGTTCTTGAATTGAGACTTCTTTGGTACCGTAAGAAGATTCAAAGAGCAGAGTTTAAGAGAATATGATCATGACATCCATCAACATTGGAATCAGTCTTGGTGGGTAAAAACTGGAGAGCTGGCCAGGCACGGTAGCTCACACCTGTAATAGCAGCACTTCGGGAGGCCAAGGCAGGTGGATCACCTGAGGTCTGGAGTTCGAGACCAGCCTGGCAAACATTGTGAAACCTCATCTCTACTAAAAATACAAAAAATTAACTAGGCGTGGTGGTGAGTGCCTGTAACCTCAGTTACTCAGGAGGCTGAGGCAGGAGAATTGCTTGAACCTAGGGGGCAGAGGTTGCAGTAAGCCGAGATCGTGCCATTGCGCTCCAGCCTAGGCAAAAAGAGCAAAACTCTGTCTCAAAAACAAAAAAAAGTAAAAACAAAACAAAAAATACTGGGGAGGTATGAAGAAAATAAAACAAAAATCCACAGTAATGATTTCTACATAGCATTTATTGTATATAGCTTTATATATTTGCATATATTAATACATCTACATAGCATTATATATGTATATGTGTTACATATATATAAACTTTTTTGTATGTATATACATATATATATAGAGAGAGAGAGAGAGAGAGAGAGCACATATATATGAAGGGGAGGGAGCATGACAGATTTGTTACATGGATATATTGCATAATGGTGAGGTTTGGACTTCTAGTGTATCCATCACCCAAATAGGAAACATCGTACCTAATCAGTAATTTTATAACCCTCAGCCCCCTCTCATTCTTCTCACTTTTAGAGTCCCCAGTGTCTATTACTTCCATCTGTATGTCCATGTGTAACCATTGTTTAGCTCCCACTTATGAGTGAGAACATGCAGTGTTTAATTTTCAGTTTCTGATTTAGTTCATTTAAGATAATGGTCTCCAGCTACATCGTGTAGGTGCAGCACACATGATTCCATTCCTTTTTTTGGCCATATAGTATTCCATGGTGTATATATACCACATTTTCCTCATCCAATCATCCACTGATGAACACTTAGGTAATACCTTTCAATGATTTTGCTCTTGTGAATAGTGCTGCAATAGACATAGTAGTGCAGGTGTCTTTTTGATACAATGATTGTTTTTCTTTGGATAGATATCTAGTGGTGGAGTTGCTGGGTCTAATGGTAGCTATGTTTTCAGTTATTAGAGAAATCTCCATACTGCTTTCCATAGAGGTTGTACTAATTTGCAATCCCATCAACAGTGCATAAGCATTCTTTCCCTTTTTTTCTGCATCTTCACCAACATCTGTTGCTTTTTTGACTTTTTAATAATAAATATTCTGATTGGTATGAGATGGTATCTCACTGTAGTTTTAGCATTTCTCTGATGATTTAGTAATAATGAATATTTTTTAATTTGTTAGCCACTTGCATGTCTTCTTTTGAGAAATAACTGTTCATGTCCTTTTCTTACTTTTTAATGGAATTATTTGTTGTTTTGTTGTTGCGTTTTTGCATTCCTTGTTGAGTTTGTATATTGGCCCTTTGTCAGATGCATAGTTTGCAAATATTTCCTCCCTTTTGGTAGGTTGGTTGTTTATTGTGTTGATTATTTCTTTTGCTATGTAGAAGGTTTGTTATAGTTCGATTGAGCCCCATTTGTCCATTTTTGGTTTTATTGCACTTGCTTTTACAGTCTTGGCCATAAATTCCTTGCCTAGGCCAATGTCCAGAAGAATTTTTCTTAGATTTTCTTCTACAATTTTTAGAGTTTCAGTATTTACATTTCAGTATTTAACATATCTTGAGTTAATTTTTGTATATGGTAAAAGATAGGGGTCTAGATTCATTCTTTTATATAGGGCTAGCCAATTTTTCCAGCATCATTTTTAAATAGGGTGTTCTTTCCTCATTATATATTTTTGTTGATTTTATCAAAGATTGGTTGGTTGTAGGTATGTGATTTTATTTCTGCGTTCTCTATTCTGTTTGATTGATTTATGTGCCTATTTTGTACAAGCACCATGCCATTTTGATTACTATTGCCTTGTAGAGTAATTTGAAGTCAAGTAATGTGATGCCTCCAGCTTTGTTATTTTTGCTTAGGATTGTTTTGACTATTATGGCTTTCTTTTGGTTCCTTATTAACCTTAGGATTTTTTTTCTAAATGTGTGAAAAATGATATTGGTAAATTTATAGAAATTGCATTGAATCTATATATTGCTTTGGGTAGCGTGGTTATTTTAACAATGTTGATTATTTTAATCGATGAGCGTGGGATATTTTTCCATTTGTTTGTGTCATATCTGATTTATTTCATCAGTGTTTTATAGTTCTCCTTGTACAGATTTTTAACCTCTCTGGTTAAATATATTCCTATATACTTTAGTTTTTTGTGGCTATTGTCAATGGGATTGCATTTTTGAGATAATTCTCAGCTTAAGCGTTATTGGTGTATAGAAATACTACTGATTGTTGTATGTTGATTTTGCATCTTGAAACTGTAATGAAGTCATTTATCAAATCTAGTCGTCTTTTAGAGTAGTCTTATGATTTTCTAGTTATAAGATCATGTAATCAGGGAATAAAGATAATTTGACTTCCTCTTTTCTAATTTGGATGCCCTGCATTTGTTTCTCCTACCTGGTTACTCGGTTAAGATTTCGAGCACTACGTTGAGTAAGACTGGTAAGTTTGGGCATTCTTGTATTATTCCAGTTCTTAGGCAAAAGGCATTCAACTTTTCTATATCCAATCTGATGTTGGCTGTGGGTGTGCTCTATATGCCTTTTATTGTTTTGAGGTATGTTCCTCAATGCCTAGCTTGTTGAGCATTTCATCATGAAGAAATGTTGGATTTTATTGAATGCTTTCTGCATTGAGATAACCATATGGATTTTGTTTTAAGTTATGTTTATGTGGTGAATCACACTTATTGATTCATGTATGCCAATTCATCCATGTATTTCTGGAATAAACCCCATTTGATCATGATATATTATCTTTTTCGTGTGCTATTGATTTTGGTTTGCTAGTATTTTGTTGAGGACATTTGCATCTATGTTAATCAGAAATAAAACCCTGTAGTTTTATTTTGTTGTGGTGTCCTTGACTAATTTTGGCATCACGGTGAATTGATTTTGTAGAATGAGTTGGATAGAAATCTCTTCTCATTTTTTTGGAATGATTTCAGAAAGATTTGTACCAGCTCTCCTTTGTGTGTATAGTAAAATTTGCCTGTGAATCCATCAGGTCCTGGGCTTTTTATGCTTGGGAGATTTTTATAAAATAACTTTTTCGATTCCATTCCTTGCTGTTGGTCTGGTTAAGATTTCAGTTACATCCTGGTTCAATCTTGGAAGGACGTATGTCTCCAGGAATTTTCAATTTTCTCTAGGTTTTCTAGTTTGTGCACATAGAGATGCTCATGATAATCTCTGATATCTTTGGTCTTTCTGTGGTATTGGTTTTAATGCCACCTTTATCCTTTCTGATTTTATTTACATATCCTCTATTTTTCTTGGTTGATCTAGCTATCAATCAATTTTGTTTATGTTTTCATAGAGTCAACTTTTTGCTTCATTGCTCCTTTGTATCATTTTTGTTGTTGTTCCATTCTCATTTACTTCCACTCAGGTATTTGTTATTTCTTAATCTCCTGCTAGTTTTGGGTTTGGTTTATTCTTGTTTATCCAGTTTCCTGAGATGTAATGTTAGGTGGTTAATTTGAGATGTTTCTTTCCATCTGTTTAATTTAGACATTGAATGCTTTAAACTTTTTCCTCTTAGCACTTCTTTGGCTGTATCCCAACAGTTTTGAAATCTTTCAGCTCCATTTTTTTTGTTTCAAATTTTTTTATTTCTGCCTTAATTTCATCATTTCCGCAAAGATCATCCAGGATCAAGTTGCTTAGTTTCCATGTATTAGTAAAGTTTTGAAAGTTCCTCTTATTATTGATTTCTAATTTTATGCCACTTTTGTCTGAAAAGATATTTGATATTATTTTAATTCTTTTTAACTTCATTGAGACTTATTTTGTGGCCAAGCATATGGTCTATTTTGAAGAATGTTCCATGTGCAGATGAGAAAAGTGTATATTCTGCAAGTATTTGATAGATATCTGTAAATGTCTATTAGGTCTGTTTGGTCTACAGTCCAGTTTAAGTCCAGAGATTCTTTGTTGATTTTCTGCCTCAATGATGTCTAGTGCTATCAGTGTGGTGTTGAAGTTCCTCACTGTTATTGTATTACTGTTTCTCTTTTCTTAAGTCTAGTAGTGTTTGTTTTATAAGTCTGGGTGCATATATATCGAAGACAATTATATCTTCTTATTGAATTGAACACTTTATCATTATATAATGACCTTCTTTGTCTAAATTTTACCGTTGTTGATTTAAAGTCTGTTTTATCTGATGTGAGTATAGCTACTCCCGCTCATTTTTGTTTTCCATCGTGTAGTGTACATTTTTCCACCCCTTTACTTTGAATCTGTAGGTGTCTTTAACCATTAGGTGAGTTTCTTATAGCCAACAAATGTTCGGAACATGTTTTGTTTGCTTGTGTGTTTTCTTAACCCAATTTGCCTGTCTGTATGTTTTAAGTGAAGCATTTAAGCCATTGATGTTCAAGGTTAATATTGATATTTGTCCTTTTGTTTCTGTCATAATGCTGCTACCTTGTTGCTTTGTAGTCTCAATTGTGTAATTGCTTTATAGGATTTGTGAGCTTTGAACTTATGTATGCTTTTATAATGGCAAATATCACCTTTTCATTTCCACATTTAGAATTCCTTTGTGTATTTCTTATAGGATTAGCCTAGTGGTGACACATTTCTTTAGCTTTTGCTTCTCTGGGAATGACTCTGTTTCTTCTTCATCTATAAAGTTTAGTTTGTCCGGATATGAAATAATTGGCAGGCATGTTTTTTGTTTAAGAAGGCTGAAGATAGTATGGCAGTCTCCTCTGGCTTGTTACGTTTCCGCTTACAGTCTATGCTGTAAGTCTGATGGAACTTCCTTTATAAGTGATTAGACACTTTTCTCCAGATACTTTTAGGATTTTTTCCTTCACTTTGATGTTGGGTAAACTGATGGCTATGTGCTTTATTGAGGTTAGTCTTGCAGAGAATCTACCAGGTGGTCTTTGAGCTTCTAGTGTCTGAATGTCTAATTCTCTCCCTAACCAGGGAACTTTTCCTGAATTGTGTAGAATACATTTTCTAAGCCTTTTATGTCTCCTTCTTCCTCAAGAATGTGTACTTAATATGTCTGGTCACTTTACATAATCCCATATTTCTTGAAGGCTTTGTTCAATTTTTATTTTTTTATTTTATGTATTTATTTATTTATTTTTGCCTGACTAGGTTAATTTTAAGGACTGGTCTTCAGTCTCTAAAATTCTTTCTTCTGCTTGATTTAGTCTATTGTTAAAGTTTTCATATTTTGTGATTCCTTCAATGAATTTTTTTATTCCTAGAAGTTCTGTATTTTTTAAATATCCATTTCTTCGGTAATTTTTTTTCATTCATATCCTGAATTGTTTTCCTGATTTCTTTCTGTCGGTTTTCAACTTTCTCATTGACCTCATTTAGCTTTCTTACAATCCGTATTTTGACTTATTTATCTTTCATTTCAGAATTTTCATTTTGATTAGAATTTATTGCTAGAGAGCTGCTGTGATCTTTGGGGTGTCGAGATATTTTGGGTTTTTGTACTGTTAGAGTTCTTGCACTGATCCTAATCATCTGGAAAACCTGTCACTTGTTATTTTTTAATTTACTTTCATTTGGATAAGACAATTCCCCCTTGAGGGTGTGACTGTAATGTCTATTGTGTATGATCATTTGGCTTCAATTCTCGGTGACTTTAGGGTGCCAAGGCAATATATGGGTTCCTTGGTTATAGGTAGCTTTAGGACAGTGGTCTTCTGTAATGCGGATTATTGTAGCAATGTACTGAGCATGTGAGCTGGCTCACTATCTTCTGTGGGGCTTCAAGTGTGGAAGCTTATCTCATTCACCAGCACTATGCCTTTCTGTCAACCGATTTTAAACTTGGTTGTGCAATTACAGAATTACCCAACCAATCTTTTGTCCAGTAGGTGGCACTGAGGAGTAAAAGCCAGCTTGCCCACGAATTCCCCAAAGATGAACAGAAGCACATATGCTGACATGGGTGGCAAAGGGAGCACATGGTGGGATGTGCTGAGGTCTTGGAACTCATCTCTCAGTATTCCACTAAGGCTATGATCATTCACTTGTAACTTTAGTTCTTGTTTCTGAAGAGAACAGGCATCTGATGTCTGTAATCAGCCATCTTGGGGGAATTTTTTTTTTTTAAACCAACATAACGTCTTAACTGCCCATTAAAACATCTTTACTTCTAAACCAGATATGCTTTTTAAAATCATTATTTAAAATTAATGTTTCCAATTTTCCTGTTGTACCTGGCATCTTTTGCTTTTTTAGGGGCACCAATTCATCTTGAGACATGCAGTACAAATACATTTTAGTGTCAACAAACTGATGAAAGTAAACAGTAATTTCTTAGAAAAACAGCTACAATAGAGATTTTTGAAACACACATATTAACAATTGTGTGTTCCAATGTTTCATAGTCTTGAAAGTAACAGATTTTGATCAACTGTTATCACTGTTTGAAATCTAGTCTATAGAGACCCCCATGTACCAAAAAACTTCATTGAATGCACATTTATATAAAAATATAGATTACATGGAAACAATAAAGCCAACCTAAATGCCTGACATGAACACACGTTTGCTTTAATAGATATAAGATATTGTAAGTAATAAAATATTACGCAAATATTATTACTCTATGACTTTTTAAAAGTAATCTAGCCAAGCATATGTTGAAGTTGTTAGTAAAGTAAAAGAAACAAACAAGCAAATATAGATTATGCTATAAATACATTAAAATGTTTATAGAAAAGAATGGAGGAAAATACATGAAAAAGTAAATTATACTTTATTATGCATGAGTTATTGTAAATTTATTTTAAATAGTTTATTTATATATGAAGTCGATTCACTATGCACTGATTACAAACTTGCGTGAGTCTGGTGAGACACAACACCAATGCACACAAGTTACACAAACTGGATGTATTACTTATAAATAGACAGCAAGGGACAACGGAGGCTTACGATTTATTGTGAGCTGGTCTCCCAAGGCTGAGGAAAGCAGCTTAGTGTGGTTGGAGTCCTGACTGTGAGTGCCCCACTTGCACTGCAGCTGAGGGATCCTGAAGAGCAGACCCAAGGGTGACATGCATCAGGGGCAACATGACATGCTGCTAAAGCCTGGAGGAACATTCTACTTCTGAGGGAGAGAAGAATAGATCCCAGGTCGTTCTCACCAGTACAGCCCCATCTCAGGATTTTGCGTTCCAGCACATTCTACAATTTCTTGAGGACTACAAACAAGAAAAGAGAGGAGAACTGAGTTGTTCCAAGGCTACTTAGAGAATTGTCCTGCAATTGCGAGAATTACTATGCAAATATGCATAGTAATGCATATTTGACCAGTGAGAATGTCTTATCACTTATAATTTTAGTGGTATGAAAAATTAATTTGATAATGATGACATTCTTACAAATCTTACCTTATTATATAATAAAAGCATTTAAAATTTTGTTAAAAACCTAATGGTAAAGTATTTTACTAAACGGCATGTGAAGTAAATTAAATAGAAGAAACTTGCTTTTGCTCTCAAGATAATTACAGTCTTTTTGAAAAGACAAATATCGCTTTGGAAATAACATCAAGAAAGCCATAAAGCTATACAGAGTTCACAAACAAAACAGATAAGCGAGAGGATTTCTTATTAAGATATTTTAATTAACTTTATAAAGGCTCCATACCATTGAAGAAAAAAGAGGAAGATTGACTAATTACAAGTCTGAACACTTGTAGTCGGGAGAAATAGCATGGAGATGGGAAAGAATACATTATGCATGGTGAATGATAACAGATCTAGTCTAAATGCAGTGTTCTGAAGAGGGCAAGTCATTTTCACAAACAGAAAGCAGTATATAAAATTCAGAGAGAAAATTACTTTTCCATTTCCTACATGTGATATATAAAGAGAGACATTTATATGTAAATAAATAGAGTAAACCTTAAACTGTTATGCTAACACTATTGACAACATATCATAAAATTTACTAAAATAAAAATGTAAAGGATGAAAGTTGAAATCACAGAAGAAATTAATCCTGGATCTAGGAGAGGAGCATTTGCTATTCAGAATCCTTATATTCTAGCAGAGTTCTCATATTTCTCTGTAAATAAATTGCCATAAAATTTGGCTTGAGCTTATAAATACCAATAATACAAAAGGTCAAATATGAAAGGCCTGGGCTTTCCTGATTTGACTAGTATGTTCTTCCTTTAAACTATGGGAAATATACTCTTTTGAAGAAAAATGGGCTATGTCTACCAAGTTATTTTAAGACACTATACGTTTTAGTGTCAACAAACTGCTGAAAGTAAACAGTCATTTCTTAGAAAAACAGCTACAATATATTATGTGTTTTATTTTTGTATATCCTTTATTATTTTTTAGTTGTTACTTAAACATAAGACACCATTGACAATTTACTTTTATTAAAAAGGAAATGCATCAAATAATTCAAAAGATTAGACAATTAGTAAGCTTTTCTCTCTTACTTCAGATTTATGGTAACGTATTCCCAAAAAATAATTCTGCTAACAGTTTCTTTTAAATATTTTTCCACAAATATTCTTCATATATGAAGACTAATGTGCATTCATTTATAAATTTATACTTTTACAGAAAGGGAACATGTACTATAAAAGATACCCTCTTCCACTATTCCTTTTTAGATCTACATAACTAGCAGATCATTCATATCATTGATATTGATCCACCTTACACTTCAAAAGGAATCAAAATAACTATATATTATTTTGTCTAATTTTATGAAGTTATCTTGGATTATTCAATTGGTACCTATTAATGGATTTTTAAAAATATCTGTCTTTTGCTATTATGTAATATTCATTAAGATCATCTCCATTCTTTTTTTTTTTTTTTTTGTCTTCCGTGCAGTCCAAATTGTCTTACTTTTTCTGTACAGACACAGCCTATCTGTAGAATAAGTCAACACTGGTAGAATTTTGGGATTGAAATTAAGGCGTATTTTAAATGTGGATACATATTTCATCAATACTTTTTGAATAATCATTTCTCCATAAACTCAGGACATTGTGTATTACTAAACTTATGATTATTGCTGTGATTGGTGAAGACTGTTTTGTGGCTTAATGTGTGTAGTTGAATAATTTTTATGGGCTTTTTTTTTTCTTTTTGAGACAGGGTCTTATTCTGACACCCAGGCTGGAGTGCAGTAGCATGATGACAGCTCACTGCAGCCTCAACCTCCCAGCCTCCTCTGGAGCTAGGACTACAGGCACGCGCTACCATGGCAGGCTAATTTTTGTGGTTTTTTATAGAGACAGGGTTTCATCATGTTTCCCTGGCTGGTCTCAAAGTCCTGGACTCAACCAATCCTCTTGTTTCGGCCTCTGAAAGTGTTGGGATTACAGGCATGAACCATCATGACTGGCAGAGTTTTATATTTTTAATCTGTAAATTTTTATTTTTTCATAAACTATATGTTCATGCCCATTTCACCATTGAATGGTATTTTATCTATTTTTAAGAAAATATGTCTTTGTGAAATTGATTTAGATATTTTTCTGAGTCATTTTAATAATCTGTTTCTATTTGGAAAATTTATAATTATGACATCTTAAATTATTTGCTTAAAAATATAACCTCAAGTTACAGTCCCTGCTTAGAAAGTGACTCCTTATCTAAATATACATAAAAAGTAATTATCCTATATATTCCTCTAGTAGCCTTCTAGTTTCATTTTTAACTTCAAATTATTATTGACCTGGAATTTAATGTTGTATAAGAATTGAAGTGTAGGCATCTATTTATATTTTGTTTTGTTCATACATCTATCATGAACCAGAAGGCTGAAACTCATGTATTAAAATAACCACTTTCTACTTCCCTCACAATTTGAAATAACTTGACATTAACCTACTAAGTTCATGTAGGAATTTGGGGTTATTTCATGTCTCTCTATTCTATTTCATGATTTGCTTAAAAGTACAAGGTGATAGGAAATGCTTTAATTAAGTTTTAAATATCTATCTGACATGTTGAAATGTAAATTCTTACTAAATACTCCTCCATAAAATTTTGTGTAGATTATCTTATATGCCTATTTTTCCATATATACTTTAAATACCTTTTGACTAGTTCACACACAAAAAGCCTGTTAACATTTATTGTGATCATAATATAGCTTTAAGTTAATTTAGGGAGAAAATATGTCTTCATAAAACCATCACTGTTGTCAAATTTTACTTCATTATAATCAACAAAGTTAAACACTCTGCTATGCATATACCTGCAAGATATAAGTTTATTAGTTGCAACAGGAAGCCCCTGAGATGTGGTAAAACAGTAAAGCATTTAGCCCTGTGAATGAAAAGTCTCAGTTAAATAAATATACACAAACTTGGCCTTATGTAAGCAAACAATGAATGCTGCCCAGAAGTTTTTGAAATTCTCTAAGATACATTTTCTTAAATTTATTACTGCAAACTACTAGATTTTAAAATATCAACAAGATTGTAGTTAATACCTGATTTAAGATTTATACCATCCAATACTAGTGGACTATTTTCCTTAATATTGCCACAGTCAATTTTCTAGAGCTATTTCATAAAGTATTTTTATATTTGTTATTACATTTTATTTTTAAAACTTTCTGATACTGGTATATCAGGAATCATCATTTTCATTTATAGACAAAACACTGAGGCTTTTAGAAATAAAATTTCTTTGGCAAAAAGTTAATTAGGTAGCTAACATGGACTATAAATTTCAGTTATTTTGATTTCTGATTCAATGTAATCATATTCAGTATTGAATATTTCAGAGTCTGTACCTCAAAACAATCTTCATTTCACCAAGTTTGGTCATTATTTGTGTGTGTGTGTGTGTGTGTGTGTGTGTGTGTGTGTGTGTGTGTGTGTCTGTGTGTGCATGTGTGTGCGTGTCTTTCTGTTTGTTTTTAGGGGTTTTTTGTTTGTTTCTGAATTTTTTTGCTCGTTTGTTAAAACGAAAATAAGAAAAATCAGTATTGAGGAAAAAATATAAGCTTGAGAACATCAAGAGCAAACAAAAGTTTATTGTTATTATTATCATAGGGACTTGACTTTAAATGTCGTTTATCCTTTTTGTTTCCTCTTTGGAACAATATGAGTAACTGTTTTCAATTTCTAAGGAGTTTCCTTGGGGTGTAAGGATGTTTGTCCACTTAAGATGCAAAGTTATAAAGAACTCGAATACGAAAAGACCTCTCCATTACAGAGGAAACAGAGTAAGATAAATAAGCAGGAAATCTGAGAAAGTATGTTTGCCCAATAATAAAAAGGAATGGGGGTTTAAATGGAGGGGGTAAAAGAAATAGAGCACATCAGCTGTGGATGTATCCTCTAAATTTCACTACAATATCCATGTGTCTTGTAATTATTGCCTTGTTCAAAATCTGCATTTCTAGCAAATATTGACTGAACATTTTATCCTAACTTGAGAAATTTTATTAACTTTGGGAGAGAATTCTGAGGGCTTGATGATGATTCAATCTTAAGGAAAAATGAAGACAGTAGAGGCAAATTATCTTTGAAATCTAGTACAAGTGTAGCAGGACAAGCCGCAGACAAAACCCCTCAGACACCGAGTTAAAGAAGGAAGGGCTCTATTCGGCCCGGAACTTCAGCAAGACTCACATCTCCAAAAACTGAGCTCCCCGAGTGAGCAATTCCTGTCCCTTTTAAGGGCTCACAGCTCTAAGGGGGTCCACGTGAGAGGGTCGTGATCAATTGAGCAAGCAGTGAGTATGTGACTGGGGGCTGCATGCACCGGTAATTAGAACGGAACAGAACAGGACAGGGATTTTCACGGTGCTTTTCTATACAATGTCTGTAATCTATAGATAACATAACTGATTAGGTCAGGGGTCGATATTTAACTACCAGGCCCAGGTTGTGGCACCAGGCTGTCTGCTTGTGGATTTCATTTCTGCCTTTTAGTTTTTACTTCTTCTTTCTTTGGAGGCAGAAATTGGGCATAAGACAATATGAGAGGTGGTCTCCTCCCTTACAGGAAGTTACAGAAAATCATCTCACTGAGCTCATGAAGAAATGGAAGCTGTTTACTTAGAGCAGCTCTGGAAAAAAATAATAACTTGCCACCTCAGAAGCAAGGGCTCCTTTCTCCCTCCCCTGGAAATCTGCTCTTGTGTTAATTCATCAACTTTCTTTCTGATTTGAACTTTCTTAGACATACGATCCATCACTCTCTATTCTCTGCTAAAATAACACATGGCTTCTTTGTAGTCTTGGCATCTTTCACTTTATTGCTTCTACCATAAACAATATTATTATTTTTTAAGTGTATAAGGGCAAAGTGAAGGGAGAGTGGTAGTATCAAAAGAAAAATCATACAGAATAAAGTTTAAAGTTGACAAAGACTTTATTCAAGACTCTTGCAAAAATGGAACAAGTCTAGAACTGAGTCTGAGTTATACTGAGTTGAAAGAAAGCTGTAAAGAGTTTAAGAGTTAAGGTGGAAGGATCTATAGGCCACCTGTGTTTGTTAATTGGCCTTAAATTAAAGAAAAATAAACTTTCTCTTATCTTTATGACAGAAGATAGTTTTACAGTTTGGAGCAAGGCTCTGTAGAATGCAGGCTCTTACCATCCCACAGAAACTGGTAGATCAGGGCACTATCTGTCTTGATGATTGCATTTCAAAGGAGTGCCTCCCAGGTCCTTGAGAAACATTTCTGGGTTGTAAACCTTGCAAGAGCTTTTAAAAAGATTTACATCTCAAAGAAGCAGAAAAAGAATTCACAATTACAAGTTTTCTAAAGTAAATGCTCTAAGGAAAAAGAGGTCAAGAGCCTAAAGTCAAAAAGAAGCCTGGTTAAAGTTTAGTCAAGCTGAGGTGAACATTAAGGCCATCTAGGTCAGGAGGCATAATCTCTCATGAGTGTTAACGTATGTACATGTGTTAGGTTTTTGATGATTTTTAATGCAGTTTTTTTAACATTGCTTCAGGGTGAAAAGAATCATTTCCCTATATAGACCCATATAACTTATTTTAGGTACTATTATGTTTCATACTATAGCACATTTCCAAGAATTATTTTTATTTTCCTCTGGGATATCAGAGTGCACACATGGAATCTCAGGGTGAAAATGGTAAAAATGTTCTAAATTAGGAGCTAGCAATAGAGTGTTGTAGGAGAGGCTCATGTATTTTGCACACTGGAAATGCAAATACTGCAATCTACCCCACAGTATTTCTGGTTCTTGCCTGCTCATATCTCTTGGCAATTGCGCCACTCTCCTGCCTCTTTCCCACATGCCTGTCTCAGATTTTAGCTATATTAGGCAAGTTGTGGTTGAATTGGTTAGTCACTAGCTAGTAACATGTGCTACTGTGGAGTAGAAATTTCACATTAAATTCCCAAATGGATCCTGAACTTTTCTGTGTCTAGGATGGCAGCCTTGGATCCCAGTAACAAAGCCTAGTGCATTATTCTGTGCAAAGCCTTGCTCGATCTGCACTAAGCATAATTATTAACTTAAGTACCTACTTGGAAGGGGTTTCGGGTTTGGCACCCTTGGTAAGTATTAGGTAATTTTCTCAATTGCAGTTCTAAAGAGAAAGATTTTCAACATCCTTTGAGAAGAATGGACTTCCTTGAAATGAAGAATCAATTCAGGAGGTTAGAAATAGAGGAGTACAGAAGGAAAGGCAATTGTGAAATTGCTTAGAAGGAGTGGAGAATGAGACATTGGGATACAAAGGCATTATAAATGTTTATGCATACACACGTGTACACGCACATATATATATGTATACACATAAATATATCTAAATTCCTAGCTTCCTAATATTAACTAATATTCCTAATATTAATAATAGGCTCTTCCTTACTTGTCATAAATAAAGCCACACTTAGACTGAGAAAATAGTACTCACTATCACCATCACCAAAATATGCTGATCATGAGGATTATTGACCTGATTTCCAGAGTAACAAAACACAAACACGGAAACTAGTATGAATATGGAGTTTGGCCAGAAAAATAAATGTGTGTTCCTAGTGTGAACATGTGTGCCTATAATCCAGTGGTTATAATGGGTGCTAATGTTTGAATGTGTCCTATAAGTTCATGTGTTGTAAAATTAATCCCCAATGCAGCATTGTTGAGAAGTGGTACCTTTCAGAGGTGATTTGGTCATGAGGGTTCTGCCTTCATGAATGGAATAATGGTCTTATCTCAGGAGTGGGTTACTTATCCAGAGAGATGGTTCTTGATAAAAGGATAAGCTCAGCCCCCCTCCTTCTTTCTCCTGTGTACTTTCTTGCCTTTCTGCCTTTTGACAAAGGATAACACAGTAAGAAGGTCCTCACCAGATGTGGGCCACTCCACGTGACACTGCCAATCCTCCAGAACTGTGCAAATGAATTTCTGTTCTTTACAAATTACCCAGTCTCTGGTATTCTGTTACAGCAGCACAAAATGAACTAAGAAAATGGGGTTGTATGTAGTAATCACCTGGGCAAATTCTGAATGACACACAGCAGAAAGCCATTCCTACTCTATATAAGAGTTTCTTACATAATGCAATTCTGTGTATTTTCAAAAAGTTCCTCCCACTATTATGATGCTTCCACTGGCTAAGAATTACTGGTTTAAGTTAGCTATTTCTATAAATACTGAAGTAAAAATTTGTCAAATGGATACTATTCAGTGTTCATTATGACAAGAAACCATATGAAGGCTTTTTTCTCTTGAAGTATTCCCTTAATGTTCATACATTGTGAATCAAAGCAAGATATACTCATCCAAAATACCATCAAGTTATCATAAGCCACATCAACCAAGCTTAAAAAATATCTTCACAGTAATTTGGAATCATAATCCCATTGTCATATTTTTTACAGAAAAAAAAACATCCAGAATTGATAATCAAAATCTAAATTAGGTGATTATAAATCACAGCTCTTAACAAGTATTTTATAATGTACACTGCAATGGATCATCTAGGAAAACATATTCTTATAAAAACCTATGAAACAAATGCATTTATTTTACCAGGGGATAATTTTAAATTGATTTAATTTTGTGAAGTCCAGAAATAACTATGTACTCATTTAAAGTGAAATTAATTGCCTAGAGGCCAGTGTTCCTCTATTGAAACAAACTCAGGAATAACAAATGATTAATATGCAAGATAAATAATTCATGCATTTACTTAAACATTTATTAAGCACCTACCAAGTACAGATTACTAAGTAAAATTGTGTTAGAACCCATTTCCTATAAAATATTTTGTATCCTCTGCCTTCAAGAGTTATATTCTAGTAAATAAACGTATTTTCAAATTTTAACATCACTATAGTTTACGATATAGATAATATTATCAAGTGCAAAGAAAATACGTATTTAACACAGAAGGGTTGTTTTACATACACTTTCGGTGAAAAAGTAATCATGAGAAACTTGACAAAATTAAAATAAATTTTGTATTTTATTATAGAGGTAGAAAGTTAAAAAATTAAATATGTAATTTATATTAATTTACATTAAATTCTATTAATTACAATTTATGTTTATAAAACTGATACAGCTAAAAATTAGTTCCAAGTTTTCATTGAAACAAATGGTACTGGAAGCATTTACAACATTTTTAGCAAGGATAGTACATACTACTGGAAAATAGCTAACCTAAGAATTTACTATGAAAATGCAATACAAGTTGCCATGTAGCTATTTATATGTAACTATTTACATAGACTGGGTTTCAGCAGCAGGTAGAGATTTTAAAAAGAATGAATCCCCAGTTATCTCTCATTCAAGGAATTGTCAGAACTTTACATCTTAAAACAAACCACCTCCAAAATGTTTTATTTGTAAAAAATGTTCTAAACAATCTTCAATCATCTCATTTTTCTCAATACTGATCAACTATTATGATTCTGCAAATTTGAGTGAGTCTCAGTGAATACACTTGGGATATTCAGTATCTTTCAGTTCAATCTTGCCTGTTCCCTGCTTTGTTTTTCTGGGCTAAATCTGCATAAATAGCTCAAGGGATTGTGCCTTAGAAACTTATATTTTATGGAAAAAAACACATATTCTATAATTTTTATTTAAAAATAAAAATATCTTCAAAAAACAATCATTTCCTTTATGAAAGATAATAGATTTTCAGTGTTGTTGCTCAAAGAAAAGAATTGCCATATAATACTGATATTGCAATTTGAGTGACATCTCAAATTACTTCCATACATTTCAATCTAAATAGAAGCGTCTGGCCAAGGAGTCAAATTAATTATGCCATAAGAGGTACCCTTGAAATCTGTATATAAAGAGGGTGCATTTTCTAAACGAGAAATGTTGGTTGAGAAAGGTAAAATTGAAAGGAAAAGTATAAGAATATAGATTTCACCTATCTCAGAAATACATGCTAGCTAGAGTAGTCTCAAGAAAAGACACAATAATGAGGTGAAAAGAAAGCTACTACAGTCAGCAAAATTAATACAGCTTGGAAATTAAAGATAATATAGCTGAAAATTTCAAACTTGGCATTTTCTCAATACTGAATCTTAGTAGTGAGAATTATAAATATATGCCAAGGATGTTAAGTGCTTTTAGAAATCAAAGTTTATGCAAAGTCTTCCAAGGTTAGGCACAAATTTTTTATTATCAGTGAGAAGTTTCCTGAAATAGATGCCAGTGTTTGAAATCTAACTGAGATGAAAGAGAGAAATTAAACTGCAATAGAGAAATCAGGATTTTAAGAGAAATGCAGAAAATTTAGCTGATCCTCCTAGGTCAGTGGCATTTATTTAGGCCCCTAACATAGAACGTCTGGCTTCTCTAACCAGTTTTCTAAAATAACTATCAGACTCTCCTCTTGAGTCTTTTCTGTGACTATTTTCTTTCTTTCTTGTTCTCTAATTTATCTTGCACATGATCTCTGAATTAATGTCCCTTAGGTCCTTTCATTCTGTTAGTGTTCAAAAAATCTACAACAGCTCCCAGTTGTCTTCCTAAACAGATTTTAATTTTATTCTCTCTTTTCTTTTTTTTTTTTATTTCTCTGCATTATTTTTATCTCCCACTTAGACAAGGCAATTTTCCACTACTCCCAAGTATGGACTTTTCTCTAGAGTTCATATCGTCATTCTGTGTACAATGTACTTGCCTATTATAACATTTCTCAGCTGGCTTCCTTGCTGAAACCCATCTTCTCTCCTTCAATAGCTGAAATTCTTCCTATCCATTCTTTAAGCTTCATCTTAAATTCTACTTATTGACACTTTTCTTGTTTATTTTTTATAGTGTTTTGCAGATACACTATTTGCTCTGAGTAATTTATAATGTAGGTGTTTATCGTCTTATTTTTCACTATTGTTCATTGAATCTTAAAACATACATAAGACAGTAAGCTACTGAATGACATGAACTACATCTTATGTTTTTATACTATAGAATAGACAGTGAGTACATAGATGAAGGTATTTTGCCTTATTTAATAAAAGTGGAATTCAAGGAGTATTATTAAATTACATGTTGTACAATGAAGGATAACAAATTAAAAATAAGTGAAGGAATCGAGAATGAAGGCAATGTGGTAGTTTTCTAGGTGACTTGAAAACAATAGAAATTGGCTGGGCATGGTGGTTCATGCCTGTAATACTAGCACTTTGGGAGGCTGAGGCAGGTGGATTACCTGAGGTCAGGAGTTTGAGACCAGCCTGGCCAACATGGTGAAACCCCATCTCTACTAAAAATACAAAAAATTAGCTGGGTGCAATGGTGCGTGCCTGTAATCACAGCTACTGGGGAGGCTGAGGCAGGAGAATCACTTGAATCCAGGAGGCAGGGGTTGCGGTGAGTTGAGATCATGCCACTGTGCTCCAGCCTAGGCAACAGAGCGAGACTTCGTCTCAAAAACAAAAAATATAAATTTATTGACTCGTGATCTGTTTGACTAAAACACCAGGTAACTATTTCACCTGCCAATATTATTATTTCCTACAATACAGATAATTTATGTTTTTGTTTTCCCATATATTTTCTGAACCTTCTTTGCCCTACTCCATATGGAGATCAGGCTCATGGGGGTGGCTGGTTGGGGGTAAGAGGGAAGATATCCAACAGATTGTTTTTCCTAGGCTTCTGGGCTAATTGAATTTAGTTTAGTCATCCTTTTATTATTTCCTGACTTCCATTTTCCATTAAGATCTCAGCTGTCAGTTATATATCTTTTTCATTAAATGTTATACATCATTTTTCCCCTCCAGCTTCTTTTAATATCATCACTTGATCTTTGATTTTCAGCTATTTGATTATAATACACCTAGGTATTTTTTTCTTTGTATTTTTCTTACTTGAATTCACTGGCAATATCTTTCAACTGACACGGGAAGTCATTCACCATCATTTTTTCCAGTTTTCTTTTTTTTTTTTTTTTCTGTCTGCATTCTCCTCTGAGAACCCGCCCCCACCCCACCCCCCGCCCGCCACCTATTTTTTTTTTTACCATGTTCTACATATCTCTTATGCTTTGTTTATTTTATGTGTGTACTCTTTCTTCTCTCTCTGTTTTAGTTTCTGTATTTTTCTAAGACTGTATTTCTGAGTTCAATACATGTTTTAGGCAATGTATGGTTCTACTATTTATCACATTGATGAGACCCACTTAACTCTTCTTTATATAAAATATATAAACATTCTATTAATATTCTCCATCTATTTAATCCCCATTGTTTTCCCTTTTCTCTTTTTCTACCATGTATAAATATCCATGTTTTAAAGTCCTTATAGAATAGCTACAATAATTATATCATCTCTGGGCCTGCTCTATTTATAGACTACTGTATCTCTTTATTACATATAATTCATTCCTATTAGGTCATATGACTGGTGATTTTATATCTTATCTCACCTATTGGATATGATACATTGTAGAGACACTGGATTATGTTGCCTTCTGCATCTCCTAGGCATATTTGTAGGGCATGGATCTTAACCCTAGGATCTTTTTCTTCATTTTACAGCATGGTTTTCCTTTTACCAGAAGCCCTGGGTTTCACTAAAATAGCTTATTTTTTACTGAGCTTGAATTCCAGTATCTTTGTAGAGTTTTGCATCTACTAGAAGGAAAGTAACTAGAAAAGAAGAATATGGCATATTTATTGCTTATCAAACATCATCCAAACTAGTGAGCCAAATATACAGTGTTTTATAGAGTTTTGTGGCTCCTTCTTCATAACGATTTTCTCTTTGACTCCTGAAACTCAAGTCAGAATGGCAGCAATGAATACAATTTCATTTTTTTCTAGCCAGTGATTGTATTAGTCCGTTTTCACACTACTGATAAAGACATATCCGAGATGGGGAAGAAAAAGAGGTTTAATTGGACTTACAGTTCCACATGGCTGGGGCATTATGGTAAGAGGTGAAAGGCACTTCTTACATGGCAATGGCAAGAGAAAAACGAGGAAGAAGCGAAAGCAGAAACCCTTGATGAACCCATCAGATGTCATGACACTTATTAACTATCATGAAAATAGCAGGGGAAATACCAGCCCCCATGATTCAATTACCACCCCATGGGTCCCTCCAACAACAAGGGGGAATTCTGGGAGATACAATTCAAGTTGAGATTTAGGTGGGGGGACAGCCAAACCATAACATTCTGCCCCTGGCCTCTCTCAATCTCATGACCTTACATTTCAAAACCAATCATTCCTTTCCAACAGTCCACCGAAGTCTTAACTCATTTCAGCATTAACCCAAAAGTCCACAGTCCAAAGCCTCATCTGACACAAGGCAAGTCCCTTCTGCCTATGAGCCTCTAAATACAAAAGCAGGCTAGTTATGTCCTAGATACAATAAGGGTACAGGTATTGGGTGAATACAGTGATTTTAAATGGGAGAAATTTAAAACAAATGGGCCAAAACCAAGGAGTTACAAGGCCAATTCAAGTCCAAAATTCAGCAGGGCAGTCAAATTTTAAAGCTCCAAAATCATCTCCTTTGACTCCATGTCTCACATCCAGGTCACGTTGATGCAAGAGGTGGGTTCCCATGGTTTTGGGCAGCTCCGCCCCTGTGATTTGGAGGGTACAGCCAACTCCCAGCTGCTTTCATGGGCTGGTATTAAATATCTGCAGCTTTTCCAGGTGCACAGTGCAGCTGTCAGTGGATCTACCATTCTGGGGTAGGCCTTCTTCTCACAGCTCCACTAGGCAGTGCCCCAGTAGGGACTCCGTGTGGGGGCTCCAACCCCACATTTCCCTTCTGCACTGCCCTAGCAGAGGTTTTATATGAGGGCACCACCCCTGTAGCAAACTTTTGCCTGGACATCCAGGCATTTACATAAATCTTCAGAAATCTAGGTGGAGGTTCCCAAACCTCAATTCTTGACTTCTATGCACCTGCAGGCTCAACACCACATGGAAGGTGCCTGGGTTTGGGGCCTCCACCCTCTGAAGCTGCAGCCCGAGCTGTCTGTTGGCCCCTTTCAGCCATGGCTGGAGCAGCTGGGACTAAGAGCACAAAGTCCCTAGGCTGCACACAGCACAGGGACCCTGGGCCTGGCCCATGAAACCACTTCTTCCTCCTGGGCCTCTGGGCCTGTGATGGGAGGGGCTGCTACCATGAAGGTCTCTGACAGGGCCTGGAGACATTTTTCCAGTGGTCTTGGGGATTAACATTAGGCTCCTTGATATTTATGCAAATTTCTGCAGCTGGCTTTAATTTATCCCCAGAAAATGGGTTTTTCTTTTTTATCACATAGTCAGGCTGCGAATTTTCCAAACTTTTATGTTCTTCTTCCCTTATAAAACTGAATGCCTTTAACAGAACCCAAGTCACCTCTTGATTGTTTTGCTGCTTAGAAATTTCTCCTGACACATACTCTAAATCACCTCTCTCAAGTTCAGAATTCCACAAGTCTCTACGGCAGGGGCAAAATGTTGTCAATCTCTTTGCCAAAACATAACAAGAGTCACCTTCACTCCAGTTCTCAAGAAGTTCTTCATCTCCATCTGAGACCACCTCAGCCTGGACCTTATTGTTCATATCACTGTCAATGGTTTAGGCAGAGCTATTCCAAAAGTCCCTAGGAAGTTCCAAATTTTCCCAAATTTTCTGATCTTCTTCTGAACCTTTGAAACTGTTCCAACCTTTGCCTGTTACCCAGTTCCTAAGTCGCTTCCACATTTTCAGGTATCTTTTCAGCAACCCCCCACTCCTGGTACCTATTCACTGTGTTAGTCCATTTTCACACTGCCGATAAAGACATACCTGAGACTGGGAAGAAAAAAAGGCTTAATTGGACATACAATTCCACATGGCTGGGGAGGCCTCAGAATCAAGGAAGGCAGCAAAAAGCACTTCTTACATGGTGGTGGCAAGAAAAAATGAGGAAGAAGCATAAGCAGAAACCCCTGATAAATCCATCAGATCTCATGAGACTTACTATCATAAGAATAGCATGGGAAAGACCTCCATGATGCCATTACCTCCCCTAGGTCCCTCCCACAACATGTGGCAATTCTGGGAGATACAATTCAAGTTGAGATTTGGGTGGGGACACAGCCAAACCATATCAGTGATATTGCCATTTTCTGTTTAAATTCTATTTACCTGCACTGTGATTTTGGAAGTGCTCCAAGACAGAAAGAAAGCCAGAGTGCAAGACTGATAGTTCATTTTATGTGCTTCTCTTCTCTCAAGGACTCTCAACTGCGTTGTTAATTTCCTAGTATCTGTTTGAAGTGTTTACATAAGCTTTCTGTTGTTGTTGTTGTTGTTGTTGTTGTTATTATTATTATTACTTAGTTACTAAGTGGGTAGAATAAGTAAAATAGCATCTGCATGGACAGTGCTGGGGTGTGCTTTTCTTGTAACTCCAAAATTTCATGGGACAGATGTTTCCTTGAAGAGAAGTTGAATATTGCCTAAATGTAATGCAGTCAAATCTGTGCATGGAATAAAAGTGAAATTTATTAACTAGGAGGAAAGAATATGGTATAGGTATTTATTGCTTATGAAACATCACCCATATTTTCTAATTTCTTGCTGATATGGTTTGGCTGTGTCCCCACCCAAATCTCACCTTGAATTGTAATAATCCTCATGTGTCAAGGGCTGGGCCATGTGGAGATAATTAAATCATGGGGGCAGTTTTCCCCATACTTGAGGTAGTGACTAAGTCTCATGAGATCTGCTGGTTTTATAAGTAGGAGTGCCTCTGCACAAGCTCTCTTGCCTGCTACCATGAAAGATGTGAATTTGCTCCTTACTCACCTTCTGCCATGATTCTGAGGCCTCCCCAGCCACGTGGAACTGTGAGTCAATTAAACCTCTTTCCTTTATAAGTTACCCAATCTCGGGTATGTTTTTAATAGCAGTGTGAGAACAGACTAATATACTTGCTTTGGGAATTGTGCCAATCCTGGCATTGAGATATGTGCAGAAATAATAAAATATATGAGCAGAAATAATATAATAAAAGTCTCTAAAATTCTCATATCTCTTTGAAGCTCTTGATATGACAAGAAAATTCTTGAGTCACTAGTTAGAAGAAATCAACCAAGCAGCATTGGACTACATATGAATAAAAACTATTCTTTTTTTTTTAATTGAGATATAATTCACCATTTTAAAGTATACAACTCAGTGATTTTTTTTAGAAACATCTTAACAACTTGTACATCTAGATGGATGGTGTACGAAAGAG
Organism: Hylobates moloch; assembly: GCF_009828535.3. Taxonomy (NCBI): domain Eukaryota; kingdom Metazoa; phylum Chordata; class Mammalia; order Primates; family Hylobatidae; genus Hylobates; species Hylobates moloch. Next base: position 43,872,330 of record NW_026652281.1, read on the forward strand.
TGGTTTGTCATATATTTTTACTTTTCTGTGTTTCTATAATCACATATGCACACATAAGTTTATTGCAGCACTATTCACAATAGTAAAGACTTGGAACCAACCCAAATGCCCATCAATGGTAGACTGGGTAAAGAAGATGTGTCACATATATACCATGGAATACTATGCAGCCATTAAAAATGATGAGTTCATGTCCTTTGCGGGGATGAAGCTGGAAACCATCATTCCTTGCAAACTAACACAGGATTGGAAAACCAAACACTGCACGTTCTCACTCATAAGTGGGAGTTGAACAATGACAACACATGGACATAGGGAGGGGAACATCATGCACTGGGGCCTATTGGGGGGGGGGGGGCTGGGGGAGGCATAGCATTAGGAGAAATGCCTAATGTAGTTGACAGGTTGATGAGTGCAGCAAACCACCATGGAACGTGTATACCTATATAACAAACCTGCACTTTCTGCACATGTATCCCAGAACTTAGGTAACTTGTCAAAAATATCTATGACAAATAAATATTATGATCAACAATGACAAATGACAAAATAGTGAAACATATTTGCAACAAAAATGTTTAAAGTCCATCAAGAATCATTAAATAGGATTTTACAATACAGTAATTTTGTAATACAGACAATTTAGATGCATCCTAAGGACAAAAAGAAATGCAAGGTGTTGCTTTAGCAGCACATATACAAAAATTAGAATGATACAGAGATTAGCATGATGCCTGACCAATGAGGGCATGCAAATTATGAAATGTTTTATATTTTTCTGTACACTTAAAAATGGTTAAAGTGGTAAATTTTATGTTGTATATATTTCGCCATACTTAAATACATATAAATATGAAAAATTAAAAAAATGATATGGGAAGTAAAAAAGTGTCAGACAAGGACATCTTCAAATGTTTTCAGCAATCATAATTTCAGTAATAATAATGGTATTGGTTTCACTATAAGTTTATATTGATACTAAAAAAGTAAAATGACAAACTATATCAGTCACAGTAATAACAATGAGAATAAAAACCAGACATGATCATCCATTGATGTGACACAGCTGAAAGCTTACAACTCCTCCTATGAAGTGTTCTTATTAAAAAGTAGGACATAAATTATTAGATTAACACTCTAGTTTTTCACAGGAAATAAAGAGGTCTGCAGACCATCTTAAGTGTCACAAAAGGTTACAATACGCAATAAGCAAAATCAATTAGCAAAATCTTAAATATGCCAAATTATATAGAGTCAATGCCATGAGTTTCTTTATTGAATAAATTGTAAATAAAATAAAACTATACCAATTTACTGCCATGTGTATACTCTACTGATTCAAACAAACTGACTCTAATTTAAAAATACTATGAGATATTGGAGGAATTGTGAACACTGCGTTTCTCACAACATTAAAGAATTATAGCTATCTACCTTAGGAATAACAAAAATATGGAAATAACTATTTTTAAAGTTTCTTATAGATACATATGGAAGGATCTACAAAATGCAATAATATGTTATCTACATTGGACTAAAGAAATACCTAGGGTTGGGTATGGGATGAAGAGTAAATATAGACTTAGAGCAAAATATATTCACTGTGTTGAAACTGAATATTGGATTCATAAAGATTCCTTGTGTTATTTTCTCTCTGCCATATATTAACATATTTTCATATGAATTTTTTAAGTAGTACCAATAATAATTTCAAAGACCAAATGGTATTCGATGAGAGAAAATGTTTGTTACAAGTTACTTACAAGGCTTTGATTGAGGAGGAACGATGAAAAAGAATTTAAGCTTATGCATGCTTCATTTATCTTCTTTTACAATCTTTTTGTTTCACATTGTTTCAACCCACTGTCAAATGTACCCTGGCTTTCCTATTTTCAAATGAATGTAACTAGACGTACAGAAATTTGTCAACCAAAAATTTTTGTCAAATTATTTTTTGATGAAATAGATATATTTGGCCTTTTTTTCCCTTACGTAATAAACTAATCTTAAGGATTAGACATCAAATGCCAGCTATTTTTTCTAAGTCTATTTGCTATTTACTCTCTACCAGGCAGAAATGTGACCTCATTGCACGTTCCATGTAACACAACAGTACCCTAGTGATTAGTGTATGAGGTCATATGGGAGAAAAACACACGGCTTTGCACTTATAACCACCTGCTCAACCATAAATCAGTTACCAGGGAATCTAAAGGGAAAGAAAAGAAAATGTTAATTGATTAACCACAGTGGACAATAAATTGAAAATATTAAACAATATCCTATATTTATATTCTTGATACAGAGGTAACAGCCTCCTGAAAATATTTATCTTTTAAGCTCTATTGAGCTATACTAAACATCCAAATTTTTTTATTCATTTTAAGTGTATGGCCCAGTGTTTTTGAGGAAAGTTGACCTATTACCACAGTCAAAGTTTAGAACACACCCATCACTTCAAAAAGTCCCCTATGCCCCTTCTAGCCAATCTCTGATCCAACCTCTGCAGCTAGGCACACCCAGTGATCTACCAGTAAGCAAATTATAGTTCTGCCTTTTCTAGAATTTTTATAGGTTTCATACAAAACCCTAACATATGTGCTCTTTAGTGACTAGCTTCTTTTACACAGCTCCTGACAACGTAATACTGGGAAACTTTGCAGTATGCTTCAAGAGGAACTTCTTGATATAATAGGGATACCACTGAAAAGTAGGGCAGGAGGCCTGAATTCTATCTCTGCAACCCCAATCTGTATGAACATATATTTCTTAACTTTCCTGCTTTGTCAACAGTCAGATGAGAATAGTATGATTCTGCTCTCCTCAAGGGCACTGGGTGGGTCTAACTAGAGAGGATGCACAAAGTGCTTTCTATGGTGAACACATTACATGGATGAATTCTGAAAATAAAATCAGAGATAAGAGAAATACCATTTTTAAAGATGCTATTAATCTAAATAAATGCACATAAACATATAATTTTAAAATTCTACGTCTTTAACTGTGGAGATGAGAATAAGAAGTGAGGTTATGAATAGATGGTAAAAGGTTAAATATAACAGGAAAAAATGGAATTAGAATTATAAGAAGAAAGAACAACATTAAGCCTATCTAAATAAAAAGAGCAAGCAACCATCTTAAGAAGTAAACTGTATTATTTTAATTTTAGAAGTAAACTATATTATTTTAATTTTTATCATTATCATCAAAACTTATCAAGAATTTATTCTACACAGAATATATTACTTGACAAAGTTACAAATATAAAATACATAAAGCATATATTATATGCAGCCATAAAAAAGAATGAGATGATGTCCTTTGCAGGAACATGGATGGAGCAGGAGGCCATTATCCTTAGCAAACTAATGCAGAAACAGAAATCCAAATACTGCATGTTCTCACTGATAAGTAGGAGCTAAATGAGGAGAACACATGGGCACAAAGAGGAGAACGACAGACACTGAGGCCTACTTGAGGGTAAAGGGTGGGAAGACAGAGAGGATCAGAAAAAGTAACTGTTGAGTACCAGGTTTAGTACCGGGGTGAAAAAATAATCTGTACAGAAAACACTTGTGACGTGAATTTACCTACATAACAAGCCAGCACACCTACCCCTGGGAAGGGCTCCAGTTTGGGTAAAAGAAAGGTTATGATTCTTGAGCAGGCATAAAGGATGATGACAAGTGGAAATGGGAAACAGTCTATACGAGAAGAGATCTTATCTGGGCAGTCAAATTTTGATAGTTGGAAAAGCACACACACACACACCAAGTTGAATGCCTGGACAATCTCATCAGTTTTCACATGGATGGAGCTGGAGGCCATTATCCTTAGCAAACTAATGCAGAAACAGAAATGGAAATACTGCATGTTCTCACTGATAAATAGGAGCTAAATGAGAAGAACACATGGACACAAAGAGGAGAACAACAGACACTGAAGCCTACTTGAGGGTAAAGGGTGTGAAGAGGGAGAGGATCAGAAAAAGTATCAGAGCCCAGTCAAATGTCTGTGTTCAAGAAAATGTACAAATATACAAAAAGTTCAGATTTAAATTAGTGTAATAAATGTAGAAGTATGTAACATATTGAACAATAGTTTTATTAGTAATAAAAGTGAATCATTGATAGAATATTTGAACATACCAGGCAGAAGTTAATTTATATAAAAAATTAAAAATTTAAATTTTAGAATTAGAAAATAAAATATCAGGAAAAATCATGTAATGTGCTCAATATTAGTAGTAAGAGGATCAAAGCCAGATTTTATAATTCTAAATAAGAAAACAATTTACAGCTCCTAAGATGATTGCCATACCTTTACATATTTGTTCAGTAATATGTATTGAGTGCCTATAATGTATCAAGTTCTGTTCTAGCTGCTAGAGATCAAGCAGAAAGCAAAACAAAGGAGTGAACAAAATTAAGTCCCTCCCTTCGTGGAGTTTATATACTAAAGGAAGGTTGCAAGATAGTATATAAATGACAGTGGCAGGAGACAGACAAAGTCCTAGGCAGACAGGGGCAGGTCCCCAGTGAAACCCGACCTTCAAACCAAAGACAATTTAAAACCTGAAAACGGAGCTGCCAGTTCTGGATAGAGTCCATGATCAGAATGAGAACTTTTATTCCTGTTTGCCTACTGTTTCCCAATTGGTTCTTTCTGAATGATGCTTTTTAACCAATTGAACGTTGCCTTTTCCAAGGCTATCCACGGTCCTTGCCTCTTCATTCCAAACCTATGAAAACCTCTGGACTCAGCCACACAGACGGCTACCCACGTTCAGGCCCCAATCACACAGAGCACTACCCACTTTGGGTCCCTTCTTGTTGTCAAGAGCTTTTCTGTAATTCAGTATGCTTCTCTGCCTTGCTCACTCTTCAGTGTCTGCATACTTCTTTCTTCTTGGAGGGCTGTAACACGCTCTGGGCCAGCTTGCCAAGTTGTGGGCAGCATGAATGAAAAGAGCTGTGACACTCTCCCATTCACCGGACTAGGGAGTGAAGAGCTGTGACCATTTTGGGGGCTCAGACCTTGGGACTCCCTGAGCCAGAGCTATAACATGCCCCTGTTCACCAAGCCATGGGCTGCAAGAACAAACGAGTTGTAACACACCCCCATTCGCAAAGCTGCAAGTGACAGGAATGAGAGAGAAAACTGTGGCATTCAGACCTCGGGACTCCCCAAGCAGAAGCTGAGACACCCTCTTGGGGGCTCCGTGGTTGCTGTTATCTCTAAGTTTACAGGTGCCACCATGTCCTCCTCATCCTGACACTGGTTCCCAAGGCGGCAGGTGGTCGCAGCACACCCAGATCAGCCACGGGCTGAGCCCAGATCTGCGGCAGGTGCAGGATCCAGGCTGGTGGCACGAGTTGAGCACAGCCTGCTGGACTGAGTGGGCAGACCGAGCCCAGTGGGCTCCAGGAAAGCCCAGGCAGTGGTGTCACCAGCTGTGGAGATTTCCACCTGTTGAAACAGCATGGAAAGAATCCTGTGTCAGAAACATGTATGTAAAACATGTATTGTTATATAAATTAACTTCTGCCTGATAATGTTCAAATGTTCCAACTATCAACGATTCACTTTAATTACTACTAAAACTATTCTTCAATATGTTAAATACATATTTGATTATAAATATGAAATAAATATTTATAGTACAATGTCATATAATGTTATAAGAGAATTAGAAAATGTTAGAAAATAGGAAAAAATAGTGAAACATACTTTTAGACAGCATGGCTAGGGAAGATCTCTCTGGAGAGTTAACATTTAAGGTTTATTCTAAATGAGATTTTAGGCAATGGGATAAGTGGGTATGGAAACTCCAAAGTGGAAATATGTGAAGCATGAGATACTAATGGCCAAGGGGTCAGTGTAGCTAGAGAGGGAAAACCAGGGAAAATCATTAGATTTGTTCAAGAATTCTAGACATTTTATATGTTTATATTATGTAAACATATATAATATATTATGTCTAGACTTCGACAAATCTAATGATTTATATATATAAACATATAAATATATAAAATGTTATTATTGTTTAGAGAGTCTCTCAATTCTTATTCCACATCTGCACAATTTCAATTTACGTTTTTTGACCCTGGTCACCTTTCTGTGATACCTTCCTAACCTTGCTAAATAGCAAGCATGCCCCTCTTTTTTTTTTTCTTTCTACGGAAGGATATATTGATAAATTGATGAATAAATAAATGGCTGTATCAGTTAGTTGTTCTCATAGAACAGGGTATTCTGTAACTTAGTGGTTTATGCCAATAAGTTTAATGACAGAAATTGTTTCTAAATGTTGAAAGACACAAATGACCAATGCTTACTCAGGAAGAAATAGTCCAGACAAATACTCCTATATCTATTAAGATATTGCATTAATAGTTAAAACTTTCAACTAGAAAAACTGATTCAAATGGCTTCACCAAGTAATTCTACACAATATTAAAGGGAAAATACCAATCCTACAAAAAAACTTATAAACAATAGAAGACAGAGTACCTCCTAACTCTTTATTTGGCCAGTATTACAGTGATACCAAAACTAGACAACGATATTATAAGAAAACTACAGATCAATATCACTCATAAATATAGAGGTAAAAATCCTTTAAAATTACTGGCAAGTTAATCGAGCATGTTTAAATTGGTAACATAAGTAAGTGAGGTTTATTCTGGAAATACAAGATTAATATAACATTCAAATATCAATATAATTCACTTATACAAAATTTTTATTTCATTTATTTAATTTTTTAAGAGGAAGGGTCTCATTCTGTCACTCAGGTGAGATTGCAGTGGTGCAAGCATAGTACACTGCAGCCTCAAATTTGGGCTCAAGTAATCCCCTCACCTCAGCACTTGTGACTACAGACATGCATCATCACACCAGGCTAATTTTTAAACACTTTTTTAGAGACAAGTTCTTTCTATATTGCCCAGGCTGGTCTCAATCTCCTGGCCTCAAGCAATTCTCCTGTCTCAGCCTTCCCAGTGGCTAGGATCACATGTGTGAGCCACTATGCCCAGCTATACCAATGTTTTAAAAAAGAAAAGAAAAATACTTTTTCTTTTCATTTAATACATGCCTGAAAAACATTTGACAAAATTCAATATACATTTATGACAAAATCTCTCCTCAAGCTATGAATGAAAGTTAAAATTTTCAATCTTAAAAAGGATATTAATAACTACAGCTAACATCATATTCTATTGTTTAACACTAATTGTTTTTTTCTTATGAGTAGCGTCAAAAGAAAAATGTCCACTTTCACAACTCTTATCCTACAGCATACATGCCAGTGCTATAAGACAAGGAAGAAAACACAAGTAATAAAATTGGAAAGTAGGAAATAAAACTGTCTTTACTCAGAGGCAATGACTGTCTACATAGAAAGTTCCAAATAATTTACCAAAATTAATGAGTTTGACAGGTTACAGAAAACAAGATTAATCCATAAAATCTGTTATCGTTAAATATACTAGCAATAAGCAGTTGATATTGAAATGTTAAAAATATTATTTGCAATCGCACTAAAACAATTAGGAGTAAATCTAAATAACATGGACATGATTTGTTCAATAAAAAACATACATTTTGAGAACTATTAAAGAAGATATAAGTAAATGGAGAATTATATTCATTGAGTAGAAGACTCAAAATTGTCAAGACAAAAATTATTCTAAAATTGATCCATAGATTGTACACAATTTAAAAGAATCCCATATGGCCTTTGAAGAAGCCTACAAGCTGATTTTAACTTTATATGAAACAGCAAAAGGCCTAAAATCTCCAAAATCATTTTTAAAATAAAAAACAAAGGAGACTCAGTACCTGATTTTAAGATTTTCTATGAAGCCATAGTAATCAAGTTAGTATGGTACTGGTAATACAATTGTCACGTGTAAGTTGAACAGAATAAAACATAGAGAAATAGGCCCACCTATATACGAGCAAATCATTTCTGATAAAGTTGGCAATATGATTCAACAGAGAAAGTGTAATCACACAACAAATAGTTCTGAAACACATATCCCATGTGCATGGAAAACGGTAGTCTTAAAACCCAAAATTGAAAACTTCTATCTAGAAGAAAACATAACAGAAAAATCTGTGTGATCTGAGATAAGGCAGTGATTTTTTAGATAGGACTCAAAAGGTGTTTGCTTTTTAAAGAATAGTGTATAAAAATAGAAGGCAAACCATAGCTTCAGTGCAAATATTTGCAAAACACACTTAATAAAGTAACAGTAACCAAAATAATAATGAAATATGAAAGAATTACTAATAAGAAAAAATAAAAATGGATAAAATATATTAAAAGACAATTTACTACATAAGAGATACGGATTTAAAAGAAGCCCAAGTAACAATGCTCACTATCATTAGTCACCAGGAAAATGCAAATTAAAACCACAGTGAGACATCACAACATATCTCATCAGACGTCCAACAAACAAACAAAAACATGACAATAGTAAATGCTTACAAGCAGGCAAAGCAACTGGAAATTCAATATATAGCTGTTGGGAATGTGAAGTGGTATAGCCAATTTGGAAAACAGTTTGGTAGTTTTTTAATAAAGCTATGTATATATTCATATATAACATACAAAAGAAATTAAGTTATGTTCACACAAGAGCCTGTATACTAATGTTTGTAGCAGTTTTAGTCATAACCACCCAAACTGAGGAACATTCTAAATGTCCACTAACTACTTAATGAACAAAGAAATCATTGTATATCCATATGTACTATATGGATATATCCATCGTATATCCATATATACTATATGGATATATCCATCGTATATCCATATATACTATATGGATATATCCATCGTATATCCACATATACTATATGGATATATCCATTGTATATCCATAGAATACTACTCAGAATAAAAAGGAATGAGCTATTATATACACTATGACATGGATAAATTGCAAAAGCAATATCCTAAGAGAACTTAGACTCAAAAGACTACATTCTGTATGATTCCATTTATGAAACATTTTAGGAAAGGCTAAACTATAGAGTTAGAAATCAAATGAATAGCTGCCAGAATCTAAAGCAGTGATGACATTTGGGGATTTTATTATAAATGAACACGAGGAAACCCTTCAGGGTGATGGAAATAGTCTATACAATCATTGTGATGGTGGTTATGTGATTATATATGCTTGTCAAGATGCATGGTCCTGGACACCCAAAATGGGTGGGTTTTATTCTTCATACATGATACTTCAATAAATCTAAAGTATTACAAAATTTAGCAAATTGCTTGAAGAAAATAGCCATTAATTATTAGTCATATTCCTACATGTTATTAAAATGGGATAGTTCCTTTGACCCCTTTGCAGAACTGGAGAAGGGGTTGGCTCATTTACTCAGCCCACAGCTGTCAACCTTTCACGGGAGGGGCAGCACACAGATGAGTGGGTGCAGGGGCTGGGTCGAGTACTTCTGGGCACTGGCAGGAGTAGCATTTTATGCAGCCCTATGGCAGTGTCTAGGGAGTACCCGCGACCCCAGAGCCCCAGAAGGTGTGTGTTAAAGTGTGTTCTTTTTGCTTTGCTGTCCACAGACAGCAAACAGCTCAGTGGAGGGTCAAGGTGACAGCCTTTTGCACCTGCCTTCTTGGTATCTGAGTTCTTGTCTGGAATCCAGGGAGAATCAGGTTGCATGAACAAATTGAAGGGTGGTGAATCTGGAGGATTTTATTCAGTGGTGGAAGTAACTCCAAGTGGGAAGAGGAGCTGGAAAGTGGTGGAGTAGGAAGGTGGTCTTCCCCTGGAGTTCGGCTGTCCCTGGCTGACTTCTTCTCTGAAGTCCCACCGTCAAGCTGTCCCTCTGAAGTCAAGCTGCTTCTCTCCGACATCTGGCTGCTTCTCTTCTCTCCTTCTCTGCCACTCTGCCCATGGATCATGGGGTTTTTATCCAAACAGAAGGTGGGTGGGGCAGACAAAAAGCAACATTTGAGTGGGGAAACAGGAATGCATGTCCTCACTTTGGGCCACGGGTCCGGGCTTAAGAGTGGGGCTGCGCCAGGGAATCCTACCTTTTTCTGCCTAGTATTTCCCAGCTTCCTGTCTGTATCATTATCTAGAACTTTCTTTTGAGATTGGCTGCACTGGGTTAATCTTGGGTAGCCTTATGTGTCCGAGGTCAGCATGTGTATACATATGGGGGCAGGCAGAACTAACTGGTCTGGGTGACCTTGCCTGAGATGGTTCTTTTACATGTGTTTTCTCATTCATACCAATATGTTTCACTTGATAATCTCAGGGTTTCCAGAGAGAGTAGAAAAGTTTTGGGTGTCTTGGGTGTAGCTTCTGATCTTATACAACATCAATCCTGCTCGATTTTATAGGACGTAGTAAATTATAAGGATGAGCACCAATTCAACAGGAAGGATATACTGTCTTGTTACAGGAAATGAAATGATTTTGAAGTCTACATAGCAAGTGAATAAATATGTCATCAGCCTGTATCCTATCACCTAAACTTCTAATATTTCCTGCCATTTTCTTCATACACTATAATAATATGTATATATTCTTCATATATATAATATATATTTACACACAGATATACATACACACACAATCTTGACAAGCTATAATTCAAAGACTATATAATAAACTCTAAAACTTGGATTATGTAGTAATTTTAGTCAGTGTTGACAACTAACTTGTGTAATTGGTCCAGATTAAGAGCTTTTACTTATATTTTCTGAGGTATTGCAAAAAGAAAAAGGTATTTTGTACAAAATGCTTTAGATTGTGAATAAATTGTTTTAGCCTAAAAGTAAATTTTAAGAAAAAGTTGTTTTATGAAAGTTAGTGAGCCTGAAAAGTATATGGAATAGCGTTTATTCTGAGTGAAAAAAATTATAAAAAGAGCCTTTGCCATAAGCAATTTGTGTGACCATGGATATTTCTAAAATATAAAGTTATTTTTTGATTAGATAACATGTAACAGGTAAAATAAAATCACATGCTTATATAGTGCTCACTGTAGGCTAAAAAAATCCTAAGTAATTTACATATGTTATATATTTTAATCCTTATAACACTGCTATTGGTAGGTCTAATAACCTCTATTTTACATATAAGAAAATAGTGGCACAGAGATGTTAATAACATCATTGCCAGGATTTGAACTCAGGCAATCTAGCTCCAGAGTAAAAGCCTGTTTTGGCAGAGACTGAGATGAAGCTTTATTTGGGAATATTGTCCAGGGAACAAAATTGTGTGAGGGTACTGAGGCTAGAATTCTATCAGTATCTCTGTAGGTCACTGGCTTTGATATGATAATAAAATCAGGTATTCCTTCCTTTAGGGGAAGGCATTTTATTCATTGTCCTGTCTCCCAGCTCCCATCAGCCAAGGGTAGCCTGAAGGATGTTAAAATCCTTACATTTCTGGATGGCTCATGAATGTATCTCATTAGTTTTATTTAGGCATAACAAATCTTAGAGGCACATGAAATGGTCCATAACAAGACAAGATGAGGTTGCGTTTAAGTAAAACTAAAACCTGTGTTCATCTAGTGAACTTTTCTAGACAGTAGGGTCTTGAAATGAGGCATAGACGGAAACAAGATTCTAAATTGCCTTTAAATTTAGAACATAAAAAAGGTGATCTAAAATAATGGCTATCTTGTCAATATATTTTCATGAGATTAATTTAAAATAAGAGCTATGAGATGTGTTGAATGCATAAATCATATTGATTATTAAATGTAAATAAAGGTACATAGTTATTTTCTCCTAGTCTCTTCTGAATCTCTTATTCAATATGCAAATGACTTGGGACTAAAACTAATCATGAAATATATTACTTTCCTTATGAGAACTATAAATCAAAGAGGGAAGACGGCTCCTTTCCAAAAAAAAAAAAAAAGAAAAAAAAGGTGCATGGAGGGAGCATGTACTGCCTTTAGGCTAAGTGGTTCAGACTCCAGAAATGTAATATGCCGTACCTTATCTACAGTTAAGAGATAAGAGATATTTTAATATCCAAAGCCTTATTGTATTACTTTCTAAAATGTAAATAGATAAAGGTTATTACTAAATAAAAGAAGATCGACTGCGTCCTCCTCTTCTACATAGAAGGAGGGCATTTTGTGAAGAACGTATAGAGATTAATTAGACATATAAAGGGTTACTCTCTCTTTCAGCATATAGACATACATTATATATAGAAATATATTCTATCAAAGGAAAGAGGCCAGGTTTTCTGTCCTTCAGAGTGTACTAAGTGTTTGGAGGAACAGATATGAACAGATCTGAACAATAATAGCTAAGATAGACAACCTTCTTCAATAACTCAAGCTGCTTCCACAATGGATTCAAAGTGCCTTCAACCTCAGGCACATTAAACATCCCTGGAATGCAACAGCCTGTTTTAAAGAAGGCAGGAATTTTTAAATTGTGGTTTGGCTTACCCTCAAGTTAAGTTAGTGGATCTTAGAAGAATGAGAATAAAATATCAGGCTTTCTTTCCAGGCCAAAGTAAAGCTATAGAAAAATAGTAGCTATGCTTTAAAAATGCTCTCTTTCTGCTTGATTGATACTGCCTGGAAAATAATTGCTTGAAGAAGAGGAAAAACATTTAAAAGCTAATCAAACTATTCATGAAAACTCCTTTTGTTTTTAAAAAGGACAAATAACAATATAAGAGAATGGCTTCATTAAATTTATCAATCAACAAGCTAAAAGCCCAGCTGTGGTCCTTGCACTGCATGCCAAAAGGCATTCAAAAGTATCAAATGACATTATGTTTTCAGTATTAGTGTAATCTGAATTTAGTCCTAGCTACATTCATTTGAGATAGTGTTCCCATGTTTCCTCACATATCTTTTTCTTTCTCTCTAATTATCTTTCCAGGTTGTTTTCTTAGAGGGGAATATATTTCTGATGAAAATTAATTTTCAACAATAAAATATTATGTGTGCATTTTTATTTTCAAATTTAATATTAAGAAACTCACTAAAAAAGAAAAAAAGGCTTTAGAAATTTGCTGTGTTTTCCTCAAATTAAGCTTCAGTTAAAAGCATCGCTCCATTTGTGAGTATGTTATTAACAATAAATGAAATTGATAGCAATGCCCTGTTCCATCATGAGGCTTTTGCTTAGGATTTGTTAGCTTTTTAATGCATTTGTATTTAGAAACAATTTTTAAATATTGTGCTTCAGATAGCACAAATGTGCTATAAGATTTTAGCAATAAATAGTGAGTTTAAATGTTGAAAACAAAGTGTGTATCTTTAACTGTCATGAAGGAATTATGTGAATATCATAATTACATGATTGCTTGTAACACTTTTAAGGAAATCTGAAGATCTAATATTTATTTTCCAAACATTTTTGTAGTGAAAATATTTAACCCTTTAAAAAGTGGAGAGTACTATAATGAACCCTTATAAAGCCATCACCCAAGCTCAAAATTAACCAACTTGGGGTGAATCATTTAAAATTTATACTCCACCAACTTCTACTACTGTATTATTTTGAAATAAAATTGATACATATTATATCATTCATAATTATTATAGTCAATAATATAATTTTAAATGTCATCTCTTTCATAGACTTTGAGAATCCCAACAGAATTCATAGAATTTTCCAGGCACTTAAACAGTTTAATGAATATAAATATCTGGGATAATTTCTGGTATATAGTAAAAGATTAAAATATTTTTAAATTGAGCAGTGTTATCAATGAGTATCTTTAACATGTTAATAATATAAAATTATGTTATGTGCATAATCAAAACATTATATTTGGTTGATTCACAAATATAAGTTGCTTTGACAAAGAAAAAGAGATATATTACATTTATATTATAACTTCTGCTGAAGATGTTAGACGAAACCCGTATAAGACATCATTCTTGATTCTCACACACAGAAATGCTGTATTAAATATATTGAACATAGATATTTTGTGATTTAAGCACCTATGTTGGGAGTAATTGGATGTAATCAGTGCTATCCTTAGTGAAATACTCTAATTTTCTGGGTTTTTTTTTGCATAAATCAGAAAGTATGGACAAAAATAATCTAGAAAAAGGAGACAAACTAAAGTGAGTTAACAATCACAAGTCCGACTGGGAAAAAAATGTTATTTAAAAAAAATGAGAAAACCAAGTATTATACATGAAGATGTGCTGGGACTCACATGAACTAATAGGGACAGTAGGCAGAGAAATTCTAGGCAGAAAAGGGCAGGGTCCCTGGTAAGGGCCCCCACCCTCAAGCCTGGAACTGTAGCCCAAAGTGAAAACTTTACATCCCTGTTTTCCCACTCTAATGTTGCCTTTTCCAAAATTACCCTGGCCCACTCCATCCTCCATCCTGTACCCATAGAAACCCCAAGCTCCACTGGCAGAGAGCAGAGAAGAAGAAAAGAGAAGCAGCAGCTGGACATTGGAGAGAAGCAGCTTGACTTCAGAGAGACAGCTTGATGGTGGGACTTTGGAGAAGAGCCTGGCCAGAGATGGCTGGACTTCAGGGGAAGAACACCTTCCCGCTCCATCCTCTTTCCAGCTCCTCTTCCCATTGAGAACCACTTCCATCAGCAGTAAAATCCCCTGCATTTACTATCCTTCATTTCGTTTGTGCAACTTGATTTCTCCTGGATGCTGGACAAGAGCTCCAGATACAGAAGGCTGTCACACTGACCCTCTGCCCTCACTAAAAGGCCACTGAGCTGTTAAACACTTAAGCTGTCTGCGGATGGCAAAGCTAAAACAGCACTGCCTGTAATACTCCTTTTGGTGTTTTGAGGAGTCATATGTACTCCCATAGATGCTGCCATGGGGCCTGCATGAAGTTTTGCTCCTGTTGCCACCCAGAATCACTCACCCCAGCTCCTGCACCCACTCAGCTGTGTTCGCCCTCCTGCAAGAACTAGAGTGCAGGGGGTCCAAGCTAGTGAAGCCAGCTGAAGCGACCGGCTAGCTCCAGTGTCTGCATTTCCATTTCTGCCTGCAAAGCTGTCAGGAAAATTGTCCTGTTTCAAAACTAAACATACAGATATTAAACCCAGGCTGAGGGAACTCCATGTGACTGGCTAAAAAAAAAAAAAAAAAAAAAAAAGAACTCTTATTTAAAGATAATTGCTTAATCTAGATCACAGGTATAGCTGAGATTTTCATGGATGAAAATTCCTACTGATTTGATGTCCACAGGCAATTTTTTAAAAAACACGTGACACAATTCACCTATGTGTGATAACATAAACTGAGAAAACAGCTGAAAATTCAAAGATTATGAAGACTTTATTCTTAAAATATGTGAAATAAATAAATAATTGGACTACATGAGCTGATACTCATGTAGTTGGTGTTGGAACATCAGTTGTGAACTATCAGTTGTGAACAATAATCTTGTGTAGCGTTTGGGGAAAGCTCCACTGGAAAAATGTCAACACACTTCTTCAGGTTTACGAAGAAAGGTCATGACATCTACAGAGAAGAATTAAATGCCATTTGAAAACCAATTCCTGAATTTCTATTAGGCTCTGATAAAGACGGAATTCCTTAGTATTAGACACTAGTTGCCTCTGCATGTATCCAGAACTGCTCATTATGACCTCAGCACTTTCAGAACTTCAAAGACTTAGTGCTCAGGGGATATAAAAATAATGCATTGTATGCTGGAAGGGATAAATCTGGGACTGAGTACAAGTGAAACAAGACCAAAGAAAGCTACCTGAGCAGGTATTCCAGATGTTAATGTCATACACCCAGGTTGTACCAGTGCCCCTTTCTCTGTGACACATCCATCCGTTGGAAACTTTCGTACAACTAGCTGAAAGAAGAGAAACATCCTATTTTGTGGTATGTGGTTGTAGAGCAGAAGCAACTTAGAAATACAGTAGAGAGGGAACATTGTCCCCGAGGGCAGAGCTTCTGGCAGTGTACTTGGTTTTTCACTTTGTGTGAAAAGAAATATAGTCCCGAATTAGAATATATATGGACCAATTGACAGAAGCAAATCGCCTGGCCAGTTGTTGAGAGGACTGGAAAAGAAGCATTTGGAAAATCTGGGACAAAGAGGGCTACAGTAGGAGGATGTGCATGGTCATACTTGAGTTGGTATGAAGTGTGAAGATTTTTGTATTACAGGTAAATTTCTACCAAAACATGTCCACTATGGTAGAGTCCCACCCATCACACACACACAGACACACACACACACACACAAACACACACACACACAAATAAGTGTACTTAGTTGATGTTAGCCAGACTTTGTCGTTGGCAACCCCAGTGTGGAACAACAGTCACATAAATGAAGGGGCTACAGTAGCAGAGATTGAGGCTATGCATGGGGCACTCTAGCATGGACTACCTTTTAGCAATCCTGACCCAGTTAGTGCCAATTCTGAGTAACAAACTTAGCAGCAACAAAAAAACAAATGACATTAATTTGTTCTGCTCTTCAAGGAGACCAACTGAATATTTCTCAAGTTGACTACATTGGACTTCTTTCAGCTGGGAAGGTCTAATGGTTTGTTTCCACAGGAATAGATATATAATTAAGGGGTATGTTCGTATTTTATGCCTGTAAGATCTCAATCAACACTAGTGTCTAAGGGATCACAAAGTATTACATCTGCCAAAAGGGGTATTTTATGACCTTATAACAGACCAGAGGACACATTTTACAGTAAAAGATGTTTGAGAGTGGGTGTGGGGAAAAACCAATGTTCTAATAGAGTCCTTATTTATTCAACAAAAACCAAAAGAGCCCATTTGTTGAGTAAATAAGGGTTCTATTAGAGCACTGGAATGGCCAGTTAAATGCAGAACTGAAGCACCAGCTCAGTGGTATTACCTTGCCAGGATTGGGCATCATCAAGACATAGTGTATACAATGAATTAAAAAGTTTTATATAAAATGATGCCCTGTATCAGAAGATTACATAGGTTCAAGAACCAAAGAGTGGAAGTATGAATATTGCTGCTTACCATCACTTCCAGTGGTCCATTTTGAGAATGTGTATGTCCTCTTTCCACAATTCTGGAATCAGCAGGGATAAAAGTTCTGTTTTTTAAAGGGGGCCTACTTCCTCTTGGTAATACAGGAAGGGTCATATCGAATCATACAGGGCAATTAGCACCTAGACATTTAGCGCTTCTATGTCCACTTATGGATGGTAAATGAAACCAGAGCTGTGATTACCTGGAGATGAGGTGTATGAATTGACTGGGAAGTGACCTAAGGGATCTTGCTGATGAAAATATTCTATACTTAGACAGATGTTTGGATTGTATTAGTGTATGCAATTGTGAATACTCATGGAACTTTACTCTTAACATACGTACCTTTTGCTTTAGGTAAATCATACATACTTTATTAAAAAATGTTGTCACTGAGTATTATTTGCTAGACTATGTTAAGTGCAGTAAAACTATAAATTTCTGAAAAGAAAGATAGGAATTGTTTAATAGATTCATCCTCCTCCACAAAGCATATTAGAATATTGACTTTTTAAAGATAAACTCTTAAAAGAATAATAATTCTTTCAAAAATAAACATGGAAGCAACAATTCACTTTAACAAGATTGAAATGTTTTTATTGAGTACAGATAAATAATCATCTTGCCAAAATGCAAAGTTTCATATTTCTGTTTCAATGTCCCTGGAGGCCCTCCTCATTTTAAATGTTTAATTGAGGTCATAAGGAAAATAACATCTTTCAATGTAATTTGCAGAGGTGTTCCAATAAAAACCACAAACTCTCTCAACATCAGTAAACTTAAAGGCTAATTTCTGATTTCTCATCAATAGCTTATGTGCCAACAATGCTGCCCCCAAAACCATTTAAAATAAATTCAGTCTGACAACTGTGAGCATGAGAAAATAGTCATTATGATTTTATTCATCTCTCCATTTTTAACAAAACATTGAGGAACTCCAAAGACCATTTTTATTCTTTTGATATCCATTAATTCTCTGAAAATCTGTTTCTCCTACCTCTTTAAGTTGCTATTTTTGACAAATGATTTTTCATCTTCTCCTATCTTCAGAGATCTGTTCATACTCTTCTGTTTATTTATGGTGCTTGGGAAAATGAGGAAATTTTTCTATTGCAAAAGAAATACTGTCTTGAAATATTTCACTGGAGTGGAAACTGTTAAGATATAGTTTAATCTAGTATATGTTAAAATACAAACAATAAAAAATAGAAGATTTCAAAATAATATCTCCATCACTCTTATTCCTATCATTTATCCTGTCAGTGCTGACTACTAATAGTGCATCTTGTTAAATGGCATATGATAGACACTTTAGATACATTGAGGGACTGACAAAACATTTAACAAGAATATTTGACTAAGCCATTATTCTTAGAAAAGTAGGCATGGCATTGTCCATATGAAAGTTTAATGGACTTTAAAAAAATCTCATGCTGAAGTAATGAAAAAATAGCACTGTGTGTACCAAAAGATACAAGTTAAAAATCTGGACTATTTCTTTTAAAAATAGCACAAAGGACATAATTCCATTATTTTATGCTCAGTTACTTTGCTTTTTAAATGCAGATGTTACATCAACATGGTGACACAAAGCGAAATTTATAATTTAATAGCCAGAAAAGATACAAGCTCAACTACAGCATGAAGTAGCCTCTAAAAGTTCACATTAAAATTTTGTAGAGTCAAACCTTCATGTCTACGTGATTAAAACAGGATGGTCTACTAATTCAGTCCTTTGCGTTATGCTGCATTTTAAAAAGGTTATTTGGAATTATTATGACAATATATTCAGCAAATAAAAAATGCTTCTAAAAATGTATTTTAGTAAATACATAGAAAAAGTATATGAATATAATTTGCTATGCAAATAAATCATTGTGTAAAGAACACAGTAGTGAATTTTTAGAAAGATCATATTCTATGTGCATCACGATTTCATGAATGTTAGCTTGCCTACTCTAGTGAAACCTCCATGTAGGAAGGTGTATAAACTCATAAGTTGCACATCATCTACTCAACATTAATTTGATCAAATGACTATAATAGAGAACTAAGAGAAAAAATATAGCACTAATGGTAGCCATAAAAATGACTAGTTTCCAATCCTGTGGAATTTATGGGCATGCTTTCCATGTGATATGAAAGTGAGGGCATGAACCCTAAGAGCATACATAACTAGAATACAGGAGCTCAATCAAATGTACGCAGTCTTTAAGGAAGATGCTTCGTTTGTCCACTCACAAGAAAAGCTTATCTTGAATTAAGCACTTACATTGTGACAGTATTAGGCAATGGAGTTGGCTAAACATTATATTTTAATTTATTTTAGTAAGTAAATTTTAAAATTCAAGATAAATATAAAATAGGCAAGATACTTCAGTAATATAAAAGGGAGAGTAATTAAATGAGTCTGAGGGGAATGAGAAAAAAACTTCGTAGAGATGTTAGTGATATCTACGTTACTATATTATTTCTAAGAGAGTATACATAGAATATCATTAAGTCCATCAACTGGTCAAACACTAAACTTAGCAGTTATTATGAGAATATATACTTGTCAGTCAGAAAGGTGTGCAAAATAACATTATAAAGCAATCTAGTAGTAATCAACAAGCATAGGAAGACAGAACCAAAAAATGTTTTAAAAATGTATTAATAGTAGTATATAAAAAATAACTAGAACTGAGGCCTCATACTGCTTCTGCTACTAACCGTGTAGCAGAATAACAATGCAGATTGGATTATATGGCAAGTGAGTTAAACTTAGCTAAAACCTTACTGCAGTAAGTCCTCACTAAAAATCATTGATAGGTTCTTAGAAACAGCAACTTTAAGCAAAATATAGTACAGGGAAACCAGTTGCACCATAGGCTAAGTGATATAAACAAGGGTTAAGTTCCTACAGTACAATTCTGGTCACAGAAACGTCATTAATGTTCTAAATAAAAACCCAAAACACTTTAATGTAAAACACTGAAGTAAATGTGAACTATTCATACGTTTAAGAAAGATTAATAAAAACAAGTAAGATAGTTATTAACCCAATATTTTGGGAATCAGTGAGAAACTTCACACTTGTTTTAAATGGGACAAGTTAAAACTGTTAAAACTGTTTTAACTGTGCACAGTTAGACACGTGCACAGCTTATAAACAACCTAATGGATGCAGCTTTGGGATGTTTGAGGAAACCAGGGTACCCAGAGTAAACTCATGCAGACATGAGGAAAACATGCAAACTCCATACAAACAGTAGCCTCAGCCAATCATTGACTTTACTCATCAATGTATAACCAAACGACAATGAAACAAAGTTATTCAAAGACCTGCTGTATCTATACCTATAATATAAATACGTTGAGTCATATGATCTCTGGGTTTTCTTTTTGCTCTAAAAAAACTTGACCTACAAGCAACATATTTAGACACAGAAAGAATGGTCGGTGCTAGAGATATTTGGTTAAGAAAATCACCTCTTAGTGTAATTTTGTGAGAAATTTTGAAGAAAATTAGAAGGAGGACCACATTGTTTAACCTTGAAAAGAGCAATGAGAGCCATACTTATTACAGGGAAAATTCTAAATTCGTTGATTTGGATGGAACACCCAGAAAGTGGATGAAGCAAATGCTATTATTGTTGCGAATTATAGAATATAAGGCATAAAAAGATGAAAATAAGAGTAATTAGAAGTGAAAAACATAGAAATAAGAGCTCTAATTGAGATAAAATTAAAACATCACAAGCTTCTGTAATCTCCAGAAATGTTGTAGCCTAACATTTGGAACATTATTCACTACAACTAACATCTTAGAAAATATATCTAGCCTCTTGATGTTTACACCAAATTAGTAGAAAAGAAGCCAACTTTAGTTTTAATATGTTTAGGTTTTGTATATTTTTCTCTTCCAAGCAATAAAACAATCACTAGAGAGGGTGTAGCAATTTTAAAGCTTCTCAGCAAAGGTCATGTCATTTTTAATTTATTCTGTCGTCATCACAAACCTGTTATGCATTAAAGATGACATTTACACATTACAGTCTTACAATATATTGCCTCTACCTTCATCTCCCAAAATGGTAAATCTATGAGTCAATAAAATCGTTTCTTTCAAGGAAGAACATCCTTCTTTGGAGATTAAGAGATATACGCATATTTGATTATGAAAAGGAGGCCTCTGGGAGAAAACTTGAAAAAACTGAGACTAGATGAACTGTTCTTCATCAGGAATTTGAAAATAAGGGGCAAATTGACAAGGGAGGGAGTACAGAAACATGGGAGAACAGGAATCCAAATAAAAGACAAACCAAATTCCCTCAAGATCACAGGGTCAAAGGATACTTTTTAGAGAGATATCTACGCCTCTTTTCATGTTGCCTGTTTTTTGTGCTACCCTAATTACTTCAAATAATCCCCCAAAAAACAAAAATGCCATAAATGTAGTATCTAAGAGTAAGAAAGGGACTCCAAAGGTAGGAGACAATAAACATAAAGGGAAATTGACATTCAGTTGAAAAATGACAACAGAACTAGAGATGATTAAGCAGAAGTTCCCCAAGCTTCTCTATAAAGAGGAGGAAGGTTTCTGTTTGCCTTTGGAAATGAATTGGTGTGTATCAGTTGTCCATTGCTGCATTGCAACTCACTACAAATTTAGAAGCTTAAAACAACACAAATGTGTTAATATTTCACAATTTCTGTGTCAGTAATCTGGCATAGCATGGTTGCTCTGATTATGGTTTCACAAGTTTCAAATCAAGGTGTCAGCCAGAGTTGCTATCTCTTCTGAGACCTTATTGTCTTAAAGCTCATTCAGGTCATGGCAGAATTCAGTTCCTTGAGGTTATAGGACTAATGTCACTATTTTCTTGTATGGCTATTGACTCTAGGCCGTTCTCAACTCCTAAAGCCTGCCTCTTGTTGCTTTGAACCACTGATTTTCTCTCTGACATCTAGACCTAGATTTAAAAGGCTCATGTGATTAAGTCAGCTCACCTAGATAATCTTCTTTTCTTAAAACCGACTGTGCCATATAACATAATCTAATCATCAGAGTGAAATCTCATTATATTCACTGGTCTTGTCCAGTTTAAAAGAAAAGGGATTATACAGGGCATGAACACCAGGGGTGGGAAATTTTTAGTACATCTTCAAATTTTCTTACCATAGGTGTTCAATCCAATTTTTACTTTAGTTATCTATGTCTGGACGACTCCCAGGAAATTGCAACACTTGGATTACCCAGGGATTGAGACCTCTATTATATATAAGTAAAGAAATTTATTCAATTTTTCGAATACAATCTTTCCATAGTGGTTCAAATATTTTGGCTTCTGTTTCTCATTATATTAATAGATAGCTCAAACTTGAAATTTATTTTAAAGAAAAATATTCAATATGTATTATGATTTTCCAAGCACAGAATTTTTAAAAACAAGTTCATCTGTGACTTTTAACATAATTTTAAGTTTCCCTAGAAAAGATAGATATGAAAGAATAAATACCCTCAATTTTCTAAGAAGCAAGAGAATGACACAAACTTACAGTAAAGAATTGGAGTTGTGGAAACACCTTGATCTTAAAAGATATGCTTTAGTGGGAATCGGAAAACTGTTTTTTTTTTTTTTTTTTTTTCGTAAAGGCCAGATAGTAAATATTTCAGGTTTGGAAAGCCAAGAGGTAAAACAAAGGGTATAAGTAGATGCTTAAATGAAAAAAAAAGAAGTTTCCATACAATTTTTAATTGATGAAATTCAAATTTCATTTCTGAACACTAAAATTTAAATTTTACATAATCGTCATATGCCACAAAATATATTTTTGCCTCTTTTAAAACAATTTAAATAGGTAAAAAAATTGTAGTGCATTAGCTATATAAAAACAGACAGTAGCCCAAACTTAGTTTGTGGCCCATTTTATATATATATATATATAATATAATATATATACTCCTTATTTCTGTAGTTTTACTGAATGCTGCTCTAGAGTTCTTTTACAGAGGTCACTTTGGGCCCCATTCATAGCTAAATCCTTATTTTTTTCTTACTCTTAAGGACTCTCTCTTTCTCTGTATATACATATATATATGTATGTGTACATACATATATACATATATATATATATACACAATTATAGCCAGATTTTTCTTGTTTCTATTAACTACCATTTGAACTTATAAATTCTCCCACTTATTTCCACAGTCATTACCTCATTTAATTTCATGTAACTAGATTTAGACAAAAGAAATCATTATAATGTAGATAGAATACATCCCCAATGATTTTTTTTTTTTGCTTCCAGAGGGACTTGGTTCTATTATCTCTTACAATTAAATGTATTATACTATGTATCAGTAATAATAGTCTCTAAAATTTATGATGTTGTTACTTTGTGTGTTTTCTGTAACTAACCCATTAAGATTTGTAATGAGAAAAATGGTATTTTGTTGATGTAATGTTTGAATACCAGTTCTTGGAATTTTAACAGGTTAGTATTCTGTGTTCTGCAAAGCCAGAAGTTAGATGACTGGAATTTACACATTGTGCATTTTGGACTGTTAGAGAGAATATGTGCTAAAAGAGGCCTTGATAATCTAGCTAGCCCATAATCTAAAATCATTTTTTTGCTCTAAAATTTTTTTACAAATGATTTATTCAAAAATTGATAGCTATTGTACCAAAAGGGTATTTTTAAGTTCATATGCAATAATGTTTCAAAAGATTAAATTACGGTCTGTACACCTTGAACCCATGTAGGTTGTTAAATACCTTTCTTGGAAAGTAAACATCAATGTTTGATGGAAGCTTCTAACATTAAAACCAGATGAAAAACAGGTTTTTATTCTATACTTTTTCCAAAGCAGTATTTATGATTACTTTTTTGACAAACTAGCATTTCATAAATACTTCAAAATAGCATTTTTAGGTTTCCAGCACGCTTCTTGGGAAAAGGTTTTAAACTTTTGACCCAACAAAGATTTCTAGACTGAAAACACCTTACCATCTTTTCTCACTTACCATTGAGGTAGTGATGGGCAAGGTGGCTACCAGGGGAGAACTCAGCTTTTTTTGAATTAAACTAAAGAGATTCCTGATGGATAAGGAACTACATAATCAAAGCAAAAGACAGCTGTTATCTCCTCAGCCCTGGGGAAGAACTAAAGGATTTCTAAGAAGTTGAATCCCAAAAATGAGACAGTTCACGAACATCTTTGAACTTGACAAAAGAGAGGAGTGCTTCTCTTAATTTAGGTACTGAAAGGGGAAGTGTGAAGGTGGTAAGTCAATGTCTAGGAAATAATAGAATGAACAATTCTGACTCTCAGAGTAATCTTTTCAGAGTATGACACAAAGAATCTCTTCAAGCTAAAAAACAAACAAACCAAAAAAAACTATATTTATTAAAACTCCATTTAATATGAAAGTGTTTTTTTTTCTCATGGCTGAAAAATACAGGTTGTCATTAACCTGTGGTTCCTTTAAAACAGTATTCTGTATTTATTTAAATGCTATAAATGCTCATATCCCTATTTCTAGTAGAAGACTAAAATATTTAGCTTTAGCATTTTATTTATTTCAGTGTAGAAAGCTTTTAAGATTTCTAATTGTTGTTATTCACAACATCATTTGGTATGCTGAATAGATTTTTTAGATTACAGATTCACAAATTACAGTATGAAGGCCAAATCCAGTTGTACATTGTTTTTGTAAAGTTTTATTGAAACACAGTCATACCCGTTCTTTTATCATTGCCTGCATATGCTTTCCCCTTACAACTACAGAGTTAAGCAGTTGTTTCAGGGACTATATTGCCCACAAAGATCTAAAATATGTATTATCTGGATATTTACAGGAACAGATTGCTGACCCTTGAATCTTTTAGATAATCAAAGTTGTTTCCAAATAAATATGTCTAGTACTTCAAGTGTTGATAATTCGAAAAACATATAGTAAATAAAAAATAAAACTTTTAAGTTCATCATGTGATGCTCAAAGATTGCCTAACCAAAGAGAACATTTTGTAGCATCTCATAATATTAACAAACTGCTGTCTTAGGTGCAACAAGCAGCTGATTTATTGAAAGTGACTTGTGCAGTCAATATCTGGAATGAAACAGCCAGTTTCATCTTGTCCAATTTTTACATTACTCTTCATTTTCCCTGAGAACTACATAGCTGAAACACTTTTAGTAAAGCACTTCCTTGTAAAATGATCAGTTGTATCTGTCACCAGGAAGAAATGCATTTTCCTGCTTTATTACAGCCATCTGCATCCTTCATTTTCTTTTAATTCAGTCACTGGAGCCTTAATGATCACAGCCATTTCAGGAGATGCCATCAATTACAGCAAGGAGCTCATTCAGAAGTGAAAGATGAGTTCCATTCTCTGTTACTTAGAGGTCAGTGATCATTCCCCAACCTCTTCGTAGTGAACAAATAGTACAGTAACTTTCACAGGCTCCCTTCATTTTTCTCAAGTCTGCTTCTTTATGACTTTTTGTAGACCTTGGTTATAATAACTTCATATGTTTAATGCTGGCAACCCTAAGACAAAGCCTGACCCAATCATTTTCCTTGGATCCACCATGATAAATGCAATAATATATAAGTCTGGCTTTCAGGAAGGATATTTTGAAGAACAGGTATTGTTAAGGTGGCATGTAAAAAATTCCAAAGCAGACATAGTTTGTAAAATTTATATTCAAAAGTTTCCAAAGTAGTAATTGTTTTTCATCAATTAACTCTATATTGCTTTCTATAAAATAATCGTCTTGAAGGATTTACTATAATTATACAATATTCAGATACTAATTTTACATACCCTAACTAAAACACTTTTAATAATTAGGAATACAAATCAATTGTCAATATTCTGTTTGGTGGCAAAAGGATTTATATGACTAATACAAAACCAGCAAACAGATATTTGTAGCTGTTTTACACATAGTCACTTAAAGCTAGAAACAACCAAGATGCCTTTCAGTGGGTAAATGGATTAACAAACTGTGACATATTCATATAGCAGAATATTATTCAACAATATTTGAAGAAAATGACCTAGTAAGCCATAAAAAGACATGAAGGAATCTTAAAGTCATATTACTAAGTGAAAGAGCCATTTAAAAGGCTACATATTGTATCATACCAATTACATGATATTCTGAAAAATAAAAAACTAAGGAGATGGTTAAATGATCACTAGTTGCCAGGGAATTGAGGGAGGGAAAGATTGTTAAGTAAATGAAGCAAGGATACTTTAAGGTGGTGAAATTATTCTGTGTGATACTGTATTAGGGAGTATATGACACTATTCCTATTGTCAAAACCCGTAGAACTATATAGTATATAGAGTTAATCTTAATGCACCCAAATTAGGAAAATATAACCACTTAGTAAGTAGGAGGATCCCAGATTGGAATGCAAAATTTGACAAAATATAAATATATGATAAATGCATAAAATTACCCTACTGAAGAGGGTTGGGAAAATGGTGCTTACCTATATAACTTTGGAAATAAATAGAGTCTGTAAAAATAAAGATAAAAGAAATTGTACTTAACAACCAAACTTCAGTTGATAAAATTGTTTCCCTTAGGGGAGCAGGATAATAATTCTCATACTTCTATATGGGTATATAGTTGAGAACAATTAAGTAAATGGATGGTGGATAGTGGGGCCAGGTTTCACACTTTATATATATGTCTGTGTAGTGTGTGTGTGTGAGTATGCATATGTGTGTGTGCTTATATATATGTGTCTATATATATAGTGTGTGTGTGTTTATGTATACACACACACAGTATATATACACATGTGTGTATACATATATCTTTTTTTTTTCTTCCTCTGTCAGGTGAAAGGGCTTGAAGCAATAATAGGTAAGAAAATTAAGATGATTCACAAGAGAATGACAAAAAGCAAAAACTAAGGGAGAGTCAAGTAACTCATCCTAGATAGAAATCTTTAAACAGCTATTTAAAAATGGGATAAATGGGCCAGGCATGATGGGTGACGCCTGTAATTCTGGCACTTTGAGAAGCCTAAATGTATGGATCGCTTGAGGCCAGGATTTTGAGACCAGTCTGGCCAAAATGATAAAATCTCATCTCTACTAAAAATACAAAAATTAGCCAGGCATGGTGGCACATGCCTGTAATCCCTGCTATTCAGGAGGTTGAGACAAAAGAATCTCTTAAACCCGGGAGGCAGAGGTTGAATTGAGCAGAGTTTGCACCACAGCACTCCAGCCTGGGTGACAGAGTGAGACTCTGTCTCAGAAAAAAAAAAAAAAAAAAGAGATACATGAAGTGAAAATTGAGACATCAATAGGGTACACACTCTTTTTGTTTGGCATTCTAATGAGAAATTCACTGTAATTCTTATCCTTCATCCTATATAGATACAGTGTTTTCTTCATCCTGTATAGATAAGGTGTTTTTATCTCTGATTTCCTTCAAGACTTTATCTTTGATTTTCTGCATTATTGATATTTTGATATTTGTCCTGTTTCATGTTCTCTGGACCCCCTGGATCTGTGGTTTGATGTCATTAATTTTAATAAAAATTCTAGGTCGTTATTCCTTCAAATATTTATTTTGTCTCTCTTTTCCTAATATTCCTACATGCATACGTTACACTTTTTGTAATTGTTCCCACAGTCCTTGAATATTTTGTTTCATCTTTCTAAATGTTTTCTATTTGCATTTCAGTTTTGAAAGTATCTGTTGACATGTCTTTAAGCTAATTGATATTTCCTTGGCCATGTCCAATCTACAGATGAGCTCATTAAATGCATTGTTAATTTCTCCTACAGTATTTTTTATTTCTAGCATTTCCTTTTGTCTCTTAGGGTTTCCATTTCTTTGCTTACATTACCCATCTGCTCTGGCATGTGGTTCTTTTTTTTTTTTCATTAGAGCCATTAGGATATTAATCATAATTATTTTAAGTAGCTAGGCTAACTACTCTAGAATCTCTGCCATTTTTGAATCTGGCTCTGACGTTTGTCTTTTCTCTAAAAACTATGTCTTTTGTGTCTTAGTATGCTTTTTGATTTTTTTGTTGTTTTTACTGAAAGCAGGATATGATGTACTAGGTAAAAGGAACTGAGGTATAAAGGTCTTTAGTGTGAAGTTTTATGTTTTGCTGGCTAGGAGTTAGTCTGTGTTTACCATTCGCTACAGCTACAGGTATCAGAGGCTGAAATTTCCTCTGATGTCCTTGTTTTTGTTTCCCTTTTTTTCTTTGAGTTTCCAAAGAAATTTAAGTAGCCTGATACTTGCAATTTTTTTAGTTGTAATCTTCTATTATTATACAGAAGCCTATTGATATAGTTGTAAGGTGTGAGATGAGGGGAAGTATACTACAGTTCTGTGATTAGATCTCAGTCTTTCAGTAAGACTGTTTATTCATTAGTGCCCAGCTATTTGGTTGTATTTTGTTTTGTCTTCTCCGTAAGTGGGACAGGAAGACTAGAGAGGGATGGAGATGGGTATCTTCCTTCACATGGATGCCTAGGGTGGGCTGGGGTTGAGTATTTTCCTTTCCCCAAGTTGCTTAGGCTTGGGAAAACCCCACTCAATTTGTGTTTAGTAAAATCCTTTCCCTTGAATGCAGGCTTTGTTAAGGAAAAGAGAAGCTCTGAGTTTATTTCAAAATGGCTGCTTTTTCCCTCCCAGTGACAGAGACATGGTATTGGGGCTTTTTATCTGCTCTTCACTGAGTCAACCTGGTAGAGCTCTTGGAGGCAAAACAGACACAAATGTGGTGACCTTCTTAAGATGGGGCCCCACCAAAATTTTAAGACTCATTTTGTATTGTAAACCAAAAGTATCTGAGACAGGTCTCAATCAATTTAGAAAGTTTATTTTGCCAAGTGACACAGCCTCAGGATGTCCTAACAACATGTGCCCAAGGTGGTTGGGGTACAGCTTGGTTTTACACATTTTAGGGAGATATGCAACATCAATACATGTAAGATGTACCTTGCATGTATGGTACCTATTTCTGGTTTGGTCCAGAAAGGCAGGCTGACTGGAAGCAGGGGCTTTCATGTCACAGGTAGATTTAAATATTTTATGATTAGCAATTGCTTGTCAGAGTTATTACCAATAGAAAGAAATGTCTGGATTACACTAAGGGATTGTAGAGACCAAGCAAGGTTTTATCATGCAGATGAAGCCTCCACTTAGCAGGCTTCACAGAGAATAGACTGTAAATGTTTCTTATCAGACATCAAGAGCCTGTTCTATCAGTAATTCCAAAAGGGAGGAGAGTATAATGAGGCATGTCCAGCTATCCCTTGCCATCATGGTCTGAACTAGTTTTTCAGGTTAACTTTGGAATGTCCTTGGCTGAGAGGAGCACTTGAAAATTTATTTTTGGTTTACAGCATATACGGAACTTCCAGCAATTCATTAGTTACAGTTCTTTTCTTTTTCTTTTTTCTTTCTTTTTCTCCTGTCCTGGTCTGGCTCCGACTGTGGTTTCTCTTTCTGGACTTTTGCTCTAATGAAATGTGATTCTCTATATCTACCTCTCTGTCCCCCCAGCTTGGTGGGGATGGACAACAATTTGCTCTGTGACCTCAATTCTCTGAGGAATCTAAGTAGAGTTGCTTATTTTCAGTTTGCTGTCCTTTTTTTTTTTTTTTGCATCTAGGACATGTTTGATGACTTCCAAGTTTCTTACATGTTGGACCCTAAATTCACTTTAGTGAATTCATCATGAGGAAATAATTAAGTATAATCCTATATAAGCAAAATATTGTTAATCACAGTATTAAAAATGATAAAATATAGATTAAACACACTGTAGAATTTAAAGTGATAATGCATGTTTATATTTTGAAATGAGAAACTGCAGATAAAAACGAGTGAGAAATGGCAATTACAAAAGTGTACAGTCCCATTTTTCTAAATGTTATGGAAAAATGTGCACCTATTAATACAAAAACTTTAGCAGAAGTCATCACTTGTTAGGACAATAATAAGTTACATTTTTATCTTAATTTCCTTATATCTGTAGCAAACATAGATTAAAAATAAATAAAATAGTTAAATTTATTTTAATAACAGATTTGTTTACAAAGAAAGCTATTTCTTTAAACTTAATTACTGAGTGCTTTGCATATATGACAACTTGAGCTGGGCAATACTAAAAGGAAACGAGTACACATGTCCTCATGGATCCCCTTATCTTCTGAAAAATGGAGATATACTGAATATTAATGAACTAATGAGCAAAAGAGAAAAATTCTATCTCTTTTATGCATATTTGAGAGGCGTCTGTCATACTAAGGCATTTTTTATCTGCTTTAGAAAGTTACCTCGCAGAAGTGATGTAGTCCATGGGTTTTGAGCAGATTTTTGTCAGATTTTTGTGTGTAGAGAGAAAAAAATGCATGTGAGTATATGTGTATGGTCGTCTTCTTTGTTATTATGCTGTTACTTGTTTGCTGTCATTTTCCTAAAATATTGATGAAAAAATGAAGGTAAGTCATTGTATTATCAATCATAGAAGGCTGACTACATCCTCTTGTGTGATTAAATCTGTTAAATTGCTGATTCAGTAATAGTTAAAGGCTTTAACATACTTATGGAGAAAAATAATCCATAGGTTAATGGAGGCATATTTTCATTTTGATATGGTAACATTTATAAATAATGCCATTATTTTTATTAGTTTATTTGTTTTGGTTTGTTTTTAACTCATTTTCTTCATATTCTTCTGCCCTCTCCAACAATTTTAAACTTTGTAAGAGTCCTAAATAAATAAATCACAACCTATCTCTAAACTACACTACAGTTTACATATTTACATAAATTCTTACCGATAAATTGAGGAAATAGCTCTAGAATAGCTAATATCATACCCTAACAGTAGAACAGCTGACGTTTATTTAGATTAAATTTTCTCAAGTTACAGAAAGGATTATCATACTTTTAACACAATTAAGTTAAAATTTTTTTTATGTTTAGCTACAGATATATAAAAATGGTATTGATTTTAGAAGAGGAAAAAAATAACTCTGGCTATATCAATTTGTCCTCCATGGATTTTCCTCTGTTCACCATCAGTGGTAATTTTTCACAATCCTTAAAATTAATAATTTATTTCATATTATTAGTTAATAATTTACTGTAAAATTTTATATGAGCTATATAAATATATAGGAATAATAAGAGCTATAAAAAATAGTGACTGTGTTTTAGCATTGGGTTTTAAAAAAAAGCAACAAATTTTATTCTTGGTTCAGACAATGAGTCCCCAGATATTCTGCTACTTCCAGACTGACTGCTAGTAAAGAAATAAATTGGGTTAGATCTCCAGCTGACTAAGTACTATATTCAGCACTTCCAGAGTACAGACTACCTCCATAATAAATGACTTTAATTTAAATGTGATTTCTAACAAAAATCATTTTACCATTCTGACCGTATATATAGTAGTTCCTTAGGATAACAATTATTTCCAATAATTTAAAACTTTGAACCTGCTGGCATGAACTTTATTTCCAGCACAGTACAATATGAAACATTTAAATTGGGCAAAGTCAGAAGTATGAGTCTCTCTGTCTCTCTGTCTGTCTCTCTCTCTCTCTCTCTCTCTCTCTCTCCCCCCCTCCCCCCCTTCCTCCCTCCCCTCCATTCTATTCCTCTCTCTTTTTTCTTCTGTCTCTCCATTTCACAAGTTTTGAATGATTAGTGTGAATGTTGGGAAACCCAGATAGATATTTTGGGATGTAAATGTAAATTCTCATTAACTCTTTCAAAAATACTTGTCAACTAGAGGCTCCAAAATATAAAGGCGATTAACTGATGCATCCTGCCCTCTGGGAGAACATCAAAAGGGAACATAATGATGCCTATAATAAAGTTTTACATGAGATAGACAATTATTTCAGTTCAAAGGAGAGTATATATATTTTAAAAGGGGGAATTCAGAGGAGCAAGAAAATGTATTTACCTGATGAGATTAGAGAAAAATACATTGAGCATATGATGGTTAAATTAGTTTTCTAAGGTTACTGAAGAAAGAATTTCTTGAGAGTGATTGTAGCCTGAACATGGAAACATGACTGGGACCTTAGGGCACATATAGGAAATATAATTCAATTTGTGTGTGAATGTTTACACAAAATAATGGGTCAATAAAATTAGAAAATAGCTCATACTTTAATTAAATTCATTGGCTATATCACCATTAAAAAGTATGTTTCAGCAAAAAAATCCAAATAAATCTTCCTACTTTCTTGTTTTTGATGTTACTGCTTTCTTGCCACCTTGAATAATCCTATAAATACTATCATCCCAAATCCTTGCAAACACAAGAGTATTACAGAAACTAAATAGTGTACCATTTCTGTATGAAAAGAAAAGCATAAAAAAAATTTTGATAACCAAAATGGTTTTATATTCTATCTATCTAATTATTTAAATTTTTAAATAACTATAGATGCACAGGAAATATAGCCTATAATTATTTAATATTTAAAGTTAAAATAATTCCCAATAAACATCTATTTGAGGACTGGGTCCTCAACCTACACATTTCCAAATAAGAGATCTATGAATTCCAAATCGTAATCATCTTAAAAGTGGCTCTAGAGAGCACTATACCATTTGATGACATCATTGGAATCCTCTTTAATTTTTCTGCTGGCTGTACAGTTTTCATGTATTTATTTATTTATTTATTTATTTGTTGCTACACAGCAGAGTCTGCGAGTAGCAATCTGGATGGAAAAATAAGACTATGGAAATTTCCCTGAGGTTGCATATCCAAACCAATCTTGATTTTTTTTATGTATAATATGTTTATTTGGAGTAGCCTAGGGAATTGATGGAGTTTAATAGGGAATGAAAACCTATTCAGGTTACCACTTGGAAATACCATTGTGCATTCATTCAACTCATATGTAGTGGATGCTAACTGTGATCCAGGACTATGATAGTACACTATCATATGACGATATAGTAACATAAAAAAGACAAAGTCTACTATGTCCCAAGGAGACTTTGGATATTTGAGGAAGAGAGAACATTCAATAAGAATAAATGGCACTTTTAAATGAAAATACTATAATAGAACAAAAAATACAATATTGGAACACAGATATAAAAATATTTTATGAACCCCAGACCCTACAGAATTGGATATGTCTGCCTAACACTATCATTCCCTTTTCAACTACATCAAAATTATGTATTCCTAGAGCTGGAAAGTTACTTGAGGATCAAAAGAGTTACTAGTTGAAAGGAGAGAATTTTATGTCATCTGAATATTAAATAATAATCTCCGAGCTCTCAGCTGGAAATTCCTTACAGTTCCAGAGTACATACCGGTGACTGGCAATCACAACTGCATCCTAGAAAGTACTTCTTTGCTATCTTCACCATATACATAGGAAAATTTGCAGTTCAAAAATATTCGAAGTGGTCGTCTACATAAATAAAGCTGACAAAGTGTGTGAAATTATAAAATAGTTCTACCGTAAGTGTTAATTAGGTCCTGTCAGTATATTCGCCTACATGGAGACATGATAATATAGCTGTAGGTCTGCTGGTTAAATTGATGTGGTGAAAGTATAGACTTAAAACTAAGAGTGACATTGAATCAAAATATTCGTTGTAATGAGTTGGCTGAGGTGGCTATTACAAATTTTATGTTTTAATAGGACAATAGATTATATTGGATGTAGATGAAGTTTGGGCAGAATCAGGGATCAATGGCTCCATTCAAATTGTTACACCAAAACACAGGCATACACCTGCTTTTAGATTTGAAGAGGGAATCCTCTCTGGAAAATGTAGCAACTACTTAAAAAAGGTTGGAGGACCAACACTTCTAAGAAGCAGGAGGTGGGTGTTGTAATTCAAATTACATGCTAATTCTCATTGATCAGCCTATTTAAATGGTAATGAGGCATAGATAGTGCTTCTGGTCCCTGTTTTTGAAACTCTGTGCAGAGCAGTCTATAAGCAAGAAGAAATACTGCTCCTTGCTTGAAAAGTTGTGGTTGCTTTAGGGGCATGTGATTGTAAAATATAATGAACTTCCAGCCCTCTGACCTGTGGAGAAGAAGATCCTATCAAGAATTTTTAGGACTACAGGTACATCCAATTGCTACCATCCTTCCATTGTCACCGTTAGCTGACCAGGGCTGTATTCTTCTGTAAACCAGAAAGAAGAACAGACGCAGCTATAACTGCCACTTTTGTGGTGGAGATGGATGACCACATCACACATCATTCTTAGCAGAATGCAGAGGAAGTCTGATAGCTTTTCCTGTTCAGCAAAATCTTAACTATACAATATGGATGCAAAGTATTGATTCAGGAAACAAAGCAAAATTAAGATGCAATCATTTAGAAAATGAAATGTATAAAAGGAGGTTAAGGCCCAATAGGGAAGGAAGGATATAAATATGTTTAATACATGGTAGCAAGCAATGCCTGTCAGCGAAAATGTAAGAAAAGGTGCCAGGGAACATCAGAGAAGCAAGAAATTGCTTGAGGCTGGATGATAGGAAGCACTTATCTGAAATGCTAGGTTTGTGAAATAGGTGTTGAAAACTGTACAGAATGTGAGAATTGAGAAATAGTGAGCTGGAGAAGGAGTGGAAGACATTTGATATCTAACAGAGTAGGAATCAGCTTATGAAAGCCTCTTGGAAGCTATGGTGCCAAGAAATAAATATGGCCTGTTGCCCAGGGTGACCTTGAAATAGTTGGGGGAGTAATTAAAATAATTTTTATCAAATAACTGTTTGATTTTAGAGTTAATGATGAATAGGTAAATTGTAAAATTAGAGTGTGTGCCTCAAATCTTATCATTTGTTTATAATTTTATAATTATTATTCAATTCATACTTAGTACTTATGTTTGTTTCATTCATAGGAAATAATTAATTTTTTTTGTTGTTGTTTTTTGAATGTTTACTGTCAGGCAATGTATTAAGCACTTAATCTACATTTAACACATACAAAGTCCAGTAAGCTATCACAATAATACATAGATTTTGCTAACCCTGAGAAAAAGCCAATGTTATGTTATCGATCATTTTGAATAAAATAATTTGAATGATTTTCTGGAAGATAATCTGGAGCCAATTTGACTGTTAGAAGTGATGAACAGAAACTTCTGGGAGGTTAGATTATAACCGGGACAGCTATTGTGCTTGTTCTCAGCCCCAAATCCTCAAATCAGATATTTAAAGTCACAAGATCCTTTAACCAGTCTTTTTGCTATGCTAATAATATTAGCAAATTCTTCCCCTCTTGTAACTATGTTAATCTAGTACCTTTTTTTCCCCTACAAAATTCTCTATTAAATATAAAATTTTGAATGTCTTTTTTAGAAGTATATTTCCCTAGTGGCAAATTTAAATGAAACTTTGGACAACATGCTCACAAATATTCTATCTTGAGAAGTTGCTTTAACATATTTAAAGAAAAACTACATATGTCTTTATGTGGTTAGTTTCTTCACAAAAATACACAAAAATATATTCTCATTAAGTACAACACAATCCTTTAATAGTCTCTTTTGGCCATTACTGTCAATCTTTTTATTTCTGTTGTATCACAAGTATTCCAAAATCTTCTCAACAATTTCAATAAAGAAATAATGACCCTCCCACTGGGCTACAGCTTATAAGGTTCTCCATTATTTCACCTGTCAGTTCTCTGGCTCAGCTGTTTTTAATGTGCATCAATTTAGTTCTTCTTGCTTCTTCCAATCCTCCTACTTGACAATGGCCCAGACTCTTCACAATAATGAAGAGCACAAGAGCTGATTAACAAATAAGAACTCTTTCCTCCTTCTCCTTGAATACTCACATAATAAATAGTTTTAGTTTTCTAGCATATGTCTGGCTAGATATTTTTCATCCTCTGCCAAGAGAGATACAAAGTATAATTTTCAAAATAGTAACATTGTAACTCTCATGCAAATATAAAATGAATGTGTGTCTAAGGTTTTATTCAACTCATTAAACAAAAAGAAAACCAGTAAAATATATTTAAAACACACACACACATAAGTTCAAAGAATATTTGAGGAACTGGGTATTTATGATCAATTTAGCATAAAATTGTTGGGTTAGATGCAAACCTGTTTAATGTCCTAATCTTGGGGTTATCTTTCCCATCCAAATTAATTACTTGCATCTTTTCCAGACAAAAATCTGCAAGTTAAACTCAATCCTACAGAGTTGCGGAATAGTCCAGTCAATATAAAATAAATCAAAGGTTCAAACTCACAACCACAATGAAAGAACACTGAGGAATTTCTTCTGCTTATTTCCAACTTTCAGATAATTTTTTTTAAAACTCAAGTTCTTTCCATTTACAGACATTTCCTACTTTTTATCACTCTTCTCTTGAGTACAGGGTTTCTTCTCTGGCACTATGAAATTGCTGTCATGGTAAGTTTAGATATTTCTATCAGAATTTTCCTGGGACACCAGAGCTGTGATAGCTAAGAACTGACTCAGAGTCCTGAGATGACTGTGCCAGCATTGTCTCAATTGCTTTCCATTCTAGAGTTTCTGCCCATTGAAATATGAGAAAAATAATACATTCCTCAGCTTTTTTTATGCTTTCCACATGTTGGACCAACACTTAACATTCTGGTTTATATATACTGAAATTATTATAGGGCCACCTTTTACCCCCTGTGATTCTGAGAAACACAAGTACTGTCTATCTGATTGTTCACCATAATCATATTTGTAAAATATATATATATCATACTAAAAGCAAATTACGGGACAATCTCCAACCTGAGAAAACAGTTATATTAAATTAACTGTGTTTTGATGGTAAGGTGGGGGGAGGTAATGGAGGTGAACAAATCTATGACTGTGGGTGGAAAACCTGTTAATCCTCTCTCACTAGAATCTTGTCATTGAGCTCTTACCTGTTGCATTTTTATACCACAAATATGCCCTGGCATCTCTGTCCTGAGCTGGATTATTTATTGTTACTTTCTGAGTAGAGCCATGAGGCTTCATTTTTTTCTCCCGGATTCTGATTAGCTACAGAAAAGAATTAAAATTCAAGGGCACTCATGGTTCCTGATGAATTATAATAATGTTGGATAATTTGTTGCAAAAGATTCCTCCAGATACATGTCCAGGCATTTCTTATTCCCAGAGCCGAGTTATTTTGTCTCATATTAGATAGTTTAAGTGTATTATTCATTAGCAATTGTATGCACTTGCTGAATCTTTATTAAAACATTTTAATGTCTTTCCTAATATTATCAATTTTCTAAAGATATAGAAACTGAGGGGCAAAGAAGTTAAATACATTGACCCTACATCACTATGAGAGAACTAAGATTAAAATTTGGATTTTCTTCTCACAGGTGAATAGAAAAAAGTTCGAGTTACTTTAGTATTCCACTGTCTTACATCATAAAGGATTTTAAATATTTCAAAATGTATCATAAACTTGATTTTAAAATAAGGTAAAATTATTGGTTAATATGAGTGAGATATATAACATGAACAAATCATAACTACAAACTTTATTTCCTAAGCTACTAAATATGATACTATATCTGTCAACTTTTAAAACTAAAGAAAAACAAAATGTATATTATAAATATACAGATACTGAAGATGAACTGATTTTATCTTTACATTTAAAAGGTAACTTTGTTTTAATTTATATGTTTCAGTATTTTGCTAACATCTTGTACGATGCTGCATGTTTGTTGTAAAAAAAACCCACTTAAATAATGCACACAAAAAATGTCAGTTTAATAAATTTAAATGTCTTATTTTTTTTCCTAGGAAAATAACTTTGAATATTTATTTGGTAGTTTGTTAACTATTGTTCCAGATCAGAGATGTTGCTTTGTTCTTGTTGTTTTTATTGACTGGTTTTGATTTAGCATTTCCAATTTTGGGTCTGCTTTCAAATTTATGAAAAAATAATTATGTGATCTTTATATAAATATTATTGCAGCTTATGATAGTACAGGCCTGTGGAGTCAATAGTACTTCATATTTGTGAAATACTTTAAAAGATCACCTCTACTTTGAAGAAAATGAGGGATGAATCAAATGATCTTGAAAGTTTCTTCTAGTTCTCAGATACAATACTAACCAATTGGCCATTTATATATTGAGTATGATTTATAGGAAGTGACCCTTAATATTTTTGACCTATAGTATACGGTTGCCTGTAGTTGAATAACCTATAATTGTATATTATAGGTTATTATAAATAATATATTGAATATATGTTGAATGACCTATATTATTATATTATTATAGGTCATTCAACTATATATTCAATAGTATTATTAGGTATTATATAATTCATAATAACAACGTTATCCATTATTAATATTAATGATTAATAATGTATCTAGTATATATAATTAATTATATATTGAATATATGTTGAATAACCTATAATAATATAGGTTTTATTCAACTCATTAAACAAAAAGAAAGTCAGTAAAATATATTTAAAATAATAAAAGATACATTGTATTTAAAAGATAATAATATAGATTATTCAACAGTATATTCAAGCGTATTATTCAACAGTATTATTATTAATACTTTTCCTGTTATAACCCGCACCCCAGAGGCATTGTATTATTGTTTCATAACATTATTACATTAAAAAACTTATATCATTGTTTACATAAACAAATATTAAATTAAATATATTATACTGTTGGCTATCAATAATTTATGTTACTGTCACCAAAGAAATAGAGAAATTAAAAGAAGGTGTACCAGAATATATTCACTCTGGACAATGGACATATATACAGAAACATATATATTGGACATATGGACATACATATAGAAACATATATATGTGTATATATAAAATACATATATACACATACATACAATATATATTTATCTTTATGTATATCCATATGTTCAATATATATATGTTTCTATATATATGTCCATTGTCCAGAGTTTAGTATATTCTGGTACACTTTCTTTTAATCTCTCTATTTCTTTGGTGACAGTAACATAAATTGTTGATGGACATATGGACTTATATAAGAACATACATATATACACACGTATATGTGGAAACATACACATAAATACGTAATATATGGGTATATCTATACATACATGATATATGTGTATATATTTATGCATATATAATATATGTGTATATATTTATACATATATGTGTATATATATTTATATATATGTATATATATTTATACACATATATATGTATATATACATATGTATGTGTATATATTTATACATATATGTGTATATATATTTATACATATATAATGTGTATATATGTATATTTCCATATATGTATGTTTCTGTATATATGTCCATATGTCCATTTTTTACAGAAAGCTGTTTTTGTGCAGATGGCATGTCCACATGTATACCCATGTATATTTCTTTCTTGTATCTGCCTCTAATGTTGTGCTTAGTATATATGTATATATGTGTATACATGTATGTTTCTATATATATGTCCATATGTCCATATATACAGAAAGTTGTTTTTGTGCAGATGGGCATGTCCACATATATACCTATGTATATTTCTTTCTTGTATCTGCCTCTAATGTTGCACTTAGTTTGTATATATGTATATGTGTGTGTATTTCTATATATATATATGTATGTGTGTATATATATATGTATGTTTCTATATATATGTCCGTAAGTCCATATATACAGAAAGTTTGTTTTTGTGCAGATGGGCATGTCCACATGTATATCCATGTATATTTCTTTCTTGTATATGCCTCTAATGTTGTACTTAGTTTGTATAATGTTAAACAAGAAAAAATTGCTATTTTAGAGAAAATTTTAGGAAATAAACATTTAAGACAGTTTGGATGTTCAACTGAATTTTTCTTGATAGTGCTTAAAACATTGAACTCGAAATTATTCAACGTTAATTTATAGCTATAGTGACTACCCACATATACATATATGTGTACATATACATATCTGTGTACATATACGTGTGTGTATATGTGCATGTAAGTTTTTTAGTTGTTTTCTGCTGTGTGTCAGTATGAAGTTAACCAGAAATGGTTTTACGGGAATAATGGACTATATCTGTACTATTGGAGGCCTGTTGTAGGAGTCTGTTTTCACACTGCTGATAAAGACATACCTGAGACTGGGAAGAAAAAGTAGTTTAATCGACAGTTCCACATGGCTGGGGAGCCCTCAAAATCATGGCAGAAGGCAAGGGGGAGCAAGTCACATCTTACATGGATGGCAGCAGGCAAAGAGAAAGAACTTGTGCAGGGTAACTCCTCTTTATAAAACCATCAGATCTCATAAGACTTATTCACTATCATGAGAACAGCACAAGAAAGACCTGCCCCCACGAATCAATTACTTCCCACCTGGTCCCTCCTACAACATGTGGGGATTATGGGAATTACAATTCAATATGAGATTTGGGTGGGGACACATAGCCAAACTATATCATTCTGCCCCTGGACCCTCCAAATCTCATGTCCTCACATTTCAAAACCAATCATGCCTTTCCAACAGTCCCCCAAAGTCTTTACTCATTTCAGCATTAACCCAAAAGTCCACAGTCCAAAGTCTCATCTGAGAAAAGGCAAGTCCATTCCACCTATGAGCCTGTAAAATCAAAAGCAAGCTAGTTACTTCCTAGATACAATGAGGGTACAGATATTGGGTAAATACAGCCATTTTAAATGGGAGAAATTGGCCAAAATACAGGTGCACTGTAACAAAGGGGTTACAGGGCCCATGCAAGTCCAAAATCTAGCTGGGCAGGCAAATTTTAAAGCTCCAAAATGACCTCCTTTGACTGTAGGTCTCACATCCAAGTCACACTGATGCAAAAGGTGAGTTCTCATGGTCTTGGGCAGCTCCACCCCTGTGGCTTTGCAAGGTGCAGCCTTCTTCTCAGCTGCTTTCACAGTCTGGCCATTGAATATCTGTGGCTTTTCCAGGTGCACCGTGCAGGCTGTCGGTGGATCTACTATTCTGGGGGCTGGAGGATGGTGGTGGCCCTCTTCTCACACCTACCCTAGGCAGTGCCCCAGTAGAGACTCTGTATGGGGGCTCTGACCCTACATTTCCCTTCCGCATTGCTCCAGCAGAGGTTCTCCATGAGGGCCCTGTGCCTGCAGCAAACTTTTGCCTGGGCATTCAGGCATTTCCTTACGTTTTCTGAAATCTAGGTAGAGGTTCCCAAACCTCAGTTCTTGACTTCTGTGTACCTGCAGGCTGAACACCACGTGGAAGCTGCCAACGTTTGGGGCTTCCACCCTCTGAAGCCACAGCCCAAGCTACACGTTGGCTCCTTTCAACCCTGACTGGAGGGCTGGGACACAGGGGACCAAGAATCTAGGCTGCACACAGTACAAGGACCTTGGGCCTGGCCCATGAAACCACGGTTTCCTTCTGGACATCCAGGCCTTTGATGGGAGGGGCTGCTGTGAAGCTCTCTGACATGGCCTGGAAACATTTTCCCCGTGGTCTTGGGGATTAACACTGGGCTCCTAGCTACTTATGCAAATTTCTGCAGCTAGCTTGAATTTCTCCCCAGAAAAAACGGGATTTTCTTTTCTATCACATAGGCTGCAAATTTTCCAAACTTTTATGCTCTGCTTCACTTATAAAACTGAACGCCCTTAACAGTACCCAAGTCACCTCTTGAATGCTTTGCTGCTTAGAAATTTCTCCTGCCAGGTACCGTAAATCATCTTTCTCAAGTTCAAAGTTCCACAAATCTCTATGGCAGGGGCAAAATGCCTCCAGTCTCTGCTAAAGCATAACAAGAGCCACCTTTACTCCAGTTCCCAACAAGTTCCTCATCTCCATC
This sequence comes from Hylobates moloch, assembly GCF_009828535.3. Lineage (NCBI taxonomy): Eukaryota > Metazoa > Chordata > Mammalia > Primates > Hylobatidae > Hylobates > Hylobates moloch. The sequence goes on from NW_026652281.1 coordinate 43,914,175, forward strand.
TGAGACTACCTCAGCCTGGATTTTATTGTCCATATCACTAGTAGCATTTTGGGCAAAGTCATTCAGCAAGTCTCCAGGAGTTTCTAAACTTTCCCACATTTTCTTGTCTTCTGAGCCCTTCAAACTGTTCCAATCTCTGCCTGTTACCCAGTTCCAAAGTTGCTTCCACATTCTCAGGTATCTTTTCAGCAACATCCCCCTCTACTGGTACCAATTTACTGTATTAGTCCGTTTTCATGCTGCTGATAAAGACATACCTGAGACTGGGAAGAAAAAGATATTTAATTGTACTTACAGTTCCACATGGCTGGGGAGGCCTCGGAATCATGGCGGGAGGTGAAATGCACTTCTTACATGGCAGCGACAAGAGAAAATAAGGAAGAAGCAAAAGCAGAAACCCTTGATGAATCCATCACATCTCATGAGACTTTTTCACTATCATGAAAATAACACAGGAAAGATTGGCCTCCATGATGTACCTCCCCTTCGGTCCCTCCCACAATATGTGGGAATTCTGGGAGATACAATTCAAGTTCGAGATACAGCCAAACCACATCAGGCTTCATCTTCAACATTGCCTTTTCTTAAAAGAAGCTTTCCATGTATAAATTACCAGTTTATTTAGGGCATTATCCCTGTACACTTTTCGCAATGCGTCAGTGATTTCACAATTCTTTCATCCCAGCTTCACTGTAAATTTTTATGTTATCCTTGCTTCAATTCCAGCAGAATCAATGTTGCTTTGATAGGAGTTCTTTTTAAATTGATGCCTAAGCATCATCTTCTTAGTGCCTCAACTAGATCTTGTTCAGACTTGTTGTAACAAGTTAGTAATGAGCTTAATCTGGTGCAAGAAAATTTTGAAATCCATGCATAGTTTTTTTCACAATATGCATTTTTCATGAGCTCTTTGAAGACCCAGTGCATATTTAAATAGCATATTTTAAAAAGAATTTAATATAAAATGTTATAGGATGACATGTGAATACCTGATGTTGTCTTGCAGTTGTGTTTTTAGACAAATCCAAATTAAATATTTGAAATGATTGAAGAAAGTTTCACTTTTTTTTCACTATACATCATAGATATTACACAGTCGGTTTTAATTGAAGTGTTGTTTTTACTGTCAGTAGATAATTTACCAGATACAGGAGTGTTGCCCAGAATGCAATAATGTGAGCTTTAAACAACAGTTACAAATTTTTTGATGCTTTTCCCATGGAATATCCCCACACCTTTAATCTGGGTGAGCTTGTAGCTATGTCAATCAATAGATTACAATGGAGGTATGCCATGAAAATTTTGAAGTTTTCTTTCAAAAGGTCATGTAATTTCTGCTTTGTTTTCTTGAATACTTGCTCTTACCTTCCTGAGCCACCATCTAACAAGGCGAATTTCTTTCGACAGCCATGATGAAGAAGGCTACTATGGGCACTCAAGTTAATAGCATCAGCTAAGACCAGCCTGCCAGCCATCCCTGCCAAAGCACCAAACGTGAGTGAAGCCATCTTTCACTTTCTAGACTAACCTACCTACCAGCTCAATACCACTGTATAACTTCTGTGTACACCACATGGAGCAGCAGAATCAGCCACCCAAGCCTTGCCAGAATTCCTATCCCACAAATAAGGGGACTATATTAAGCAGGTTGTGTTTTAAGCCATTATCTTTTGAAGCAATTTGTTATACAGCCGTAAACTGATAGAACACATTTCAAACATGGTCGTAGAAGTCCCGCTTTTCAGAGTCAAATATCCAGAGTACATAGTATCTATAAAACAGTTATAAGTAAATCCAAAAACAAGATTAATTATTATTATAAATTATAGTAACCACAACAATATTTACTACTATTTATTGAATGTTTAATTTCACCAAGCATGGGCTGTAAGTTATTTATGAATAACTGACATAAGGGTCACATTACCTAGTCTACATGTATTGCATGTGACAGCAAGCTCCAGGCATAATATCAAATACAAGAAATCTAGGTCAAGGAGCTTATGGAAGATATGGTATGGGAGCGTAATAGAAGTTCTGTTTGTTTGGAGATTTTGACAATGATTAATGATTATATACACTTTATATGACATTATCATGTTATCGGCTATGAAAACCATTGTGAAATATTCCTTTAAGATCAAATAGCCACACAACTGATATTTCTGAAAGATGTGTTTGAATACAAAATGTAATTATTCTACAGAGAAACGTATTTCCACCATTAGACAGAGAAATAGACATAAAAACATTTTAAGAATCAGTGTCCAAGGCATTTTTTTCTAAGAAATATGAAAAAGATTTATACAAAAGGCTTTCTGAGTATTTTTGAGTTTATATGGGAAAACCAGTATCATTTAGATTAAAAATATTTTACTAACTCAGTTGAGACAGAATATTTTGCAATGAGTAAGGAAAATTACTTAAGCTTTGATTACTTTCAGTGTATTTAAACCTCTTATATATGGGTGAATTATTAATCCACTTGGGCAGTACTAAATACTCTGCTATTTATTTCAAAAGATCAACTGCTATACTATTCAAAGATAAATGAGACCCTTGAGGATCTCACAGACTAGTTAGGAAGAAAGAAAGGCATTTAAAAAAGTTACAAGATCTAGTAAAATAATATGTGCATGAAGATAATACACAGGTTGCAGAGTAACAGATGATTAAATTTGCCTCAGGTTGGCAAAAAAGGTGATTATGGATCATTTATATTAAATTTCTATTGATGCCATAACAAATTATCACAAATTTTGTGTTTTAAAACAATACATATTTATATGGGTGAGAATTTAGGTTGGCCTGGCAGGTTTCTCTGCTCTTGATTTAACAAGGAAATTAAGATGGTGGCAGATTGGGCTCTTATCAGGAGCCTCTTGGAAGAATTTGCTTCCACACTCATTCAGATTGTTGGCCCAATTCAGTTCTTTGAGGTTATAGGACTAGAATGTCTATTCAGATTCATAATCACATTTTGCCAGGTAAGTAAATATTACGAGATATATATATATACCTCCTCCCTATATATATATTCTCTCTCTATATATATATATATTCTATATATATATTCTCTCTCTATATATATATATACACGAGACTATATATATATACATGCACAAGATTAATGTATAGACATGTTTGGGAGGACATTCTGTCTGGCACAGTTCATGAACCTAATAAATGCATTTTAGAATGAAAGATCAGTGTAGATTTATAATAAGAAAATGAGGATATCTGGTTTGATAGTAAGTTATCTAAACTAATAAACTAAAAATTATTTATGATATTAGAAACAAATCTTCTGAGAAAATAATTTTCAGGCAGATATAAAGAAATGTTACACACTTTCTTGTGTGAAAAGATATGACAGTAACATTAATATACACAGATGATGTTAGCTTGAGCCTAACCCAACTTTACCCAGTGGAACAGCTTCATACACAGGTTCTTTTCATAGCTTGCTAATAAAGATAAATAATAACAAAGATAAAACAACTTTAATAAGAATATTTTCCCCACTTTTCCAATTACTGCCCAGTGTTTGCACCATGCAGAATATAGTGTCACATTTGCAATGCTGGAAGAGCAGCAACTCCTGAGAGGACAGACTGTGAAGTCAATAACTCATAGAGATTTAAGATATTATACTGTTAAAGTGACTTTATTCACAGACATTAGTGGTTGCTAGGGTCCCTTGAATTATCTCTGCATGCTGAGATTTTCATTCTCAGCAAATTTTCTTCTCTCCAACTGATGATACTAAGGGATATTTAAGAAATAGAAAAGGTGTAGATTGTGCATGTGTATGTGTATATTGAGAGGGATAGATGGACAATCACAGTCATGGTTATAGGTATGGGTATGGGAAAAGACTTACTTGCTATCTAAGAGGAACTCTGAATCTGGCTTGTTGGGAAACGGACAATTTTGTCCATCTACTTTTACCGCGTGAATACCTAATGAATAAAATTACCTTATAGGATTTTTGGATGTGTTTATTAAAACACTAGTCCAGGAAGACTATAACTAGCTAAAGAGCAGGTTTTGAGAGTATCAAAATGTCAAGCTTGTCGTAAGAACTTAGTTCAGGTCTTCTAAGAAGCAAATGCCAAAACAGGTTTAGAAGTGCAAGAGACTTAGTTAAGATTTAAGAGGAAATGCTTGTGAAGGAAAAGGGGAAAGAAACTTGAGTGGGAGGGAGATCTGTCAGAGCATGATGAAATCCTGACTCCTGTGAAAGAGAAAGAAAAAGTAGGAAGAGTCTCAGATTGTAGCACAGCTTTAAGAAAGTTTTGATAAAGTTGATGGGAGTCCTTGAGCCAAAATTGCTGTTCAAGGAGTCCTTGAGCAGCCACTCCTGTTAGAGGAGTTCTGCAGAAATGGGCCTTCCTTACTATCACCCTATGCTCAGCCATTGGCTGGGAGCAGCCAGTGAAATCCATAGTCTCAGCATGAATGTGGTGAAAAATGAAGAGTACAGAAGTCCATCACTTATATTTCCCACAGCAGGAGAGCTGAGTAGAATCTTAAGTGTCTGCCACAGTCCACCCCTTGTGCCATCATATGGGTTGGCTATGTCCCCACCCAAATCTCATCTTAAATTGTAATTCCCATAAATCCCTTATTTTGTGGGAGGAACCAGGTAGGAGGTAATTGAATCATGGGGGCGGGTTTTCCCATGCTGTTCTCATGACAATGAATAAGTCTCATGAGATCTGATGGTTTTATAAAGGACAGATCCCCTGCAAATGCTTGCTTGCCTGCCACCACATGAGACGTGCCTTTGCTCCTCTTTTGCCTTCTGCCATGACTGTGAGGCCTCCCCAGCCATGTGGAACTATGAGTCCATTAAACCTCTTTTTCTTTATAAATTAATCAGTCTTGTGTATTTCTTCATAGCAGTATGAAAATGAGCTAATACGTACCATAAAATCACTTCTGAATTCAGCTTTGGGGAGCACATCCTCCTTAGTTCTTCCACTCCTCACTTGCTGAGGGGAAAATACAGATGGTAAGTGGAGTAAGCTACAGCCCTCTGTTATGTGATAGCTAATGGTAAGCATCATAGCCTGAGATCAACTTCAGTAACGGGAACACTTTCCTCCTCTGGGCCTCACCCAAAGCTGGCCACAATCAGTGCCATCTGTTATATGGGTTAGATAGCATTCTGAGGTGCAGAATATGTTGCCTTCAAACCCCTAAGAGGGTTACCATGTAAGGTGCTTCCCTCTTTGTAATATAGGATGAAAGATGAGTCAATTTTCCTTTTCTCTTGTGGGATTTTTTGACACATCCTGAACACTGGACTCTGAAAACATCACAAAGTAGCATGCTCCTGAATCTTTGACGGTTTATTTCCTATAATATGTAATACTTATATCTTACTAAGGCTGCCAGTGAACTAACTTCCTTTTGCTTATACTGTCTGATCACCATAATGTCATTGATGTGAGGAATTCATTGGATATTTGATGGAATCCCCAGGCTGTTCAGTTTAGACTATAACAGAAGTTATAAAAGAGAGCAAAAAGAATTAATGTACCTCTGAAACAAAACTTTACATAAACATTCTTTACCTTCTCATATGACGTGAACTTATAAAAATCCTGTCTTATTATCAGAAGGTAAAATAATCCATTCTCCATGTCAATAACTATATGCCATTGTATATGCCATGTACCTGAAACCGTATTAAATTATTCTAGTAATGGTGACTCTGTCAGCAAAACATCCATAACTATAGCAGCCACTTGGTTAAGTCTGAAGTAGTCTATAATCATTCTCTAGATCTATACAGTTGTTTGTAGGGGAAGACTAGTAAATTAATGGAGATATAATAAAAATGACCGCCCCTGTAACCTTTAGATCTTCAGTGGTAGTAATAACCTGCAACATGCTTCTGGAGATGTGATATTGGTTTTGACTCAATCTTAGCTGGAGGGAGGATGGCATTTCAAGAGGTGGCAAGTGGTCCTTCTTCACAGTCATATGTCTCATTCTGCAAGCCAAAGACTCAATGTGAGTATTACTCCAACTGCATAATGAAGTCCAATTTGTATTTGGGTATCTGGAAAACAACTACTGGGTGGATCCATGGACAGAGTGGGCCATTGTGGGTTAGATTTTGGTCAGTGCTCCATGTATTTCCTATTATACTTAAGCCTCCAATCTTACATAGGGTCAATGATGACACATTAAGACTTTAGTTGTCAATGTCAAGTTACACTCAGGCTCTGTCCAAATGTCTTCAAATATATGAGTATTTCCCATTCTTTAGTGTACAGTGTTATGACTAGGGAAATAATCACAACTTCTGATATTCTGTAGTGTTGCATGGTGCTTCTTCCTATGAACCTGACTACCTCTTCAGTCATTGCCTTCCAAATTTAAAACTTAGCACAGGTCTGAGAACTCAGCAAGTAATCATGACTTCTTTTGAAAAATTATAGATTCAGAATGTGTATGTTCATATCTGTTACATGGATATATTGCATAATGGTGAGGTTTGGGCTTCTCGTGTCACCCAAATAGTGACCATTGTACCAAATAAATAATTTTTCAACTCTCATCTCCCTCCTACCATCCTCACTTTTGGAGTTCCCAGTGTCTATTATTTCCATATTTGTGTCCATGTATACCCATTGTTTAGCTCCCACTTGTAAGTGAGAACATATGATATTTGATTTTCTGTTTTTAAGTTATTTCACTTAGGATAATGACATCCAGCTTTATATATATTACTGAAAAGACATGATTTCATCCTTTTCGTAGCTGCATAATATTCCATGGTGTATATATACCACATTCTTTTTCCATTCGTCAATCACTGGACACTTAAGTTGAGAAATGGCTTTTTATTGAGGGTGACTGTACCAAACCTCTGTGTCTTGTTTTTTGTTTTCTTCTGTTTTTTGTTTTGTTTTGTTTTTTTGTTTTTGTTTTGTTTTCTGTGTTTTTGGAAGGGGAGTTGTAGATGTCAAGCAGCCTCCTTGTTGTCTGCCCATCTATTTTGCCTTTAGAGGCTTCCTGTTCTTTTAATCATCCCAGCTCCCTGTAAGTCAACCTCCCTTGGCTGCCTGTGTGACCTTGCTGGACATCAGAGTAATTGCCTTCCCTGATTTCTAGTGTCCAACTCTTATACCTGGCCTCTGATATTTTGGGGCATCACTATCTCATGGGTATTACAAAGCTCATATCTGAGAAAACCTTATCTACCATCAACCCTGACATACAGAGGAGAGGCACCACCAAACTTATTTGTGATGCTGTCCCCGTCTTATTGACACATCCTGATGGCCTTGATCTCTAGTTCTTCCTGTGGAGCATAACCATATAGTAGGTCTTCTGGCCTCACATAATAAATCCATTCCACATTCCCATGTGCTTCAGCCTCTTTATTCCTTTCATTATTTTCTTCCAGAGCAACTCAGGAAGTTTTGCTTAGTATTAGCCATCACTTTCTCCAGGTTTCTAAGAATAACACTTACGGAGAGTTTTCCACATTTTCTAGGTTCTTTGCCAAGATGTTAAGACCAAAGTCGGAGAGTGAACCCCATGTCAATGAATTCTTGTTTTTCTGACCTTACATTCCATCACTTTGATCCAGTACTCTCAAAATGCAATCACAGTTGTACACGTCTTCTCCTGTCAAAAAACACTACCTTAGTACTGCAGTTCCTTAAGTGTGTTGTTTCTTTCTTTTCTTTTCAGGCCCAGAACACACTTAACATAGATCATGGTAACTTTTAACTCTAGTTTTCAACCTAGTAGCAAGGAGAAATGGGACTGTGTAGTATTTTAAAGTTTTATAGTCTTTTTCTTTTTCTTTTAGACAGAGTCTTGCTGTGTAATCCAGGATGGAGTGCAGTGGTCAGTGGTGCAATCACAGATTACTGCAACCTCTGCCTCCCAGGTTCAAGGGATCCTTTCACCTCAGTCTCCTGAGTAGCTGGTACTACAGCGTACATCACCACGCCCAGCAAAGTTTTGTAGTTTTTAGTAGTGATGGGGTTTCATCGTGTTGCCCAGGTTAGTCTCCAACTCCTGGGCTTAAGTGATTCACCCACATAGGCTTCCCCAAATGCTGGGATTACAGGTGTGAGCCTCTCTATCCAGGCTGGGTCTTATAGTCTAATAAAGGAGTGAAAGAACTAAAGTTTAATGCACAAAGGTGAACCATTTCTCCAAGCTCTGCCAGTTCAAGGGTGTCTATGAGTCATCATCTACATGGACACTTGTCTAGATATTCCCATCCCAAGCTTCAGAGTCCCATATTTTCTTAACCAGGGCCTTGATTTTAGCACAAAAAAAATCTGTCTTGAAGGACTTTCAGATGTCTCTGAAGCTATGCAAATATAATTATCAAATTTTCAATTTGCTGCTGTGTCTGTTCTTCTCCAGGAGATCTGGATATCTATTTAAGCTACCAAAAGGACCCTCTGGTGCTCACATTTTGCTGTTAAGTGCTTGTTTACATCCATCAGTTTCTCATTATTTCTCTGCAGAGCACCGACATAATATAGAAGTCCTTGTCTTTTTGATGCTGCCTCCTAAACTCTTATCTTTCAAATGCCTGAATTATTGCATTTGAAAGGGTATTTTATTCCATTGGAACATATTTTCATGTCTCAAGTGGTGAAATGAATAGCAATTAGGGTACCATCTTGTGCCAGAGACTCTCTATGCCTCACCTACCACTTAGGATGGCATCCATTTTACCTGTGGGCAGGTGATTGAACCTGTCTCCGATTCCCATCTTCCCACCTATTTTTGGACCTCTTACAGTATCAGTTGTGTTAGTTCAGATCCTCTAACAAAAGATGCTCAGAAGAGTTTATCTATGCAAGAGATTTATTGAGGAAACACATGTAAAAGAAAATGGGGAGTGCAGAGCCAGAGAAGGAATAAGACAGGTCTGACTTCTGGAAAAACAGTAGCAAAGAGGTAAGATTAGGAACAGTCTCAGACTGTAGCACATCTCTAAGAAAGACTTGCTCACATCAACAGAATGTCCTTGAACCAAAGTCAGCGGTCAGAGAAGACATATTTTGCAGGAATAGATCTGCCGTTGTATCAATGCTTGGATCATCTCAAGAGAAGCATGACCTTGGCATAAACACTGGTAGATTCAGAGAACAGAAGCAGGGCTATGAATCAACTATTTTTTCTGCAGCAGAAAGTCTTTATGTTGTATTTTCATGACTTCCATAGAAAACATAAACATTTGTGCTGGGTTTTCAGAAGCTATAGCAGGTGGAATGTGAAATGGGAAGCTGTCAAAGTGCAAATGCATGGACATGTGAAGAAGAGTTATGATTAGGAAGTATAAGTAAAGCAAGTATTATTGATGTGTAACTTTTGAGTGGGATTAGAAGTGAAGGAGATTAAGTCAGAGGCTCAGCTAGAGGCAAGATAATCATGGAGAGTGGAAATAGAATGAGAAATGAACACTTGAGCAATTACTTCTGGAGCAAAACCTTTGTGAAACTTGGTTTTGCTAAGTGTATAAAGACATATCTTTAAGCTACCATAAATACTCAATAACTAAGGCTCTCAAATTTGCTTGAATAGTTTTTGCATTGTTTGAGGTTGTCTAGCTGAGGAGGTGAAGGAAACTGAGATTGGTTCAAGCCATATGACATGGTGCAAGGCTACACCTACCTGGAAGGAAGGATGTACAAAGATGCCATCCACTTAAAGCCCTATGCTTGCTCAGAGAGTGTCATTTTTTTTTTTCTGTCACTGGAAGCACAGCATTAGGCTAGTAATGAATTATTACCATCACTTATTAAAGTTCTTTCCATAGAATATACTTCAGTTTGGAATTCTTTAATATATATCTCCTCCTCCTCCTCCTCCTTCTCCTGCTCCTCAATACTAGGGCTTTAAAGTATAGTACAAATTCCAGAGAGTCATGATCATGTAATATACAGATGAGTGACCATCAGAATGACTTCAGACAGCTCTACTTAGGATATATGAGTTTCTGAATTTAAAAATCTGAAAATGTATTATCTTGTGTCACAAGTTGAGCCATCACATCAATGCTTCTGGAATTTAACTCACTGAAGATAAGGTACATGGTCTATAATTTAGTCATTTCAGTGACAACACAAGATTTTCAGACCTTTTGGTTGCTACTACAGTTATACAGAGTACTTTTTCCACCTTTATAAAGGTAATCATTACTATAATATTCTATGATATAGTTAACTGTATTTAATGTATTTTCTAAGATGATGGATAATCAAGCTTTTTAAAAATTCTATACCTGTATTACCATTTTAAAATAAATACAAACTACTCTTCATCACCACTGATGTTGTCTCAAGACTAGCAGATAAAAGATTGGCTATAATGTATTATATGACATCATAATATTTATTTCCTGAAATGTTACTACCAAAGTAGATACAAATATTATGCATCATATTATTTTGGTGTCTTTTTTGTGGTACTCCTGTCTGTGAAAAGATCACATGTTCCCACTCTGCTGTAATCTATCATGGCCATGAGACTAGTTTGGTGTATGTCAGTGCCAAGTAGAATATTATTTTTAAATGCCAAATCTTGGTTTAAAATATCCCTGTCCTGTCATATAGTGATTGAGAATACTCCAAATGGAAACTGCTTTATTAAAATGGATCCCAGAGCAAATATGCTGTGGAATAGGGTCTCAGTTGGTATACAACGTGATGAAAAAATAAAAAGAATTTAGCTTATACTCAAATTTAAATACTTAAAAATATCTATTTTCAACATGGGCACAATCACCAAACAAAATATCCTAATTTGTCATGAAAATTGACCAAAAAGTATTGGTCAGGATTCCATCTTGATAGAGTTGCACCAATCCAGAGAAAGTATATATTGATTATAATAGATTTTGCCTCAAAGTAGTGGAAAATGTGTCTAACTCTAGCTCACACTTCAACTCTTAACAGCTCTGTTGCAGTTATCTGCAACACATGGCCAGCTAGCAATTAATGGTTTGGACAAAGAGTCTACATTTATTCTAGTAGTGTTTAAAATATTTGAGTGCACAAACCTTATCAGAACTATCACAGTTATACCTTATCACCCTCAAGCAAGTGGCTAGTCTGAGGCAATGGTATTGACTATGAAAGATGCCCTACCGTGATGGTTAGAGAAGACTACTGACAGGATTTGCAGATTTCTTTTTGTTGAACATGTTATCCTACGCTGAAAAGCATGAGTGGAAAATGCTGACTAATACATAGCTCAGTGTCTCAAAAAATGCTGTTTTAAACTTTAACCAGATTTAAGGGAAAAAATAGTGCCTATTTGCTTATTGCTTTTTCTGTGTCAACATTGTTGTTCATTATAAGATATCCTAGAGTTAAAACAAGTAAGTTCACAACCACTAACTTAATAGCCATGATCAAGAGTGCAAATTAGCTAGGGTAAGGTTCAAATGTTGCTCACTACAAAAGTTCTAGAAGAAAAATAAAAAAATACGCATATATCAAATGGAAAGTAAGCTGTATAAATAACATTTTACCATAGGGAAAGGCATTTGTAAAACTGTGCTTACTGCAAGAGCCTAGAATATTTGTTGACAAAATAAATAGCTGACTAATAGTTTTTGAATAAAGAAAATTAATGTCCTTGAAGAAAGAATATTACTTCTTTTTCAGGGTGGATACCCTCCTCCACTGAATGCAAACTATTAAGTAATGAAAAGAACAGCACTCCAAGCGATATAGATGTATAGGCCAACCTGGCAATCAAGGGTAACTGACATGAAAATGGATTGCTTCACATTTTAATTACAAAGTTATTAGCCCCATATAATTTTTCTTACAACAGAAGGTCTATTAACGGTTTTTCCATCTTACTGATTAGCCGTATTACCTTCTAGATACTCTTCAGTACCATAAATTGAAAGAAGCACTAACTTTTTGTGGCTACTGTAATTGTCAAAGTATAATTACCTGTGTTTTCTCACCTACGTATTTGAGATAGAGACAAAACCACCTAAGTTAATCCACTTATAATAAAAATGTCTTCTGAGAGTATATTTGTGCTACCTTTTCTGAGGATAACTGTGGTTCAATATTGGTGATTTGGGTTGTTAAATTTTCTTTAATTTCATATAATATTTTAATAAAAAGAAGCTAGCTTAGTTTTGAAAGTAAAACATTATTATCCGTGAGACTTCCTTTTTCCTTCTCTGTATTTTAAACATTCATCTATATATTCAGTTTACTACTGTTACTACTTTAAACATGGACTGTCCTCACCCCTATTATAGAAGAGATCTTAGAAATAGTGACCTTTAGTTGTATTTTTAAATGACCTGTGTCTTTTCTAAAACTGAACTCTCATATGAGTTCTTTCTGTAAATGGATGGCAAGTTAAGTTTAGCAATTTAGTCATGAATTCAGACTTAAAATAATTGTTTCATAAATTTCATTATGCTGTGGCACCAAACCAATAAATACAGTACATACAAGACGTTTTAAGTCACTTACTAAAGACTAGATTTTCAAATCTATGGCCTTAAAATTGATGGCCTCAATTCTCCACTTGCCTTGTAACCCTGATGGAGCTGATACAAGCATGATCCTCCTTGATAGTAGAAGTGCTATGCTTAAATTAAGTCCTGTGATGGTGCAGAACAAGTCATATATTTAAGTGAAGCTGTTCCTCGGGTGAATAAGACATCTTGACATGTCAATGGAATATGAAACTCAATTTCACAAGATTTTTCTAGTGCCAAAAGAGATTTAAGTAGAGCTATCATTTTCAGTCTTAACAGAAAGAATAAGTCTTCCTCTATATACCTCTGCATTCCTTGCTTCTAAAATTTAATTTTATCATTCCTTATAAAGCCCATTATTCTTCAGGCCTTCCTGAAAGCAAAATTATATTTCATCATTGATTTGTTTCCTATTTCCACTTTTAGAAACTCTTTATTACTTCCAATCATTCCACTGTTCATCCCTCCACCAAATTTAAGGTTCTCTTAAACTAACCAGACAGTTTTCATAGACCTGAGTTCATTAAAGGAAAAAAATGGAGGCTTACAGCATTTTTTACTTTATATTATCTTAAGAAGGCTAATAAATAATTCTACAATCAGTGAAACACGTGTTAGAAACATGCCCAGCTGAGTAAAATTGAGACCATTTTCCCTCAAAAATAGCATCAAAATCCCAAGAGGACTCGAAAAATTGAGGAAAAAAAAGCCATGAATCAGTTTCTAAAAAGTTGAGTAGGTAAAAAGTTGAGAGTTTTTCTGCAGTAAGAATTTTAAAATTAATTGAAATTAATTGAAATTTTTCTTTAATTATTCCAAAATCATTGTTTTATTTTGTCATCATTGTTTATTTCCTAAAGAGTGATTATTTCATGAAGTATTATATGGTACTTCAAACTTTTAAGTACCTTTTATTCCCAATCTTCTGTGATAACTCTTAAGTGTCTTTAGCTCAGAGCCATTCTTCCACTTATTACACCAGACATTGGTTCATTTGCCCAAATCAAATTTCAGATATTCTCTGCTTATTTTTAATCAAAATTGGAATCAACATACCTTCCCCAAAAGTGATCACTAATGAACCTGCAAGTAATCAAATTAATATGTATACAAACTATCAGATATTCTTTAAGTAGAAACAAACCAGTGCAATTTCAATGCACTAAAGAGAGCAGAAAAATATTTCACAGTAGAGAAGAGTGGAGAGTGTATGTATATGATTTTTTAAACTGAATTCCCTTCATTAATTAGCATATATTAAAGAACCTCACATTATTTTAGAGCATTACCATCTGGGGCAACAAGTTCATGGGCTGATGTTATGCCACTGCACATCACTGCATCTTATTTCTTTTTCATTTCTTTGATAACTAAAGTTTTTATAAATTCAAGATGATTTAATTATAAGATATACATGCCAATAATGTGATAATAAAGGTACAAGGGAAATAAACGTGGTGGAGCTGATCTTGGTGGTGTTAGTGTAATTATCAAGTAGAAGAGGTGGTGCTTTTTTATAGTTCAATTAAAGTTTGATCTCTCATTACCTTTAATTACATCTGCCTTTTCTAGTGTGTCTTTTCATCCTGGAAGCACTTTGAGAGAGAAAAAGAAATCATTGAATAATATTCCTCTGTAATTCCATGAATTCTCATTGTTGTTTTCACAGCGTATCACCCAAAGCTAGCACTAGCTTTAGATCAGCCATTGCCAAGAGGTCCATGCACAGATTAAATCTCTTGTTCAGCTAGATATTCAAGCTTCACTGCTATTTCCGATGTATGTTGACAAATAGAAGAATACAGTCATATTTTGTTTTACTGTGCTTTGCTTTAGTTCACCTCATAGATAGTGGTTTTTTGTTTATTTTGTTTTGTTTCAAATTGAAGCTTTGTGGCAACCCTGTGAACAGCAAGTCTATCAGTGCCGTTTTTCCAATAGCATGTGCTTACTATGTGTCTGTGTATGTCATTTTGTTAATTTCTGCAACATTTCAAACTTTTGTATTATTATTATATTTGTTATGGTGATTTGCGATCAGTGGTTTTTGATGTTATTACTGTATTTGTTTTGGGGCACCACAAACCACATCCATACAAGACAGAAAATTTAGTCAATAGTTATGTATTTTCTGACTGCTCCATCTACAGGATATTCACTGACCTCTCTTTCTCATCTTAGGCCTCCCTAATTCTTGAGACACAACAATATTGAAATTAGCCCAACCTATAATGTCCTTTAAGTTTTCAAGTGAAAGAGTCACATGTATCTTATCTTAAATAAAAGTCCAGTAATGATTAAGCTTAGTGAGAAGGATGTGTTGAAAGCCGAGATAGTTCGAAAGCAAGGCCTCTTGCACCATTTAGCCAAGTTGTGAATGCAAAGGGAAAGTTCTTGAAGAAAATTTAAAATGCTACTCCAGTGAACACATAAGTGATAAGAAAAATAAATAGCCTTATTGCCGATATGGAGAAAGGCTGAGTGGTCTGGATAGAAGACCAAACCAGCCACAGAATTCCCTTAAGCTATAGCCTAATCCAGAGCAAAGCCTGTTGAGAAAGCTACAGAAGAAAAGTTTGAAGCTAACAGAGATTGGTTCATGAGGTTTCAGGAATAAAGCCATCTCCAGAGCTTATAACTGCAAGGTGAAGCAGCAAGTGCTGATGTAGAAGCTCAGCAAGTTATCCAGAAAATCTAACTAAGAAAATTGATGAAAGTGGCTCACTAAACAGGTTTTCAGTGAAGATGAAACAGCCTTATATATTTGAAGTGTTGGAAAAAGATGCCATCTCAGACTTTCATATCTATAGAGAAGTCAATGGCTTGCTTCAAAGCTTCAAAGGACAGCTTGAACTTGTTGGGGCTAACACAGTTGGTGACTTCAAGTTCAAACCAAAGCTCATTGACTATTCCACAAATCTTGGGGCCCTTAAGAACTATGCTAAATCAATTCTGTCTGTGCTCCATAAATAGAATAAGAAAGCCTGGATGACAGCACATCCATTTACAGCATGGTTTACTGAATATTTTAAGCCCACTGTTGACATCTACTGCTCAGAAAAAAAAAGTTCCTTTTTCAAAATATTACTGCTCATTGACAATGCACCTGGTCATCCAATTGCTCCGATGGGGAGGTACAAAGATATTAATCTTGTTTTCATGCCTGTTAACATCCATTCTGCATCCCACAGTTAGAGGAGCAATTTTGCCTTTCTAGTATTATTGAAGAAGTATGTTCTGTAAGGCTGTGGCAGCTATGAATAGGGATTACTCTGGTGGGTCTGGGCAAAATACATTGAAACCCTCTGGAAAATATTCACTGTTCTAAATGCCATTAAGAACATTCATGATACATGAAAGGAGGTCAAAATACCAACAATAACAGGAGTTTGAACGATGTTGAGTCTAACCCTCAGGGATGACTTTGAAGGCTGTAAGACTATAGTGGAGGAAGTATGTGTGATGTGTTAGAAATACTAAGATTATAGCTGGATGTGGTGGCTTACACCTATAAACCCAGCACTTTGGGAGGCTGAGGTGGGTGGATTATGAGATCAAGAGATCGAGACCATCCTGGCCAACATGGTGAAACCCTGTCTCTACTAAAAATACAAAAATCAGCTGGGCCTGGTGGTGCGTGCCTGTAGTCCCAACTACTCTAGAGGCTGAGGCAGGACAATCTCTTGAACCCAGGAGGTGGTTGCAGTAAGCCGAGATCGCGCCACTTCACTCCAGCATGGGAGACAGAGTGAGACTCTGTCTCCAAACAAACAAACAAACAAAAACAAACAAAGAAAAAAGTAAAAACACTAGAAGTGGAGCCTGAAGATGTGACTCAATTGCTACAATCTTGGGACTAAACTTAGACAAATGAGGAGTTGCGTCTTATGGATGAGCAAAGAGGGTGGTTTCTTGAGAAGTCTGCTCTTGGTGAAGACATTATGAACAATGTTGAAACAACCACACAGGATTTAGAATATTATATACACTTAGTTGATAAGGAAGTGGCAGTATTTGAGATGATATACTGCAGTTTTAAAAGAAGTTCTACCGTGGGTAAAATACTATCAAATAGTATTGCATTCTTCAGAGAAATCTCATGTGAAAAAAAGAGCCAATCCATGCAGCAAACTTCGTTGTTCTTTCATTTACAAAAATGCCACAGTCACCCCAACCTTCAACAACCACCTCCCTGCTCAGTCAGCAGCCATTAACATCAAGGCAAGACCCTCAAATAGCAGAAAGATCACAGCTCATTGAAGGTTCTGATAATTGTTAGTACTTTTTAGCAATAAAATACTTTAACTTAAGGTATATACATTGGTATTTTAGACATAATGCTACTGCATGTTTAATAGTCTAAATATAGTGTAATCATAACTTTTGTATCCACTGAGAAATGAAAAATTCGTATGACTCAATTTACTGTAATATTAACCAAACCACTGAAATAAATATCTCCAAGTTATGTGCAGTACTTCCATGTTATGCCTGCATCGCTGATAATTAGATTTCTGCATTGTTTGTTGATTTCCTAGTCCCTTGATAACTTGCCCGCTGCCCCCTACGGGAGATCCAAAATCTATTTCACACATTTCTCCCCATGGAATCCTTGAAGGGCTATACTTGATAGAGTGTCATTGGTAATAGTGTAAGCCAAAGAACTTGCTCTGGGAATATGTGTTCTGTGAACACAATATCATGTACATGTGTTGTGCAGAGTTCCTGACTATTGTACAGTTTAGACAGAAAAATTTTAAAGGCTCATTTGTTTCTTTAATATTTTAAATCCCCTTCACAGTGAAATTCCATTCAATTGGAAGGCTCGGCACAGGAAGCAAAAGAGATTTCACAGTGACAATGAGTATTGGCTTTATGATGAGAAATGATATAATCCAATTACTACTATAGTTCATGGCTCACTGGGACTATAAACTCTTATGTCTCCTTCCAATTGTCTATTTGGTTTATATGCCTTTCCTTTTATATCATTCCCCAACAGATTATTATGTCATAATCCTTAGCTACTTTTTGTGGATTATATTTATAACATCTACAAGGCCCAGCTTCCAAGAATAATGTCGTGTATCTTACAATGTATATTTGTAAAGGTACAATGCTAAAAGCATATGCTAGCTTATCAGAGAAAACTATGCATACTCACATAAACTGCAAGGACTAGCTTGCACTTCTCTTTGTATTTTTTCCTGCCTCAATTATTTACGGCCTGTTCAGCACATCTTTATTTCTACCATCTGCTTAGTATCCCGGTTACAGAGCAGAAATTATTTTAATTAGACTTGTCATAGGTGATTCACTAGTTGCTTGAAAAGTTGAAAAGTAATACCTAGGCTAGATTCTGCCAACTTTAACCCTCCATGACTGTTTATTTTTTTCTTGGCTTTTTAAAATAGAACATATTTCTCCATTAAAGATAAACGTGAGCCCAATTCCATTCTTGGCAATATAGTATTCTGTTGTTGGGGTTGGATTACAATCATTATGTTATAAATTCTGCAAGATGACTAATGCTAAATAGCTATTTCCTGCCAACAATTTAAAATAGTGGATATTGTATAGCTGAACACAAACTAAAGCATGAAGGTTTTTCTTCAAAGGATGTGCAAATTCACCGTGAACTGCATCCAAATGTAAACCACAGGAGAGTTATAATCTGTTCTAAATGTATGTATACTACTTCTTATTTAAACTAATTAACATGGCAATACTTTAAAGTAAAAGTAGATATTTATGTTAGATAGATATCTATGAATTAACAATTATGTTAGTCAAATTTATATGGACCATAAAGAGTAAATGGTGTTAGAGAGTTTAAATTGGATAATGCTGTCAGTTGCAACATGACCTGTAAAAGACAGAAATATTTCAACCTCTAGTATTTCTTTCCTTCTTTTTTTAATTGAGATGAAATTCACATAATGTAAAGCCAACCCCTTTAAAGTACACATTCAATGGCATCTAATTCATACAAAATGTTGTGCAACCATCACTTCTTTCTAGCTTCCAAACATTTTTATCACCCACAAAGGAGACTCCATATACCTTAAAGCACAATATCCTACTTCTCTCTCATCAGTGCCTTTCAACTACTAATCTACTTTCTGTCCCTTTAGATTTACCTTTTTGGGATATATCATAAAAATAATATTATGCTATATTTAACGTTTTGTATCTGTCTTCTTTCACTTAGCACAATGCTTTGGAGGTTCATTCACATCCACAATGTAATATATATATGTTAGTAACTCATTCTTGTTTTATAGCTGAATTATATTCTACTTTGTGAATATACCACATTTTGTTTATCCATTCATCTATCAATGGGCATTTGGATTGCTTCCAGCTTTTGGCTATTGTGCATAGTGCTGCCATGAACATTTGTGGGCAAATAATTATTTGAATACCTATTTTCAATTATTTTGAGTCCTACATACCTAGAATTGAAATTGCTAGGTCGTATGGGAATTCTGTTTAACTTTATTTTGTTACCCATGTTTTATAGATGTAGAAACTAAGTCTTAATTTCAGTAATATACACAGTATTGTTCAAGAGTTTCAGCAAGATTATGTCTAAAGTCCACTCTAAATCTGAAATTCTATTATTCTAAAATTCAAGACGTTCCACAAGGTAGATTCCTCATATACCTTTATTTTCACAGATGTGAAAGAAAACAACATCTCCAAGTCATCTAGCTATGCTGCACCTGCCCATTTCTTGTTGCTTTTTCTTATAACCTGGAGTAACTTAATATAAATCTATGCCTATTTTTTTTTCTTAATCTCAACCCCAAAACTTCTGGTTAAATTTGTTGGTGGGACAAAGGAAACAGTTGAACAGGCTCAGACTATTCAAATGGTAAGAGCTAAGAATAGAGAAGTCAATGGAAGACTAAAATGTAAACACTTCTTTCAAGACAGGAATTGTGATAAACTACACTTAAAGTTGTGAGTATTGAAAAGAGTGAGGATATAACATGTGTGGCCCAGAATTATGAATGAATGGAAAATGTGAAGGGACACAGTGCAGGCTCAACTCCTACAGCTGGCATAGTTTCTGTGTTTTTCTATTTTTCACTCAGGTTATTTTCCACACTAACTTGATTTTTGGACCATCTCCCTGCTAAACACTTCACATTTCAGTTCCTCTCTGAGCCTTTAGCAGAGATTAAAGTAGCAGTTAAAGCTGGCTATGCCCAACAGTCAAGGCAAATTTTGTTTACAAGATGCTTCCTGTTACAGTGTTTGTATTATCTAAAAAACAGGCAATAAAATCTATCAATTGGAAACCTTCTCTTGTTGTAAATGACTGTTTTAATCAGTATCTTCTGCCGAATAATCTTTCAAGGGCAGTCCAGTTTTGATATTGAGAAAGTTTTCTGAAACCAGTCTCTAAGTATTTATTGAATTAATGATCAAACACCCAGAACACTGTTGGGCCCCCCAGTGGATACAAAAGTAGTATAAAAAGTCCCTGCTTTTGAGAACTTAACATCTATTTGTGGGGACAAAGTAAGCCAATCTTTTTCAAATGGGGAATTGATATGTATGGTTCTGGGTATGAATGTATTATGAGATCAAAGTTGGAGAAAACCTGGACCTAGTGTACTTTAATTTGGTATCATGAAAGAAATAGGACTTGAATTGAGCCTCAAAGAATTTTGAAAATGTGAAATTATAGGAGAGATAAAAAAGAAAATGATAAAGACAACATGTATAACGGAGAAAGAGTTGACTGAGATTCATGCGAAGTAACAATTAGAAGTAACGATGGATGAAAATGTACAAAACACACTTAAGGCCTTGCAAGCTGAACAGAGTGGCTTAACTCATTGAGGAAGTCATTGTAGCTTAATGAACTGAGAATGAAATGAGATTGATTTTGCATATACTCATGATGGATATAATTACAAAATTGTTTCCAGAGATAACTGGGAAGCCTGGAGATTACAACTTGCTGTAGTCTAAGGATAAAGAGATGAGATTCTAAATGAGGCAGTGGTAATGAAGTGGAATATAAAAGGAAGGAAAGATATAGTTTACATTTAATATGAGTGATATTCATGGTAGCTTTTCCCTATTTTTCACCTCATCAACTGGTTGGTATTGGAGATGAGTAAATTGAGAGGTTTTGTGACCACCTTTGAAGTTGGAAAGTACTGTAGGTAATTCTGTTTTCCCTCATACCATGGTATCATGTCCCCAACTCCTTACTGTTGCCATTTTGCTTTTGTTATCTGGAGATAGCCCACTTTTCACCAGGTAGACTGCTTATTAATGCTCATGCTGCCCTCAGTTCGTCTCTTGGCCCCACAGAGTTCTACAGGCCTACATTGCTGCCGACTTTTAGGTGCTTTTAGTTACTTTTCAAAATCCAACAGTAACATGCAAAATTTTTCTCTGGTTTTGATGTAGAAAGAAGTCTTGAATTCTTTGTATCGTCATCATCTTTCTTCCTTAATCATGTCTTTTTTTTTTCTATCCAGAGTTGTCTCTCCTCCACTTCAGTATCTCCTTCAAATCTTCCCACCCAGTCTGCCAAACATCTTTCCCTGAAGTCAGCCCCACTCCTAACTACCTCTGCATGTTTTTGTACTATAGTTTTATAACAGTGTTGGTGATTTTCTAAAAGGCCTCTGTTCTTAGAATACTCATATACACTTGCCTTTTTCTTTAAGAACTTAAAATATCTCTTTGAGGGAAGGCTGGTGTGCAAATGTCAAGTGCTTTCTTATGTAGTAATTTGAGACTAAATGAGAAGAAAAAAAACCTCTAGCAATATTGAACATCATTTAGAAAAAAATCATGTTTAACTAGATCAAGCAATTACAGCTTTCTTTTTTTTTTTGAGAGCTTTTCTCCTCATATTAAACTATTCTGATAAACTCTGGCAATGAGAAGAAAAGGAAGATGTTAAAAGCTACAGCCAATAGGAGCTCCTCATTTTGGAAATAATTTTTGCTTTCAAGAATCAATACCAAAAATGTTCTTGTGAAAACTCTATGATTTAGCTGTCACAAAAAAAAACTATTTTCTCCATTTTGTATTCTGCAGATTTTTTTCACGGCTCTTCTGGTTGAAAGCTGGATAGTCTAATAAAGTTGTCATATACAATCTGAGTGTACAACTACAGAAACATTGATTTTGTAGAAAAGCATTCTGAGAACATAGGCATTACTTAATATAGAGTACTGTAAGAAATTATCTTTTTATTAGACATTTAAATAATATATATTTTGAAGTTCAAAGTTCATATCTATAAGAGTGTCAGTACTTTCTTCAAGTTGTAATAACACTGAAATAAGTATAGAATCTCAGCTTTCAGACTCATTAAATTGAGATATTAAAAAAACTTTTTACAAATGAATTTCAGTGTAATCTTGTGAGGCATCAATAGTTAGAGTAATGCCATATGAGAATCTTCATTACTTTAAGAAAAATTTGCAGAACAAGTAAAGAAGCCTTCAAAGTCTTTAGACAATTGGGTATCAATACTACCATGCCAAACAGAAATGAATAAAGACTTAATCTAAATTATTTGTGGCAATATTACTGCTATTAGGACTTAGGGGTATCGCTAGCCCCTTTTCCTATTGCGCAGCCTCACCTATTTTCTTCCAGCTAGACAATTCACACACATTCTTTTCTCTGCAAGACATATTTTTTTAGCTTGACTCCTCATCTTGCATTCTGTTTAATGCCACTTCTTCCCCAGAGAAGCCCTTGCTCAATCTCCAGATTAATTATTATTTGTCAATAGCTCTGTGCTCTGTAGACTGTTAAATCTATGAGGACTAAAAGGAAGTCAGCTTTTGAGCTCCATAGCTGGCACAGAGTACATTTTCCATAAATATGTGTTGAGTGAATATTTAACACATAACCAGCATATTGTTATTGTCATCATTTTTCATTTCATTTTGTCCCTAGAATTATTTATGAATGAAAGTTTATAGAGATAAATGCCAGAGTTTTTCAGCTTTCTTTAAGAATAGGGATCTTTTAGCATTTGGCAGCAGAAGTAGTCAGAAGTAGGCAGAAGGAGGTGTACATTTCCCCTGATTAACTTACTGTATATAACTTTTATTGGCACAGTAAAATCTGTTGTATTTTAAAAAACAACTCAAAGATAGAATAATGAATAACAATATAATTGGATTAATGTTTATGGACTAATTTGTTTTATCATCACTTAAAGGACACTTTGTTCCTAGATTTTCTAGAAGTGTGCTGTTCACATTTGCACCCTTTGCTACTTAAATCCAGTTTGTTTCTAGATTTTCTGATCATTTTAATTTGGTTTATTATATTTTACCATATGACAAGCCTGAATATTTCCTTTCCCAACACATATCTACTTTTCTCATTAGAATATGAGACCAGTCAAGTTCTGAGTCTATGACTATTTTGCTTAACAGAGCCCACCATGAACCTTAAATGAAGTAGAGGTTCAATAATTATAGAAATTGTAGTATATATTTCATGCAGAGCAGAGGAAATAGAGTAAAAAAAAAGAAACTTTCTGGGAAAACTCTTCAACTTTGCAGAGGAGGCCATTTAGATCAGTCATCAGGAGGACACACTTGCAGGAGGCGAGGGCAAGGATCTGGTAAAGTGATTGTATCATTGAAGAAATGGCATTAGGTTACTCTGCAACTTAAGCCAAAACTTAAAATTGAGTTTAGCTCGTAAGGTTTCAGAAATCTCAGCATGGGCTCAATGTAGAGCAGACTGTTCATTCATTCTATCATTCAGCAACTCTTTATCAACCATCTATCATTAGATGCAGTTCTAGTTTGGGGTTACAACTGATCGTTATTGCTGTTACAAATATAAACTGATTATATATTTAATGCACAAATTACTAAATACTACAAATGTAGTCAGGGCGACCCACATACCTTCCAAAAATTGTACTGTATCCATGTTGTTCTGGGTTTCATTGCTCCTTTGGCCTGACCCTGCCCTGTTCTTTCAAAGAAGATAGGAGAACAATACCTTGTGAATTGAAGGCTTTATCTTATTTAGTTTCCTTTTCCCGGAGCCAAATACAAGCCTTGGCACACAAAAGGAGCTCAGTAATTGTGACTTTATAAGCAATGAATTTTTCTAGTCCCGCTCAGTTAATCAATTCTCTGTGTAACCTTGAGGAAATCATGTTTCTCTCTAGTCTAAGTTTCTTTATCTAATAGGTAGAATATATGTCTACTTTATAGTTTTTTTCTCTTTTTGAGGAATAAATAATTGTGGAAATGGTTTGGTACAAAACTTGGAGCATAGTAATTACACAGAAACTATCCACTAATATTTTATTAGAAATAATATTAACACTTTCATAATTACTAAGTTTCCATATCAAAGATTTATTTTAAAGATAAAATTAAATTGTGAATGTGATTTCTAAAACAAATTCTAAAAAGCAATTGATTATTCTGAAGCAGGTGACTCATGAATCACACTTTGCAAACCTGACTTTAAGACATGTTATCGAAACTCTGAGGGATACCACTCAATTGAATTCTTTCCATGGAGTCTAAAACACCACTGGGTAGTAAGTGAAGCAATTGAATGGATTCATTAATTCTGTCAGATGACTAGGGAACCATGTGGTGCCTGCCACCTATGATTGACGCAGCAGCAAATACAATCCACCACAATGACGGCCCTGCAGTAGTTTCCCAGCTAGAGTAGACTGTCTTGTTTCAACTTTTGTAGAATAAAAAATTTAATCTCGCCTTTTATCAATACATTTTTTTAATGCAAAGAAAAAAATATAGGTGGGCCAGAAATAGCAGTTGGTACCTTTTATCATTCTTAAAGAGAGAAGAAATAACATTGGCTACGTATTATTTATAAGTACTTTAGACACTTTATGTATAATTTTATCAGGATGGAGGCTGATTCAGTTATAACTTAATAAAATATAAAAAATAGTAATAACTACCTTTTATGCAGTATATAATGTGCCAAGAACACTATATATTATTTAAGTTGTATTATATTATTTAATAATTTGTATAATATTATTTAGTATATAGTAGTATTATCTATTTTGTATCAAAAATTAAAATATTTAAAAATCCCCAATGTCAAATATTTGGTTACTAAATGGTAGATATGATATAAAAAATAAAAACAAGTATCAGTGACATTCAAATATCAGATTTTTACTATAGCCCTGCATTGGTCCAAAGGAATAGTGATGCTTAAATATATGTTACTAAAAGACTGTTTATAAGTAATCACTGGGGATTTTTTTCTGTTTAAAAAACATGATTTCTAAAATCTTGAGATATATTAAAACTGCAAAAGTAGCTATATAATCAACATGTACATTCTTGAATTTGTGAATTGAATGCTTTGTCAGATTTATCATTTATTTCCGTGTGTTTCATTCAAACTTTCTAACAAGATCAAACTCATGAAAACAACATGACAGTTCTGACAGGCCTCTGTTTACTTCTCAGTTTGTTTCCTTGTTCTGATTCACTGGTCTGAAGAATTCTAGATTTAAGTAGCAAAGGGGGCAAATGTGAACAGCACACTAAACTTCTCATCTTATTAGAACTCTTATTGTTACATACCCTCGGTTGCATTTTAAGGATGTAAATGAAATTATTCCAAAGTCATTCCCTTTTAAAACTCATTATGGGGGAGAATGAATGTTACTGCAGGTTGAACACACCCAAGGGTAGATGAGCAATCAATGAGTTATCATCAGCCCACACTATTACCTAATTCGTTAGACCAATGAGATAAAATAGAGAAAAAACAAAAATAGCTGATAGAACAAAGAGAGCAACATAAATTATGAAAAATTACATATAACTAAAAAATACTGAATTTTATCAATACACAGGCTCCTGACAGGTACATTCATTTTGCTCTCATCACTACTTTACATATTAGCAGAGTTATACACTTTGTTTAAAAGAGTAAAAATAAAAAGATTTTAATATTAAATGTTTTTGACAGCTTTTAAGTGGAAAAATTACATCAATATAGATTAGTATCATGGAATTTTATATAAAAATTGTGGTGGGATGTCCTGGAATTAGAGGTCACTCTCTATTTCCTGCATTTTTGTAACTAAGTGGATTCAATGCTGTGAAAGCTGATGCTTAGAAAGAGTAAAGATTCAATTATTCGTACTCTGCTGTACTTACAGAATTTAAAACCTGGATAAATTCTTGGAAAGTCCTCTTTTATTACCCCTTTAGGTATAGAGAAGAAAACAGGTCCTGAAGGTAAAATGACTTGTTTGAATTAACTGACGCAATACTTCTTAAACTAGAGCCTTCTTGTTCCTATGCTAGCATTTTCCAAAGACTGACCCATAGAAATTTTGTTATACCAGATTCTTTAAGGAAATAAAAAGATATGCCAATTCATGACTCTCATTTGAAGTAACCATTCACTATATACATAAACTATATAGATTATTTTAATAGGTAACATGTTCCCATGGAGTAAATATAAAAACACTTAACAATAGGCCTCGTGCGGTGGCTCACGCCTGTAATCCCAGCACTTTGGGAGGCCAAAGCAGGCAGATCACAAGGTCAGGAGTTTGAGACCAGCCTGGCAAACGTGGTGAAACCCTGTCTCTACTAAAAATACAAAAATTAGCTGGGCGTAATGGCAGGCACCTGTTATCGCAGCTACTCGGGAGGCCGAGGCAGGAGAATTGCTTGAACCTGGGAGGCGGAGATTGTGGTGAGCTGAGATGGTGCCACTGGACTCCAGCCTGGGCAACAGAGCGAGACTCCATCTTGAAAAAAAAAAACAAAAACAAGCAAACAAACAAACAAAAAACCATTTAACAATAAAAATCTCTCTTCTACCATAAACTTAATTTGCTTAGTTACCTAGATTCCCCTCCATGCTCAACTATAGATACTATTGTTGCTAATGTCTTAGGTGTTTTCCTGGAGTGCCTTTATATGAAAGCAAATATAAATATATATTTTGTTTTACCACTCTTACACAATCAGTGGCTAGTGATTAAAACGTCGTACACTTACTTTTTTCACTGAACTATAACTTTTGAACTATATAATAACACTTTAGCTTTTTTTTGCTATGTCTGATAGATTGTTCCCTACTAATACACAGAGAGCTTCCTCTTTGTTTTATACAGATATGTATGTAACTTTTGCTAGCATGCATGTACTGAGCATTTATGTTATCTCCAATTTTTTGCTAATGCATATGGTTGACCATAAAAACCGTTGTACGGTTCATCATTAGGTACTTACATGGATATATCTAGAAAAAATTCTAGAAGTAGGATATCTGGGTTAAACGTATATGCATTTGCACTTTTGTAATCTATAGAGGTTGTACTGATAATGTATGAGAGTATCCTATTTCTCCACAGGTACATAATTGACACATATTAGGATTTTCTAATCATATTGTTTCTAAAAAAGGATATTTAGGCACTGTTTTAATAGGCCTTTTTCTTATTAGAATTGAGGTTAACTAGCTTATCGTATGTTTAAGAGCCATTTTTCTCTTTCGCTGTGAACTTCCTAGTCAAAATTAAAATTTATTTTTCGTTGTTACTAACCATCTTGTTATACATTTGTAATTCTTATATATTAGAGAGAATGGCACTTTGTATTTGACAGAAATTGAGAATATTGTCTTGTCCTCAGTTTATCGTTATGCTTTGAATCTTCCTATAAATTTTTGTTAATGCAAACTTTTAAAAAATATGCTATTTCTCTCTCTCTCTCTCTACATATATATACACACAAAAACAAATATATATGTGTATATATATATATCTCCTGGACTTACAAAATCATTAGAAAGGATTTCCTGATTAGATTAAATCTTTGACTCATTTTTAATTTACCTCATTGTAAGGTGTCAGATTTATATTAATCCTATGTTTTGCTCAGATGTCTGTCCATTTATCAGAGTATGATATAATAAATAACTCATATTTTCCTACTGAGCTGAGATGCCATGTTAATCACTTACTACATTCTCATATGTGATTGGTTCTATTTATGATTTTTATTTTCTTCTATTGTCCTCCCTGGAAGCTTACGTCTCAACACTATACTTATCTAATTATTAGAAATTTATAAATTTTTTTGCATGAAACAATTACGATGTATACGTTATTTTTCAAAAATTTCTCTAATTTTCTTAGTTGTTTTTTCACATAAAATTTAGAATTAGTTTGTTTAGTAAAATAAATAAACAGCCAGCTAGTGTTTGGTATTTTCATGGGTATCATATTAAATTTATGAATTACCTAAAAAATAATTATGATCTATTTTAATATGTCTTTCTTTTCAAGAATATGTTAGGTCTTGCTTTTTTTCAAGACTTCTTTTGTTTTAGTGAGAATTATTCATGCTGTGCACACTCCTAAATATGTTATTAATATTTTAAGTTGGAAATTTCTTGCAGTATATTGTATGTGGAAATTATTAATTTGTACACAGTAATTTTACATAACAAAGTCTTATAACATCATTTTATTTTGAGATTAGTGTTTTAGCTGATTCTCTTGGGACTTCCAGGCATACAATTGTGTCATATTCACATGTAAATCAACTTACTTTTTTTTCTACAAAGTTTTTCTCTTTTGAGTTGACTAGTATTAAATACAATATTTAATAACAGCAATGAGAGTAGGCATTTGTCATTCATTTTTTACGTTAATAGAAATGCCTTTAATATTTTCCCATAAAACATGATGATGGCTTTGGGCTGGAGAATACTCTATTTTATAAAGTAAAATATTATATATATATATTCATTTTTTATTTTTTATCCAAAATTTTGCTGAATTTTTAGTTTCTATAGAGATCATGTATTTTTTATAAATATTAATATTTTAGATTATGTTAATACTGATAACTAATATTAAAACATTCTTAAGTTCCTGAAAAAAAAACTTATCTAATTATAAGGGCTGTCATTTTAATAAGCTGTATATTAATATTACATTAAGAATTTTCTTATACCAAGGGTAAAAGTGCTCTATTTTTTTTTTGGTAAAGTTATAGTCAGGTTTTTTATCAAGATTATACTCATTTGTACAGAATTTGGAAAAATTTCTTCTTTAGGATAATTTAATTGTCTTTTAAGTAAGACTTCAGTTGACACAAACACCTCAATTTACTATTATAGCACATCTATTTTGTTTTCTACTTAATAAAGATAAAATGTAATTTAATTGGCAATCAGAATGGTTCCTCTTTTTTGTTAACATCTGAGCCAGTTTTGGACACCAGGAAATTATCTTTCCAGTGGCATTATGGGAATATTAAAAGAACTCATCCCTTTTTAACACACATTTTAAGTAAACTCCTAAAGAGGGGAATGAGAAATACATGCATCCACTTAATATTTACCATGGTAGATAAGAAAGGAAGAGGGGGTTTAATAATTCAATGATGACTTAAAATAAAATGGCTCTAAACTCTGTAACTGAAAATGGAGTAGATATTTCTGTTAAGTTGTTTAATTAATCAGTGAGTTGTAAAGTTAATTCATCATTCAAATAATCAGAGTTTTTTTTTGTTTTTTTTTTCAAGTTTTATGGCCCCTACATTTTGAGAACCCAGCTGCATCTGAGAGCCAAACTTCTTGGAAATTCTAAAAGGCATGTCATAGGCAGCCTAGCTACTTTAACAGAGCATTTCAATCAGCCTTTCTCCACTGTTTGGCCAAATAATTAGTATGTTTCCTGGCAACACATTGAGAAAGAAAGCTGGTATAGAATCTTCCTAACAATGGACCAAGATGAGAGAAGAAGCCAATCATATCCATTTCTCAACCTTCAGTCTTCTTGCATATGGGGGAAAGGTGTGTCCTCAATTTCAAATATGTTTGAAGATTTAACTATCACTCATGCTTAGAAGTTTTAATTTTTGGATTGATACTTTGTTTTATTCAGGAATGATCAGAAAAGTTTGAAACTGCACGACTACAATTCACAAAAACAGGAAAAACCAGTTTTAATTAGTAAATTTAACTGGAAGTTGAGCTTCATGCTATTTAAAGGGATAGTGGGTTTTATGATTACTCCTCATAGATTCTGTCTGTTCAAGTTTTTAATTACTAGATCTGACATTTTGCATGAGTTTGTTCATTTGATAGGATCTGGACATTTAAAAATAAAACTAAAAAAAACCTTGTTCAATATACAAAGATACAAAACCAACTTCTAAGTTTGCCTTTTGGGTTTTCCAGATAGTCCTTTAAAGCAATTTATTTTCAACATTTCTCTAGACATCAGTCTTCAAATTATTCACGTAATGGACAATGCTGTTTAACAGTGTGTTTTGGCTCTGATACTAGCTTGATTTCTTGGGTGTAGTGTGGCAAATACTGATTTGAGTGCTATAAGAGATTATTTTAAGAGTGTACTGTATATACTTTTAACTTCCTCAGTTACAAGTCTTTATCAGGAAAGATATAGCAGTAACTGTAGACTTTATAGGATGTTCATAAATCGGTATACATTTTTAGTTATTTCTCTATATAAGCATACTTTGGTAATGATGAATAAAAACTTCTGTTCTCTGTTATTTTGTGGGGCTGTGGCTGACAATGAATGAGAAAGCACATCTAACCCATCATGTATTTTGGCAAGGAAAGTATTCACCACTGGAGTTAGGAGCAGGCCACTGAGAAAAAAAATCAATCCCTTTATTTTTTGGATAGTATAACTCAGCTGGTATGGCCATAATGTCCAAGCGCTTAGATTTGAGCAGGAAACTGACACCAATGAAAATGCTATTGTTACAATGCATAGCAAAAACCTATATTGAAAATATTGTTGATGGATATTTAGATGAAGCTGTTTCCTGACTCATTCCATTTTTTAAAAATCAATAGCTTCGTTGTATCCAACAGAGGAGTTAGCAGGAAGGATAGGAGTATAGATGAGAGTTTTGAATATTTCAAAACAGTGAGGCAAGTGAAACTCTCATACATGTTAGCAGGAGTGTAACTAGCTCTACTTCCTTGTAAAGCACTCTAAGATTATTCATTCCATACTTATTACTTCCTATTTGTTAGCATTGGTAAACAAAACTCCATCTCAATTACACGTAATAGCCCCCAGAAACAGTTACATCCTATTTTCTCATTTTAGAAGGTTATCTTCTATTCAAATGCTTCAGTTCTTCCAGCCTTGTAAGACCTAGTATATTAATTGTACAGAACTGGCATTATGGTTAATAATAATATTTTCTTTTTGTTCCTAAAAGGGCAATTTAGGAGGCAGTCTGAGGTATCAGAAGTTATTAAAGGTGATAACACACATAAAAATACCTAAGGTTGGGGAGATACATGTATATATATACATATGTGATATATATACACACACATGCAATTATATATAGTACATATTATAGAATATAAATTATAATACATAATTCATAATTATAATTATGTAATTATATAAAATATATGTATTAATTCATAATTACAATATACTATATAATATATATTATATAATATGTAATGTAATATGTAATTTATATACAATAATATATAATATAAAATTGATATGTGTTATATATAAAATATATGATATATAATTTATATATAATTATATAACATATAATCATATAGTAATATCTATGATATATAATTTATAATTCTATATATTGGAGATACACATACATATCTAATTATTATATATAGATTATTAAATAATCTGTATTATATATAGAGAGATTATTATTAAAAAGAGAAATATTTGAACACAGGGAATCTTAGAGAACAAATTTTGTGGGGGCAGGGGAGATAAAGAGATGTGTGTCTTACCCTCCACTCTCCCCAATCCCCGAATGGCCATGAAATGATGGCCTTGGTCCGGTTAACAGGAAGGGGACTGACACATCCAGAAAAACACAGTTGTGTTCATTTTTGTTGTGGCAGCAACTGAAGTTCTGGAAATTTTATGTCTAGAAAAAGACATGGGATATATGGCCTATTTGTTAACACCATGAACTTAGCTTTGCTGGGGAGGAGGTTCAGCAGAAACACTGTAGTGTTTTATTTAACCTGAATGTCCAAATTATCCCAAGTGCCCTGAATTAGAAATCAAAGTTCTAACTTTAGCACAGTGGCTGGAGTACAGTAAATGGTCAATATATATTAGGTTTCTTTCCTTTCCTCTCCTTTACAACATGGAGAGGAAATTCATGGAAAACTTTCTCTAATTAAATTAAAAATATATGATATTTGGTCTAACAGTTGTTGAACATGTATCATACTCTGGATTATTGGTTATGTTTTTATAGATCTTCCTAAATAGATGTTGTTTCTTCTAGTTTGATGAGCAAATCAAAAATTGGCAACATAACTAATGAGGCCGAAATCACTCAGTAAGGAATTGGAAAAGCCAGGTTCAAACAGCAGGATTACCCCACTCAAGTCCACTCTTTTCCATTTCATCACCCCATACTATCCTTAGTTTGGCAACGTGTTTTACAATTTTGAAAATTAACAAATTGATAAGTCATTTAGAGGAAAGATTTTTATAATCTGATGAAGGGTACAACCTTTACTTGAACACTGAATTTTTTATTTCATAACACATGAAATTTTTATTGCCTTATAGAAAGCCAACCATAAAGACAAATAATGGGCTAAATGGCCATAGTGATAAGTTATTTGTTGAATAAGCAATGACATGCACACCACAAATGTCATACCCACAGTCATATTGACTAATGATGAATTTCAAAATAAGATCTAGATAAAAATATTAGAATAGGAAGGCAAAACCAAATGTTTTTATTGGAATACCTATTTGAAGAAGTCCTGGAATTCACATGTAAAAATTCAGATATCATTCTTCTTGCCCATTTTTCAGATTTTAAGATTATACATAAATTTGTAATTTTGGTATAATACAAAGCATGTAGATGATTATTTTAGCAACATCGATCATATGAATTTACCAATTTAAAATTTCTTCATTAATGATATACATACAATGAATGCGCAATTTTAATTATAATTGAAGGTGAACATCACACACTGGGGCCTGTTGTGGAGTGGGGGGAGGGGGGAGGGATAGCATTTGGAGATATACCTAATGTTAAATGACGAGTTACTGGGTGCAGCACACCAACATGGCACATGTGTACATATGTAACTAACCTACACGTTGTGCACATGTACCCTAAAGCTTAAAGTATAATAAAAAATAAAAAATAAAATATCTGAAGGGTTTTAAAGCTATCACAAAAATTTAAATGCAGGCATAGACATATATGCAACTATTTCTGGAGAAACTACTAACATAACTTTTTGTCTAAATTGAAGACTTATATCAAATGGCTAGTTTTACTGATTTTTTTTCTGTAAAAATTGGCTAGTTTTGTCCTCAAATAATGAAGTAGTATTATGGCACACGTACAATCTTATCTTACTCAACTCTAAAACTGCACAAAATAAGAATAAGAAAGAATTTGCATTGAGTAAGGAAACATTAATATGATTTGATTAATTTTCTCCTATTAGTGTCTCATATAAGGAAGAAAAAGGCTGGCATATTTGTTCTTGCTTTCTTAACTGGACTTATTTTCAAAATTACATTTTTCATCAATGACTGATAAAAATGATCACATCCTGACTTAAAATGTTTTATTGAGTGAAACTTTCTACGGACACCAATTAGACATTTTCGCATTTCAAGAAGGCTTTGCCATTCCCCATCACACCAATTTAAAAAAGCACGTTATTTACCTTCTACACCTAGTCCTATTATCATTGCCACAGCTACCTCATTTCCTCAGATCTGAGAGTGTGAAATCTCACTGTCTCCTCCCAGGAAAACTGTTCCACTGAAGTATGCATAAGTGGAAAAGAAGGCAAGATGGCAAATCTTCCACAAGAGTTGTTTTTATTCCTTCAAAACTAGAAGGAGTTAATTCATGGAGAAAATGTTGAGACAAAGGTGTTATAAATATAGTCATAAATTAATAATCCTTCACAAAGAAGGTTCACCTGAAAAAATCACACACACACACACAAACATACACACATACAGAATAAAGCACTTCTGTTTAAAGAAGAATAAACCAATCGTATTATTTTCATGAGATTTCTATCGACTACACAGAATAGAGCACATAGACCTTAGATGACTGCTCACTTCAACTGAGCTGGTACTTTCAGTAGCAGAGTACGTCAGTAAGTGTACTCTATACTATTTAATTCACCATGTGACTTCCTGATTCATTTTCCCCTGCAATGTTAAGTAATTTTAACTTGAAAGGAATTGTAGGAAATAATTCAGGAGATGGCACAAAATGTCTTTGTTCTTCATTGTCAGTATTATGTTTGGCATACATCAATGGGGAAGAAAAGCTAAGAACCTATCTGGCTGTGAATAATTTCATTTTCTCACTACTAAAGTATGAAAATTGTCTGACTCCTTTTCTTCTCTTCTCTTTTTACCATCTAACCTTTTGGTGTTTTGGAGAAAAAAAATTCAAGAATAAATTTACCTGGAGAAGCTAGAAACAAAGAACAACTAAACGTCTAAAGTAGTCTCCATGTATGTATTTGATTCCATCTTATTTCCTCCAAGTACCAAACATTATGTTATTTTCTTCTATGTAGCAATTTAATGAAAAAAATGAGACACCATTGTATAAATTTAAAAAAGAACACATTAGTTTTTTTTTTTATTAAACTTTTAAAACTTTTATTCTGCTTCAATTGTCAAAATCTACTAAGGTATGCATGTAAAACAACTCATGTGGGGTCAGAGTAAATTGATGTTATGAATTCAGTTTAGCTTAATGGTGTCCTCATTTGTGAACAAGACATCTTTGTCTTCTGAGATTAAGGCCTGACTTAAACATTTTTCCATAACTCTAAGAAATTGTCAAGAATTAGTGACCATCCATTCTTCTTATTATCATCAGGCTCCACTCACCATCATGGACACTTAAGAGATGTATCTCTTTATCCTTTTGCTTTCTAAGGGTCTTCTGTGTTCTGTAACCATAGAAATAGAAAAGGGGTGGGTATCAATAATGCAGTTTCTATAGAGACAGGAAGCATCAAATAGACTCCCTGGCTTTGTCTTTTGTCTCATGTTTTGAATTTTTAGAGAGCCAAATGCATGTGTCTTCTAGTGAATGTCCTTTTCCACAAAATTTTATAAAATATTTTTGCATTTTATCCTTTATCTATTCTAAAAGTGTTTTTTTGTTTGTTTTTGCTTTTTTGTTGTTTTTATTAGAGGTCACCTGTCAAACTCAATGTTCTTCCATTGAGATAACTTCAAAAAGAGATTTTTTTTTATCTGAAAGTATAAGGAAACTATAAAACATGCTGAACTTATAATAAAATGTGAGTGAATTTTTGTAGTTTCCATGTCAGTAAATCCTTTCACTCAGGTGGCACTTAGCAATGTACTGCCCTATAACTTGCCCAGGTAAGATAATACCTGAGTTTTTATTTTTTTCCTAGCAGTTGTATTTCAACTCAAGCAGCACATTGAAGACCCTGGACAGTGCAATTAGTTTCAGAAACCTCAGGTTTAAAGCACACATTGGTCTACACTCACAACTTAAGGCTAAAGACATATTCCTCAACAAGCGGGAAGGAAGGAGAAAGTAACCACATTCATATAAACGCTGTTTATGCTCAAGGTTCTGTAGTATAGTCTCTCTCTCTCTCTCTCTCTCTCTCCCCCCCCTCCTCTCTCTCTTTCTCTCTCTCTCTTTTTCCTCTCTCTCTCTACCAACCCTACCTCAAGTTCTCTGTACAGGGATGGTGAGGGGGAGTGGGTGCAGCCTAAACTCCTAATGTTGGAGGTCTGCTTGGGCATGGAGTAGAAAGGGCCCCACTTCAACATGGTCTCTGTATAGGAAGATCTGGGTGGTTCAGGCTGCTGATCTGAGTGAGTGGGTGCTCTGACTGGCTGGAGATCTGCCTAAGTGTGCAGTGGATAAAGCTTCAGTGCACCACAGTCTCCACACGGGGAGGGTGAGGTGGCTCAGGTTGCAGAGCCAGTTGAGCAGGTGCTCCAAGTGCCTGGAGATTTGTCTGGGCTTGAAGTTGAGAGGGACCCTCTGTAACAGGATCTCTGCACAGGAGGGGTAGGGTGAGTCAGGGTGCTAGTTCATGTGAGTGAATACTCCAAATGCCTGGAGATGTGCCTGGATGTGGAACAGAGAGGGCCCCTCTGCACCATGATCCATGCACAGAAATGGTGGGCGTTTCAGGCTGCTGATTAAGGCAAGGGAGCACTCCGAATGTCTGGAGTTATGTGTGGATGTGGAACAGGGAGGGCCCTACTTCAGCAGATCTATACCCAGGAAGGATAGGAGCTCATGCTGCAGGCCCAGGCAAGCAGGTGCTCTGAATGCCTAGAAATCTGCCTGGATGTGGAGCAGAGAGGGTTGCAATGCACCATAATCTATGCACAGAAACAGTGGGTGTCTCAGGCTGCTGCTCTAGGCAAGGTGGCACTCCAAATGCCTGAAATTCTGCGTCGGGGAGGAGTGGAGAGGGCTCTGCTGCACCACAATGTCCGGGGAGCAGAATGGAGCACCCAGCAAGGACACACCCAGACTGGTTACTGGTCATCAAGCTGGCCCTGGCTGCATGTCTTATAATCTAGGAAAAACCAGAGCTGTAGCAGCTCTCCTTCCACTCCAGGCCTGTGATGGGGGACAGCACAGTTCTAGTGCCTAGTCCTCAGGCACTTTCCAGAGCAAGTGCTCCAATCTCTGGCCTGAGATTACAATGCTGGTATGGGCACACTGTCGGGTCACCAAAGAATGGCTTTGTGCCTGGCTTTGCGCCTGGCTGCATATGTGCCTGGACTAAAAATGCCATCCTTCTCTAGGTCCTGGGTTGGGGAAAATGCCTGCAGCTCTTCCTAGTGTCTTTCCTTCTCAGGGTCTCCAGGCCTCCTCCCAAGTTAGCTCCATGGCTTAGGAGGAACGCAGTGTTCTTCTTTGTCCTGCGTTGCTCAGATCCCCAGTGGAAAGGTGAATCATGAGGGAGGCTCTCTGACTCTCTCACATAATAAGACTTCACTCACTTTTATCAGCCAGATGCCTTCGCACAGGCTGTTTGCCCACATTCTCCTCCCCAGGATTTGGGATGTCCTTCATGATTCTGGTGGATTCTCATTTCCCTTCTTGAATTAAAGCTCACAGAGTTGATCTTTATGCACTATCTTGCTATTTCCAAATGGCTTAGGCATCCTAAAAGCTTCTAATCTGCCATCGTTGGGGAAAAAAACACACAAATATTTTTGAACTAGGGAATTTTGAATGTGCAACTGTATAATTTATGACATAAAATGTTTCAATATTAAAACTCTAGTGTTCTGCAGCCAAGAAGTGTGTTTACTGGTTTACTGGTACAACACACTAAGTAAGATGACAGCTGTAGTTTTTGCCCAATGGATGATTCATTTTTGGCTCAGACTTCTTTTAAAATGTGCTTTCCCCATGATTTTCCTCATCACTGCAAGGAAAGGAAGGTGAACAGGGGGACAAAATAATAGCTTCCTAGTGCTATAAAACACAGCACAATTCCATAGCAGATATTATTAACTATATTTGAGACAGAGGATCTGTATAACTTCTAGGAAATTAAAAATAGAAATAGATAATGTAAATAATATGTTCTTACTTGAAGCGTGAACATTTTTCACGTATGAAACTATTCTCAAAACAAAAAGTCAACTCCTGATAAACAACAGCAAAGTCAAACATCATGCTACACAGCAAATGGCAGGCTAAACCTAGACCAGAAGAGAAATTTTGATGGAATAAGAAAAGAAACAATTTTCTTAAAAATAATCAACTAGCTACAATTTTCCCTATTCCTGGGGAATAGAAAGGTTACTAGGGGAACAATGAAAGTTTAAAAGTTGGACCCTATAACACCATATTTATAGTCCCTAAAATATGTATTTTTGTTTAAACATACTGGCTTATAAATTTCTTATAATTATAATTATTTTAAATATACTAGGTTATTTTCAATTAATTCACTTCTAACTTTACAAAGCCCTAAGCAAAGGAAGCTTCTAGTGATGACAAATGAAGTTCCCATCAGGACTGCAACATCCTGTGTGGTCCCCAAATGGACTTTCTAGTGAGAGCAAGAGAAATTGGAAAATTTGCATCCCACAAAGCTTATCAAAATAGAAATAGGAAACACATTTTCTCTAATGATTTTTGCCTATTTATTATCTCATAGTCAGATACTTTATATAGAGTCAAGTCTGACCCCTAAATAAATTTCAGTTTCATCATCTGTGGAATGGGTAGAGTAATAGAAACTTCAACATATGATTGGGATTCCTGTCTAGTTTAATACTTGTCCTGGACAAACGTTTTCTGATATGAACAATAAATGACATGGTAACTCTACAATTATGAGAAAAACAAAACACTTTCAAATAGCTTTAGTTTACAGATTTCCTCTTTTCCTAGGGATTAAACCTCTATTGATTAATTTCCCTTTTCTGAACTGAAACTCTGCCAAGATTCAAATACAAAGAACATTCCCTTATTTATGTGTTCAAGAAGTGTTTAAATGTTTAATGGGAGCAAATATGTGCACAACGTGAAATATGACATCAGCAATTCACAAGAAGCTCACAGACTAGTACATAGTTGGCCATTTGTCACTGTAATTTGGCAAGCAAGGTTTCCACAACTACTAAAAGAAGCAACAATTTTTATACATCTGGAAAGTTTCATTCAAACTGTAGTTTAACACTTTTGACTACACTCACAACAGCAATAATAGATAGAGTTATATAGTACTTGTCTTGAGGACAAATTGCTTCAATTATTTTATTCTGAGAAACAATGAGAACCAGTCTGATATTAGGGCAGTTATGAAAAACAACATGGTTTTCATTCTTCAAACTATTTCACTGATCATAGAGGCCTTCTCACAATGCACTTTTACTAAGATCGTTTTAAATACTTATTTTTTCCCTGCAATATCTGGTCAATTTGTACTTTATTTTTGCAATATGTCTTATAATGTGAGATAGCATTTCTTCCCCCAAAAAACTGCATGTGTGTAGAGCAAATTTGTGTTAGTGTTCTCTAAGGTTTTCTATACCTACAAAATATAAAGAAGATTCTTATCTAAAATGTTTTCTACAGTGATGCTAAACATCAGTAGGGCCACAATAAATGCATTTCTGTAGCTTTCTTTCATCAAAAACCACAAGGGTAGGCTTTAAAAAGTAGAAGATAATGAGAGTTTTCAATGGCTTCTGTAGGCCCAGTCTAGAAGGCTATAGTAAACTGAAGCACTGTAATATGCCCAAATAAATTTCATGGCACCTTTAAATTTTTAGTGTAATCCATGCAGTGTAAATATCGTTCATTTTGATATCCACTCTTGTGACAAGTGAAACTGCCATTTTTTGATTTCCACTGCTTGCAGACGTGAATAGATACTCAAAAGGAAATACAAATGAACAAAAACGTGATTGTACCACATATGCTTTAATTAAGATTATCCATGTAATTTTCATCATTTGTTTAATTGTTTACAGTCAATTTTTATTTTCACTGACCAAGATCCAAGATGGCCTTAATGTTCCCCTCAGTTTGATTACATTTTAGATAGTTTTCTTTCTTACGCTATTCCTGCCTTCCCTTTTCTTTTTTCTTTTCTTTTCTTTTCTTTCTTTTTTTTTTTTTTTTTTGAGATGGAGTCTCACTCTATCGCCCAGGCTGGAGTTCAGTGGCGCAGTCTCGGCTCACTGCAACTGCTGCCTCCCAGGTTCAAGCAATTCTCATGTCTCTGCCTCCCTAGTAGCTGGAACTACAGGCACCTGCCACCATGCCCAGCTAATTTTTTGTATTTTTAGTAGAGATGGGGTTTCACCATGTTGACCAGTCTGGTCTCGAACTCCTGACCTCAGATGATCCACCTGCCTTAACCTCCCAAAGTACTGGGATTACAGGCGTGAGCCACCAAGCCTGGCCTGACTTCCCTTTTCTTAGAGGTTTTACTTTAGAAAACTTGTAATTTTTTTCTCTTCCCCTTTAAGATGTAAATAATTTTAAAGCTTTCTTGCCAGTTTTCTTTGGGTAATGCCAAGTAGCAAACACGGGTGGCTTATATAATTCACCACACCCCAGCTCATAACTCTCCAGCTCTTATTTTCAGAGTAGTTGAGCTACGATGGACTTCTAGCTTCTCTCCCATATTGCAGTATTCTTGAATTAAGCCATTTTAGTCCGTTCAGCTTCACCACCCTGCGCTATGTACTTCACAAGGTATATAGCTGATATGGTTTGGATTTGTTTCCCCGTCCAAATCTTGTGTTGAAATGTAATCACCATTGTTGGAGGAGAGGGTTGTCAGGGGGTGATAGGATCATGGGGGTGGATTTCCCCCTTGCTGTTCTTGTGATAGTGAGTGAGTTCTCATGAGATCTGGTTGTTGAAAAGTGTGTAGTACCTCTCTTTTCACTTTCTTCCTCATACTCCGGCCATGTAGGAAGTGTCAGCCTCTTTTTGTGCCTTCTGCCATGATTGTAAGTTTCCTGAGGCCTCCCTAACTATGTTACCTGTACAGTCTGGGGAATAGTGAGTCAATTAAACCTCTTATTTATAAACTACCCAGTCTCAGGTAGTTCTTTATAGCAATGTGAGAATGGACTAATGCAATAGTATATAAGTAACTTAAAGTACATGTTATTTTTATTTACATATTAAAGTTTTATTAAGCTCATGGGCCTGTACCTAGCATTGTGCATAGCCAAAAGCATATTTCCAGAAATTATTTGCTGAGAGGACAATAGTCAGGGCCAGTTTTGATATATGATGACCAAGGTGAATTATGGTAAATGAATTATTCCGGTGTGTTCAATTAGTAGCACTGTATAGAAACTAGACTTAAGATTTTTTAATTAGATAGAAGACTGATTGGGCAATAACTTTTTTACAATTTAATACAAATTGAAAAGTGTTTAATGAATCTGATTCCATTACTCTAAATATTTTATACATTGAGTTAAAAGTAAAAAGTATCTTCAGTCCTTGCTATTCTTTCTTATAATTTCCACGCACTACAATTCTTGTGCTTTCACTGGTGTGGTAATTGCTTTCATCTGGGAACAGTTAAAAAGCTCTGTCCATTTCTCTTTAATAACCACATAATTTTAAAATGAATCATTAGATTACCACAAGTAGACTGAAAACTAATACTTCTGTGTATGTATTCAATACTCTTTTTGCTCAGAACCAGAAGGTAAATAGCAGTAGCTGTTTTGTAAAACCTTTTATTTCAGTAGTCTGTCTGTGTTCAACTCTTTATGATAGAATAAATCCACTTAGCATAGTTCACAAAAAATAGAGTCAGGTGAGGGGTTTACCTTGGAAAGACTAAAGCCAGTCACAGGATTCCTTTTCTTCCTATAAAACAAGACATACATTTCTCTTGAAAATTTTGGAAAATAGGCCTATTTTCTCATAGTAACACTGCTCCACTTATATATTTATTCAATTTTAATTTAACTAATGAAAAAGTCCACAACTATTTTTGGCTCTGAAGCTTTTTTTTGATTGGGCTTGAACATAGTTTTACCTCATGTTGAGAAAGAATTGGCTGCAGAAACAAACTTGAAGCAGACAGAGAAAATGCATTTAGGTCGATATGTCCATCTGGTAAACATTTTTCTTAAGGAAAATGAGAAGTCAACTATATACTTCTAATTACCTTTATTTAAGGTAGATATTCTGGTGAGAATTTATGATACTATTTTTATTTGTTTTAATTACACAGGCCTTTTAACGTTCAGTTTATGGTAATATTGTGATTTAACCTTTTAAAAATTTGAATGAATCTTTACTGACAGATTCTAGTGTAAGGAAGCAAAACAGTGTTTCAACAAAAGCAGTGTTCTCTTGAGAATTCTCTTGTTTAGGGAACACTCTTTATTAGACACCGTGGTTATACAAAGGTACAATCTTACTTTCCTTTCTGAAAAGGAGAGTTTGGGCCAAATTAGGGAAATGAGTCTGTATGATATGTAAAAGTTTTTCAACTTCCTAGGCAAAAATTCTAATGCCAAATGAATTTTCTTCTCTGATGGGGTTTCCACATATGAGGACGACTTCTGTGTAAGAAGTCAGGTAAGGAAAAAAGTAGCTAATAAGGACACTTTTGTGGAAAGCTAGGGTTCCTCTATTATAAAGCAATGATAGACGGTTATTTTACCTTTTCTTTTCTTCCCACCCCTTCAGGTAAAGTTTTATTTAGTACCATACTTTGGTATTTAGAAAAATAAACAAAGAGCTCTGTTTACAATGGGGATGAGTAGTTTAGAGACAGGGATAGCATGTTATTTGAAGTGAATGTAGCTGAGAGTAAAGGTGCAAAGTCAGACCAGGATAGATTATGAAAAGGAAAATATTCCCTGGAGATGTGTGAAACACATGGAAGACGACTGAACTTTTAGTCTTCATGCAGACAGAGCTCTTGGGCTGCAGTAACTGGCTATTTAATGGAGTGGTACCTCTGGCTGAACTACAGAAAGAAAAAAATGAGAACACAAGGGATCACAGAATAAAAGATGACATTATACTGTGGATGAAAATATTAATTGAAAGTACCTTCATTTTGTCCTCAACTTCTGTAAGGCATGTGGCATCATAATCATCTTTTTATCAATCACAGTTTTTACAAATTGAAGCATGAAGAGGGAAGGTACATAACAGAGAAAAAAATCACAAAGAATGGTGATGGAGTGGAATCTGCATGAAGGCTAATGACTCTAGGAGTCATAAAAATTAAGGGCTGAAAATTCCATCTGTGAATGTAAGAAAAATTCTTCAAATCTAAATAATAATGTTCACCCATCCTAACCCCAAAACTGTTCATTACAACTGGCCTCAACTACTTTTTCTCATATAAATTTAGGTGGTTTTGCAGATCAGCCTGATATGTTAATTTTCAACCAGAAGATTTGACTAATATTCCTGTTTGGATTTTGTTTGTTGAGGATCTTGTAAAGCCAACTAGAGTAGTGGAAGCTCCTTAATAGCTGATCGCTATGACAGAGTACTCACTTAA
This sequence comes from Hylobates moloch, assembly GCF_009828535.3. Lineage (NCBI taxonomy): Eukaryota > Metazoa > Chordata > Mammalia > Primates > Hylobatidae > Hylobates > Hylobates moloch. The sequence continues at coordinate 43,956,776 of NW_026652281.1, forward strand.
GAGTCATTTGAAGTTGCTTTGCAGTTAGGGCTTTAGGCAAAAAGAGGTAAATATTCGCTGATGTTATGAATATTCTGGCAGTGCAAATAAAGAAGGTCCTTCAAAGTGTGCTGGGATTCTAAGGTAAGTCTTAGACTATTTCTTTTCTTATTAGAATATACTAAAGGTAGAAGAATAAAGAAGAGCCTATATTTAACTCCAGCATATTTACATCCTAATTAGCTCTGTTAAGATGTTAAATTTTACTTGGTGTGATATTAATTATGTGTTATCCACATATTTTAATATTTCAAATTTAGAATTGCTTTTTACCACTAATAGTTTCAACATCAGAAAAATACATACACATTATTTAACTTTCCAAAACCTGATTCCATAAACATAGGAAATAGAATCATACTATTGCTTTCATGTAAATTATAGTTGTTCACTTTTACTTACCCTGTAAATAGCTATAGATCATTAAGTATTATTATATAAATATTTGTAATTAGCATCAGTAGTTTCCTGCATATCAATGGAGGCCTATGAAATTATTTAAAATCTTTGTTTTTAAATTTGGCTAAATATGTTCCCTTTTATTTTTTCCAGTTTGTTTATCTGAATCCCAAGTTTTAACTATAGGCATCAAGCACAAATGTTGCTAGAGGAATAAGACATACTTAAATTATCTATTTGGACCTGGAGTAATCAAAGGTCTTCTACAGTACTCCAGCTTACTTTAAAAAGGTTATCAGAAGAGAATACATATCTTGAAAGTATAATCCATTCTAACATAAAAAATATTTACAATTGGCTATCTACACCAGAAGTGGAATTACTACAAAATGATTAATTTTTGATCTATGGAACATCTTATTAACTCACTTGATAATGTTTATTGAGCTACTTCTTTTATTTTTGGGACAGAGTCTCCATCTGTCACCCAGGCTGGAGTGCAGTCACATGATCTCAGCTCACTGCAATCTCCGCCTTCAGGGTTCAAGCAATTCTCCTCTCTCAGCCTCCTGAGTAGCTGGGATTACAGGCGCCCACCACCATGCCCAGCTAATTTTTGTATTTTTAGTAGAGACGGGGTTTCACCATGTTGGCCAGTCTGGTCCCAAACTCCTGACCTCAGGTGATCTGCCCGCCCTGGCCTCCCAAACTGCTGGGATTACAGGCGTGAGCCACTGCACCCAGACTATTGAGCTACTTCTATCTGCCCTGTTATATCACAGCTGAGTTCATAGTGTAATAGAAGATGCAGTCAAAAGAAAGAAAAAAAAATGAGTTAATGGGCATGTACGTGAAATCAAAATAATCAGGTGAAAGCTGGAGGCATGGGAAGGTTTAAATGGTTGTATTTGTTTTTCCTGTTCAGGATGGGATAAACAAGAAATAATTAGAATGAACAGAACTTGTTCCAGCTTCAGTATTTAGGTAACTTTGCCCTTATCAACTACTGCATAATTAAACAGATAATATAAATATAATTTTCACTATATCCTTCCTGAAAGTGAGGTCATGGCTTTCATTCTCCCTCTGTCCCTTTTCATGTATCAATGCAAAATCTTTAAGTAATTTAGAGCATCACTACATCACGGTATAATTCTTATTATCTTTTAAATCATGACATATTAAGTCCAGCAGTGACAAGTTAGGGTCAAATAGTCTGATGGGACGTTCAGACTATTTGAAAGTAGAGTTCCTGAGTTGGACTGTTTTCACACTGTCTAGCTACATAATTTGAGTCAAGTCGTTACACTCCTTGGCACCTCTCCTTAAAATGAAGAATGGTACACATGCCTAGTTAAATGAATGATTTATTTGAAATCACTGTATAGAGTCTAAAGTAATGAATAGATTTTGATTACAATATTGACAAATTTATATAATGAATATGACTTGGGGACCCTTTCTCAACTGAATATGAAAATAAATATTTTCGTACTCTGTGAAATTTCATGGAGAAGCCTATAGAGAAAAATTTTAAAGAAGGAATAAATATTACAGAACGTGAAGACCTACATGGCTTTAGAGTGTACTCCTGCCCCACCCGCCCCATCCTGGATATGCTCTGGCATGCTCATAAACGAGAAAGAAAAAACTCATTTTTGAATACTTAAGAATGTTGGCAAGGTATAAGAGATGTATTGGAAATAAAATCCTGTATAAAGACTTTAAGATGAAAATGCCTCTATTTTAAGTAGTTAAAAATGTCAGGACATGTGAAGGACAAGAATAGACTGAATAGATTAGCATGTTAACAGCTTTGTGGAGTATGAAAAAGTGTCTGAAATGTATTGATTGGTGGCACATATCAGATCAGAAAATATTGGAAGGGCACATTAGGCTAAAATGTTGATATATTCAAGGTTAATATAGTTTGCAACTCGTAAGACAGGTTGTGTATTACACAGAAAGTAAGGAATGTCATAACTGAAATCAAAGTGAATTATGCTTATTCTAATTTAATTCTTCACACAGTGTTTAAGTATAACAAATTGAGAGCAAAAGCAGGCATTGGACAACACTTTAATGGACAGCTGAATTCAAAGAGTCTCTCCTTTTGGAAGTTTTGGCTGTAGTTCCCACAGAAATTAGAAAATCTAAATTGTCTTGAAAGAAACCAGACAACTTTTTTTATGTTTGACAAAATTAGGTACTGGTCTAGAAAAATAGCTGTTCATAAACTTACAGAATTTAAACTTAGTACCTTCATTTCTCAGCAACTATTAAATAATTTAGGCTATCTTAGTAGGGCTTATGATATATCACATATTACAATTGTGTCATCTCCAAAAACCTTAGAATTAGATTTGTAGTTTATATGGGTAGATCCAGATAGCTCAAGGGGTTGAGCTGTGGAGTATAAATTGTGATCTAAGGGCAGATTTGGGAAATTCCAAATGAGCCAGAAATAGTATTAGGGATAAAGTAAACAAGGAATCCATGACAACATATTATTTTAGATAAAAATTCACAGGAAGTTCGATAGAAAAAACAACTTTTTTAAATATCGTTAAATAAGAATTGTCACTTTGTATTGCTTTTGTGTAGCTAGTTCATGAATGTCTAAATGATATTGTTCCAAGAATCAGTTTGCCAGAGTAGTCATGAGCATAAACTTGCACCTGGACCTTCATGCTTTGTGTCTTCACCCTAACCTCCCCAGTCACTATTGACTGGACCAGTGATCCTTATATTAGATCCTTGTAATAGATGCTAGAATTCAGCCACCTGTGATGAGTTTGAAGATGTACTTTGGGGTTCATGGAAAAAGCAACATAAGCTTAAATGTAGACTGTTTAGAAGTTTGGCTTGGGCAGCTGGTGGTCTTCCTCGATGATGTCATGGTCTTCATGTCCACCTATAACATAAAATAAAAATAACAAAAATTAAAACTACCAAGGAATACGTCTTCAACTGTGTGAATGCTGTTATAAACCATGACAACAAAATCTTTAGCCAAAAAAGTAAAAGTTGTTCAGCTTTATTTTTTAACTCTAAAGCTTTGTGTAATGTTCCACAATGCTTCGCTTAATATGATAATACCCCACATCATTATGAATTCAAACAGAGAATGAGAAGGTTTATGAAAAGAAAAGAAGAATAGCAATTTAAGTATAATTGTTCTCTATTTAAAGGAGATTCAAGAAAATCATCTTTAAATAAACATTTGACTAATTGTGCATTTCCCTAATCCTTGTTTTATTTGGAATAAAGCTTACACATGATAAATCTCTAATTGCTAAATATATTGAGCAAAAATGGTTGGGAAAATATTTGATAATTTGATTGATTATTTATTACAATTTTGTGCTTTGAAAAAGGATTCTAAAATCATCATATTTGCTCTCTAACTATACTGGGTGACCTATAGATCATTTCAAAGTGATACTTTTTATAATTCAATATATTAAGAAAGAAAACTTCACTGCACCTTAGAACTGGTTAATATACAGTCCTGAAATATTATGGACAAAAATGCACATCCAGTTATATCTTTATTTGTGGGTCTCAGAGAACCCAAACATATATAGTGTTTTGACTCTCCCAGTTTTTAAGATTTTGATGTTTAGAAGTATATCTCAAGAAATATATTTTGCTTTCAAATCATTATCCAAAATATCTACATGTTCAGTGTCATTTATCTAAAATTTCCCATTTATTTTTAGAAATTTTCCACTAAGTTTAAATGTAAGATATTTACTCATCTTACCATACAAAAAATAACCACAAGCATTCTTTATAATCTATATAGATAATATACATGAAACAGATAATAGCTGGGCGCCAGCGCTTTGGGATGCTGAGGCAGGTGGATCACCTGAGGTCAGGAGTTCGAAACCAGCCTGACCAACATGGTGAAACCCCATCTCCACTAAAAATAAAGAAAATTAGTTGGGCATGGTGGTGGATGCCTGTAATCCCAGCTACTTGGGAGGCTGAGGCAGGAGAATTCCTTGAACTCGGGAGACGGAGGTTGCAGTGAGCCGAGGTCACGCCACTGCACTCCAGCCTGGGTGACGCAGCAAGAGTTTGTGTCAAAAATAAATAAATAAATAATAAAACATATAGTAAATAACTAAAATGAATTCTTAAATTTCATTGCAGAAGTTTAGATGTACAAAATAAATATAAATTACCTTCACCAGTTTATCACACTTTCCATAGTGCAAATCCATTCCAGAGATCATTAGGTATACACACTGTCCTAATACTGGATTCTTGACAGCAATGATTATAAAGTTTATCCTATTGGTGCACTCATACTTTCATTTGTTGGCCATTTTTACTCTGGAACCCTTAATTTCCCTAAGTTCTTCCACTATGTACCTATGGTTTTCATCACTTCAGCATGACCAGTCTTCTCTGATATGGGCCACTTCAGGTTCAACATGTCTTGCTCCAGTGCTTTGTTCCTTCCTGTTTCCTGCTTCCAGGTGCATACCCCTGACTCTCAATTCAACTTCCTCTCCACATTGTCCCAATCTCCAGCTTGCTCATTATGAGACTTTATATCATATTCATTTCTGTATGATCCTTCAGCTACCACTTCCTCATCTCCCACTTATATAGTTCCTAGATACACATGGACAAAACAGTAACTTAGTTGATGACTATTCAATGTTTGGTTAGTTCATTTTATTTGTTGATTTTGGGCATTGTATAAAAGAAATAATGTAACATAATGTTTAAGGGTATGAGATTTGCCATTTAAAATAAATCTGTGTTTGAGATCTGCCCCTACTTACTTGCTGTGTGATATTAGGGACTTTACTTAATTTCTATAAGCCTCTGTTTTCTCTAATGTGCGAGTAGGAGAGAAGTATTATTTCTCAAAGTCATTGTAAGGATTCAGTAAGGTGATAGATTTAAGAATTTAATATATAAGTGGGAAAATATAAGAATTTCAAAATGAAAAGAACTGCTATACACAATCATAACACTTGTCATGATTATGGTATAATATGGTATACTTCTAAAACCAGTAGTTTAATATTTTATTGCTTCAGTCAGGATATGCTAAGTTATGCTACCATGATAAATACATGCAAAAAGCTCAAAGGGTTAAAAATGATTTATTTTTCAAACATGGTACATGTCCATTTCAGGTCAGCTGCAGAACTCTGCTCTGTGTCATCATGTTCTCTGTCTGGACCTGACGATGACACAACAGCCACTGTCTAGAACACACAAATCACCACTGCAAAAGTAAAGAACAGTGCACATTGTCAGTGTGCTGGCACTTAAAACTTCTTGCTCCAAACTGGCATGTTCACTTCTTACATTTCATTGGCTGGAGCCAGTCACATAATCACATTTAAAGGTGGCAGGAAAACCCATTCCTGCTATTCACCTAAAAAGAGGGAGAAAATAAAATTTTGATGGATAGCATTAATCTATTGTAGTTATCACGCTTCCTTCCTACCAGTTACTACAATAAGAATAAGAAAAAAACTCTCTTAATTTACAAGGTAAGCTCCCAAGGAGCACTCTTCTCAGAGTCAAAAACTTCTTTCAGTTAACTTTACTTTGAAATATTCCTGAAACAAAAGTATTCATTCTGAACAGTGAGATAGACCTCTGATTCCTAATGCCACTCTGTAGAATCCGACCTTCTAGATGATGGGAAGAAGGTCTAGTTACAGCCCACAATTTTATTCAAGGATTCTCTTAGTTGAGACTGTATCAGGGTCATTTGTTTTATTTCATTTTGTCTTTAACATACACATGGTTAGGCTTCATAGAAGAACTAACAAGAATATCAAACAGGATCCCACTGGATTGTCAAAAACTAAAAGTACCACCTTATTCAATGGTGGAAATCAATTTACTTTGATTTCTAATTCATTTCTAACAAGATTCTTAGACACGTGTAAAAGACATATGTGAATGAAAAATGTAGAAGAATTTTCCTAAAATTGCAAGTGCATATCACACACACACACACACACACACAGACACACACACAAATATATATGCTCTCTACATGTATATAAATATATATATAATTAAAATCTAGTATAAACATGTAAATACTCTTTAGTTATTCCTAATGTATTTTATTTATGCTTATAAACCTTGGGAAACTAAATGTAGAAATGGGACTAAAATATTACATATTGTTAATCATATTTATCATAAAAAGTATATATTTTTCTCTTTTTTTAGATAAGCATAGATGATAAGATTTTATCATATCAAGAATGCTAAGTACATTAGTGAAGTCCTTATACAATGACAACAACATTTTTTTTTTTTAATTTAAAAAACTTTTTATTTCAATAGGTTTTTGGGGAACAGGTGATGTTTGGTTACATGAATAATTTATTTAGTGGTGATTTCTGCTCCCAACACCCAAGCAGTGTACAGGCTACCCAATGTATAGCCTTTTATCCTTCACCGCCTCCCACCCTTTCCCCAAAGTCCCCAAAATCCATTTTATCATTCTTATGCCTTTGCATCCTCATAGCTTAGCTCTCATTTATGAGTGAGAACATAGGGTGTTTGGTTTTCCATTCCTGAGTTACTTCACTTAGAATAATGGTCTCCATTTCTATCCAGCTTGCTGTGAATGCCATTATTTAATTTCGTTTTAGGGCTGAGTAGTATTCCATGGTGTGTGTGCATATACATATTTCATTTATAGTGAGATTCTTAGACACATGAAAGACATACGTGATTGAAAAATGTAGAATTTTCCTAAAATTGCAAGTGCATGTCTCTTTCTCTCTCCCACACACACATGCACAATTTTCTTTTATACATCACATTTTCTTTATCCACTCATTGATTAATGGGCATTTCAGCCAGCTCCACATTTTTGCAATTGCAAATTGTGCTGCTATAAACATGTGAGTGCAAGTATCTTTCTCTTATAATGACTTTTTTTCCTCTGGGTAGATACCCAGTAGTCAGATTGCTGGATCAAATGGCAGATCTACTTTTAGTTCTTTAAGGAATCTCCACGCTGTTTTTCATAGTGGTTGTAGTAGTTTGCATTCTCACTAGCAGTCTAAAAGTGCTCCTTCTTCACCACATCCATGCCAACATCTATTTTTTTTATTTTTTAATTATGGCCATTCTTGCAGGAGTAAGGTGCTATTGCATTATGGTTTTAATTTTCATTTCCATGATTATTAGTGATGTTGAGCATGTTTTCATGTTTGTTGGCCATTTATATACCTTCTTTTGAGAATTCTGTTCATGTCCTTAGCCCACTTTTTGATGGAATTGTTTTTTACTTCCAAATTTATTTGAGTTCCTTGTAGATTCTGGTTATTAGTTATTTGTCAGATGTATAAATTGTGAAGATTTTCTTCCACTCTGTGGGTTTTCTGTGTTACTGTGCTGATTGCTTCTTTTGCTGTGCAGAAGCTTTTTGGTTTAACTAAGTCCCATCTATTTATCTTTGTTTTTGTTGCATTTGCTTTTGGGCTCTTGGTCATGAAGTCTTTGCCTAAGCCAATGTCTAGAAGCATTTCCCCAGTGTTATTTTCTAGAATTTTTATGATTTCAGGTCTTAGATTTAAGTCTTTGATCCATCTTAAGTTGATTTTTGTATAAGATGAGAGATGAGGATCCAGCTTCATTCTCCTACATGTGGCTTGCCAATGATCCCAGCACCATTTGTTGAATAGGGTGTCCTTTCCCTGCTTTATGTTTTTGTTTGAAGTCATGTAGTGTGATACCTCCAGATTATTTCTTTTTGCTTAGTCTTGCTTTGGCTATGTGGGCTTGTTTTTAGTTTCGTAAGAATTTTAGGATTGCTCTTTATACCTCTGTGAAGAATATTGGTATTTTGATGGGAATTTCATTGGATTTGTAGATTGCTTTTGGCAGTATGCTCATTTTCACAATATTGATTCTACCCACCCATGAGCATGAAATGTATTTCCATTTGTTTGTGTCATTTGTGATTTCTTTCAGCAGTGTTTTGTAGTTTTTCTTGTAGAGGTCTTTCACCTCCTTGGTTAGGTATATTCCTAAGTATTTTATATTATTTTTGCAGCCATTATAAAAGGGGTTCAGTTCTTGATTTGATTCTCAACTTGGTCACTGTTTGTGTATAGCAGAGCTACTGATACATGTACATTGATTTTGTATCCTGAAAGTTTGCTGAGTTCTTTTATTTGTTCTAAGAACTTTTTAGATGAGCCTTTAGGGTTTTCTAGGAATTCAGTCATATCATCAGCAAACAGTGACAGTTTGCCTTCCTCTTTAGTGATTTGGATGCCATTTATGTCTTTCTCTTGTCTGATTGCTCTGGCTAGGAGTTCCAGCACTATGCTGAATAGAAGTGGTGAAAGTGGGCCTCCTTGTCCTGTTCCAGTTCTCAGGGGGAATTCTTTCTACATTTCCCTGTTCAGTATAATGTTGGCTCTGTGTTTGTCATACATGGCTTTTATTACATTAAAGTATGTCCTTTCCATGCCAATTTTGTTGAGGGTTTTAATCATAAAGGGATGCTGGATTTTGTCAAATGCTTTTTATGCATCTATTGAGATGATCATGTGATTGTTGTTTTTAATTCTGTTTATGTGGTATATCACATTTATTGAAGTACATATGTTAAAACATCCCCACATTTCAGGTATTAAGTCCAGTTGATCATGGTGGATTATCTTTTTGATATGCTGTTGGATTCTGTTAGCTAGTATTTTGTTGAGGATTTTTGCAACTATATTCATTAGGGATATGAGTCTGTAGTTTTCTTTTTTTGTTATGTCCTTTCCTGGTTTTGGTATTAGGGTGATACTGGCTTCATAGAATGATTTAGGGAATATTCTCTGTTTCTCTAGCAAGAGCCCTCTTACCCATTTCAAAATAATAGTTTTGCTTTTGCCTCTCTGTTTTTGCCTCTCCCATATAAGGTTCTCTGTATTTATAAAAGAGTTTGGTGGGAAAAAGAAAAGCCACTGAAATAACGTATTTTATCTTTATGTGGTCTAGTGAGATACATATTGTTATTATTTTAATCTCATAAATTATGCACCAGAAGCCCATAGAGAATCAATATTTTACTCCAAATCACACAAATGGGATGTAAAATAATTAGGTTCAAAAATCTCAAAAAATCAGATTCCAGAATCTGTGCTCTTAAACACACAACACTCAGAATATTGCTTGGTATAATGTAAGTACTCAATAAACACTTTATTGTTGTCTTGCTTTTCCTCAACATTTTATGGTATTAGTTTTCTTCAACTACCATACAGAGGATGTTTTCTACTTTGATGAGATATTGAAAGATAAAAATTATTTCACTTCAAAATTGTGGAGTGAATGACTATGTAAGACTATTTGTTCTGACTACTGCAAAATGAGGATGAAAATAATCAGATTCCTTTTATAATTTATTGTATGATAAATTTTGTTGTTTAATAAAATAAATATATTCAACATGGAAAAACAGGGCCCAAAATCAGAGGAAAAGACAGAATGAACTTAATTGATTAGTAAGTATCAAATAATTTAATTTAAAAATAAAACGAGGGTAGTCCCAGTGGCTCACACCTGTAATGCCAGCACTTTGGTGGTGACTTAGGCGGGAGGATCACTTAAGCCCAAGAAGTCGAGGCTGCAGTGAGCTATAATTGTGCCACTGCACTTCAGCTTGGGTGACAGAGCAAAACCCTCTCTCTAAAAGAAAAAAATAAAAATAAATAAAACAAGTTTTAATATATGGACAGGCAAAACAGACCAAAAATTTAAGTAATGATTTATGTCTTGCAACATTCCTTGAGAAAATAAAAAAGGTGTAAGCCACTCAGCTCATTTTATGGTGTTAGTATACCTTGATTTCAAATTACATGTATTAGTCTATTGATTACATTACAATTTGGGATAAAAAAAATATCAAAGCCAGAAGTTTATGCAACTGAGGTTTAATCATGCTACATGCTCATTGAGGATTGGCTGGGGATTCACTCACAAGAACAGCACATTTGTTTCAAGATAAATTTATCAAATAGAGTAACTAACCAATATTTGGGGAAAAGTAAGTTTGTATTTATATAGAGAAACAGATTTATATTACAAAGAACATATTGCTTAATCAATCAGTGGGGTGAGGGAACAATAAGAATTATGTACGTTAACAACATGTGCAACAAGAGCAACTCTCTCCATTATATATGAGAACAATAAAATAAAATAACACATTAAAACTTTTAAATTATGTATGTTGGATAGGGAAGTAAAATAGGTGAGAAGGTTAGTGAAAATATTATATTTTCATGAACAGTTATTTTAAAACTAGTTGTATTCAATAATGTATGGAAATATTTCCATATCAACTAATATTTATGTATAATTTTATTTCGATTACTAAATAGTTTTTCATTATATTGAGATCATAATATGCCAAAACATAACTGATGAAAATGTATTTCCTTTTTTAAGAAAAAACAATGTCACAACATACATTCTTTTAACTATGTATTTTCACAGATTGTTTTATTGCTATGCAATAATTATACACATTTATCAGTATTAACAGCTTTTTGGTGGGAGTCATTAGGTTTTTCTAAATATAGGATCTTGTCATCTGTGAGCAAGGATAATTTGACTTCTTCCTTTCCAATTTGAATGCCCTTTATTTCTTTCTCTTGCCTAATTGCTCTGGCTTGGACTTCCAGTACTATGTTAAATGAAAGTGCTAAAAGTGCACATCTTTGTCTTGTTCCAGATCTTAGAGGAAAGGGAAATTGACTGAAAGTAGCTTCTTAATTGCTAAAATAATACTAAAATGCATAAAAGAAAGCAATAAACTTCATTTATTAAACACAGGCTGAACATTGGTTTTATTCTGAATTCTTGAAATTGAATTTGACCTTCCTGGTTTACAGCTGGAATCCAGGTCCAACTGTGTCAATCCTATCACAGTGCTGCAGAAGGATGCACAATTCTCATCTACCCGTGAGGTGATGAGACTTGAGAAATCTGGGATATTTTGTACAAATGTGCAGGAATGGTTTTAGCTGTCAAATAATTTACTCCTCTATCCTTTTACCTGTGTAAGTATGGTCTAACCATCTTTCTTTTAAACAGATCTGATTTTAGGCTAAATTTAAGTGACTCGTACCTGTTAATCTTGTTCACTAATGGGGAAGCTATCATAAAATCATTTATCAACAGATACTTAGAACCTTTTTATACCTACTATTTTCCTTGTGTTGTTTCATATTTCTTGTATAGCCTTCATTTTCATTTTCACCTGCCATCTCCCTGCTCCCCAAAAAGTTATTGATAAGAAGTGCACTGTCTTGAAAAGTCTGAAAACGTATTTCATAAACAACTTTAGAATATTTTACTTGAAAACGACCAGACATCTAGCTGATAGTTTTCCTTTTGGATTAGAAAGCAATGAAACTTGGTTCCTCTTTCATATTCTACATACCACTCTGACAGCTCTCTCCCAAATACCCAGCCCATGGAGACTTCACTTTTTGTTGTGGATGTTTGCTTATAGAAAGACTATTGTTGCAAAGTGTTTTAAATTTTCATCTTTTTTTTTTGCAAAGGACAAGAAAACAATAAAATTTAATATAGTGATAGGTTTTTTTGGATCATATAACAAATAATACAGGGATACATGGCATACCCATTCGTTTTTGTTGTTATTATTTTGGAGACAGGATATCTCTCTGTTGCCCCGGCTGCAGTGCAGTGGCCCCATCATAGCTCACCATAGCCTCAAATTTTTGGGCTCAAACAATCCTCCTGACTCAGCTTCCTAAGTAGTTGGGACTACAGGCACATGCCGTCATGCCCAGCTCACTTTATTTTGTTTTTATAAAGGTAGGGTCTTATTATGCTGCTCAGGCTGATCTCGAACTCCTGGGCCAAAGCAATCCTCCTGCCTCGGCCTCCCAAAGGGCTGAGATTACAGGAGTTAGTGACTGTGCCTGGCCCCATTAGTTTTTGAAAATCACATTTTTAAACACTGCACAACATAAGTAAGAATTTTACTTTCAGTTCAACTTTCACATCATCAGAATAAATAATCAGAAAAAGAAACTAAAGAAAGGTGATAGTTAAAAGGCATTTAGTACTTCCATATTAGATTGCTATAAACCTTTATTATTGTTTACTATTATGTTACTCTTAGTTAATATTAGATACTTTTATGGCTTTTTTGAAGGACATTTAAGGCAATGTATTTTCCTTGCTTTTCTATGAGCTCTTCACATTTTCACAAATGCTTCATGTCAGCTATTGAATTTTATCTTAATGCTTGCAAATTTCATTTTATTCTCTCTCTTTATTTAGAAGAAATTGGTTTAACAATTTCATTTACTTCTGTGATGCAAATATGAGATTGTCTTATTTTGGAATACATCTGGTCAATTAGCTGCTATATGGATAACTAAGCCAACTTTATTTGATTTTGGATTTCTATGTAGATATACACTTGCTTGTCAGTGCCTTCAATTGACTCTCAGAAACTATTTTTGAACTTGATATATTTGTTTCAAGCCCTTAACTGGCCCTTCATAAGATCTATTGTAATTGAACTATTATTGAATCTCATCATAGCACACATTTTTCTTTTCAGGTACATAAGCTAATCCACATGTGGCTATGATTTGTTTGATTTTTTTATTACTTACATCTGCCCTATCTCTAAAGTTTATCTCTTTTATCTTCTATATTAATTGGAAAGTAAAGTGAATCTTTATTCCACTGCAGACATAGAAGGCATTGATTAGATAAATGAGATTTTAGAATAGCTTCTAGAATCATAATTATTTTAATCATATCTAAATGTATCCATATTGTTCGTTAACCTGAAAAACTATTAATAATAATTCATTTTAATTGAGTTCGTATAATCCATTGGTATTTGGCAACACTGCTATTTGCTATAAGGTAAATGTACTTGTTTCTTTTTTATCTCATCTAGTTGCAAAGTCCTTTTTAGCTTTAAATATAACTCACTTACTACATTGAAAAATCCCTCAACCTCTAAGCTTGGAAAAGAATTTCATTTTTATAACAAAAATAGCCTCTTACAACCTTAAACTTTACCTATGCTTCCTACCTCAATTCCTTCTACCATGGAGACCTTATTCAATTATCTACACTCACTCCTGAATCTTTAATTTCTCCTTCTCTAGTAGCTCTTTGTTTGGTTTATTATTAACCTTTAAAGAACAACAATAACAAAAACAAAAAAAAAGTGAAACTTTCCCTTTCTCTTATTAACCACATGGCCTACTATCATTTTTTGTCTTCTTTCTGCCATAAAGCTAAAAATAATAATTGAAACTCAGGGCCTTCTTCTCAACAAGTCTTATTTTACTCCCAAACTTTAATAAAACTCCTCTCTCCAAGGTTGGCAGTTAGGTCTTAAATGCCATCTTATAATAGATACATTTCAAGGGAGGTAGCACTGTAAATGCTTAATAGCATGGTTGCTGGGACCAAAATTCATATATTTAAATCTCAGCTCCACTATTTCTCTCCTCACTGTCATTGTTTGTAAAATAAAGACATCATATTATTTATTTCATTAGATTTTTTAAAGTTTCATGTGATAATATGTAAATAAAACATTTATACTAAGGCCTATAACATGATTCAATATGTGAAATCATTAGCTATTGTTATTATTTAGAACTTCATTTTGGCGTGTTTCTTTATCTCAAATGATCTTCCTAGATTGTTCACATGCATCACTTTTCATCTTCTAATCTCTGTGCCAATACCACATACAGTAAAGCCTACCCAATTCACTCCCTGTAGAGTATTTTTGCACTTGCCCCCAATCCAGACTCTATCTATCACTGTAATCTGTAATACTATTTTATATTATTGTTTTTATTGCTTCTTACTCTTATTATTAATGCTATATAATTATTGTTTATGTATTATTTAATGTCAATCTTCATAGAAGTATTCTTGATAGAAATGGGATATATGAAAGCCTGTCTCTTAGGTTAATGAGGTTAAGGACTACCTCCAGCATATAATGGGCTTTCTAGAAATACCTGTTGAACTTATAAATATTCACCATTCCTATTATGTGATATATCAGCTCCACTCAAATTGTTCCCAACTTCCAGAATGGTAACGTGGAAATTTTTTCATTCTAGCAAAACTGTACTGATGAAAAATTTTAAGTCAAACAAATTACCACTTAAAATGTCCCTGCATTGTCCTAAGGGCACACAGAAAATGAAAAATAAAATGAAATAAAATATGAAAGCAACCTGAATCTTAATAAAACAGTGAGGGTCTGTGGCACTTGGCCAAAGAGCTAGCTCCCTCCCTCACCGCATCCCCCAGCTCAGCATATCAAAACTCCACTCTAGACATGTGTGGACAAAACTTGCAACTCCTTTTCTCTCAGATTCTACTCAAAGAATACAATATTATCAGGCTAAACTGAATGGCAGAGAGGCCAACTCTCAAAAACAAAGTTTATTCAGGAATAGCATGGGATTGCAATCTAGGATTCACATTTTATGTCAGCCCCTAAGTACGTCCCAGAGTGTTGTGGCAAGAGGAAGCTTTTAAAGACAAAAAAGAGGAATCCATGTAAGGTGTTTTGAAAGAAAGATCATTTGTTACAAGGGCTTATTGCAGGAGGTAAAATCTGTTCACTGATGGTACTGATTGTTACTTGAAGAGGGTCTTCATAGAAGTGGTTTAACTAAAAATTCCAGTTAGAAAAGTTCTCCTTGGCAGCTTCTGTGACATACATATATGTATGAAGGCCTTTCCTTCATTGGCTCTCAGCTACATTTTGTTAGGGTTTAAGTTATGTGACTCCATTTTGGTAGTGGCAATTTTAACAGTATCTCATTGGGAGGTGCAGGCTGCAGGCATTTTTCATACCACACCCTCTGTCCTCAATTTCAAGTTGCAAAGGCTATACAAGAGCTAGTGTGGCTCTTGTATCAGAGTTTCACTTCTCCCACTCAGCTACCACTCATAGGACAAAGAGCCTACCCAAGGATCAACAGTCTAAAAATATTGGGGACCTGATTGCTCCTGCCCAGCTTGTATATAGGGCAGAAGCTCCGCATAAGCAAAGGCAAGCTGAGAATGTTAGAGGCTACCTTCCTACCCAGCACCCCATTCATGATAACAGCCTGCTGTCCGTCCCCTGCAACTCTGGAGCACTAGCATAAAGATTACAATCATGGGATGTGGTAATTCATAAAAATAGAGAGCTCCAAAGTGCCCCTTAAAAAACTGTCTTTATTTAAAACAGTGTAGAAAATTTAAACCTAAGAGAGTGATTGAAACAGTAATTAAGAGGAGGCTGGTAGATCATTGAGAAGGAGCAACTAAATCATAAGCCAACCAGTTTATTAGAGTTTAAGAAAAAAAAAAAGATAGCTAAATAGACCACTCCAGGGGTCAGAATAGACCTCAAAGAGTGGCTTCTAAACCTATCTCTGCAAAGGGATCTAAATGTCATTGGATCAGACTAAGATGTAATTTGTGTCCGAGGCCACTTTGGAAATTAAGAGAGCAATCAGTCACAAATTAGCTGAGACCGGGCTGAGAATAATACCAAATAAGGCAGATAATCTGAAGAGAAATCAGAGAAAGACACAAAGAAAGCTCTACAAAAGCCATCTCATCTCAGGGTGACTACGCACATACCTAAGGCAGAACCTCCTGAGAGAGCACCAGAGGCTTAACATGCAGGAAATGTGGACATGACTGAAATAGCCAAGTTTCTTTCTCTCTATTTTCTTTTCTCTCTCTCTCTGTGTCTCTCTCTCTCTCTCTCAAAGCACACACACACACACACACACACACACACACACACACACACACACACACCCCAACAATAAACAAGCCTTGGAGGAAGTTAAGGAAATCAGTATCTGGACCTAGTATATTACCTAGGCCAGGCACGGTGGCTCACGCTTGTAATCTCAGCATTTTGGGAGGACAAGGTGGGTGCATCACCTGAGGTCATGAGTTTGAGACCAGCCTGGCCAACATGGCGAAACCCCATCTCTATTAAAAATACAAAAAATTAGCCAGGCGTGGTGGTGGGCACCTGTAATCCCAGCTACTTGGGAGGCTGAGGCAGGAGAATTGCTTGAAAATGCTTGATCCCGGGAGGTGGAGGTTGCAGTGAGCCGAGATTGCACCATTTTACTCCAGCCTGGGGGATAGAAGGAGACTGTCTCAAAAAAAAAAAAAAAAAAAAGAAAAGAAACACAAAACAAAAATTATATATATATATATATGTACACACACACCCCTATGTATATATGTGTATATATATACCTATAGATATATAGATATATAGATATGTATCTATATATACCTATAGATATATAGATATATAGATATGTATCTATATATACCTATATATATACCTATCTCTATATACCTATATATACCTATATCTATACACCTATATATGCCTATATATACACACCTATATATACCTCTATATATATACGTATATATACCTATATATATACATATATAGATGTATACATATCTATACATATGTAGATATGTATCTATATACACCTATATACATATACCTAAAAAGCATAGTTTTCACAAAAATTTATAAGATATTAACTGTAATAGGAAAATGTAATCTA
The DNA here is from genome assembly GCF_009828535.3 of Hylobates moloch. NCBI lineage: Eukaryota > Metazoa > Chordata > Mammalia > Primates > Hylobatidae > Hylobates > Hylobates moloch. The sequence goes on from NW_026652281.1 coordinate 43,973,854, forward strand.
TATATAAGAATAAATGCAGACAACAGAAATTACCTGTGAGAGGGCCTAGATGCTGATTTAACAGACAAAAATTTCAAAGAATTTATTATAAAGATTTTCAAAAAAACTAAATAAATGCTGCATAGAGAAGTAAAGAAGCTTTGATGGAAATGTCCATCAGAGAATAGCAACAAATAAATAGAAATTATGAAAATAAACCAAATTGAAATTTTAGAAATAAAACATACAATAACTAAAATGAAAACAAAAAAATTGCCATAGGGAATCACCAGAATATGTGCACAGGAAGAAGAAAGAATCAATAATCTCAAAGACAGCTTGATAGAGATTATGCAATTTGAAGAAAATCAAAAAGACAATGAAGGAAATGAACATAGACTCAGAGAAATGAGGGATGGCATTAATTACATAAAATATAAATAATGCGAGTACTAGAGAGGAGAGAGAAGGAGCAGAAAAATAGTCTAAGGAATAATGGCTGAATATCTCACAATTTCATAAAAATATTAATTTCACATATGTGAAGCTGAGAAAATTCCTAGTAGGATAAATATGAAGAGACTTACACCTAAATGTATTATAGTGAAAATTAAAAACAAGAGAATTTTAAAAGCAACAAAAGAAAAATAACTTGGCATTTACAAAGGAATCCAATAAGATTAACTGTTAACATCCCCACCTAAACAATGAAGGTTTAAAAACAATGAGGTGGCATACACAAAGTGCTAAAAGAAAAAATAAAGAAAACCTCTCAAACAAGAATACAATATACAGAAAATTATCTTTCAAATATGATGTCAAATATATTCTCAGATTAAAAAAACAAAATCCATAAAATATTAGAGATAATTCATTGCTAACAGACTGGTAGACAATATACTCAGTACATTTTTCCTCCCCTTTTAATGAATTTTAAAACAATTTTATAAATGTTTATGTATTGTTGGGTCTTTAACATATAGAAAAACAACATATTTGATTATAAAACTAAAATGTGGGTGAGATTAAAGCTGTATTAGAGGAAGAATATTTACATCAGATGGTAATTTGAGTCCAAAGGAAAAAAGGAACCAGAAATAAAAAAGAAGAAATGTAATACAGTTGTCCCTCCATATCCATGGATTTGCATCTGTGGATTTAACCAACCATGAATCAAAATTATTTTTTAAAAAATTGTATCTGTACTAAACATATACAGACTTTTTTCTCATGATTATTCCCTAAGTAATATCGTATAACAGCTATTTACATAGCATTTACATCATGTTAGATATTATGAGTAATTCAGAGATGATTTAAAGTGTAGGGAAGGATGTGCATAAGTTATATGCAAATACTACATCCTTTTACATCAGATACTTGAGCATCCATAGATTTTGGTATCCGCAAGAGGTCCTGGAACCAATTCCCCAGTGCTACCAAGGGACAACTATATCACAAACTATATAAAAATATGCTTACTCTCCTTTTTTCTCTCACCTTCTTTAATAGACATAAAATTATAGAAAGCAATGGTTATGCCAATTTATTTTTGCAAATGTAATGTGTTTGTGTGTAAAGGGAAATTGGAATAGAGAGAATTTCTTTATTGCACTGGAACTGAGTATAAATCTGAAATAATTTTTCAGAAGTGAAGATGTATATTGTAAGCCCGAGAGCAATCAACAAAAAATGGCAGAATTAAATATATCAATAATAAAATTAAAATGGGGATCAATGAAATTGACACATCTTTATCTGCATTAAGGAAACAAAATAAGATAATCAAATTATAACAGAATGATTAAAATAGGGGTCATTTCTACTGACCTAATAGAAATAAAAGGAATAGAAAAGAATATCTTGAATAAATGTAGACCAAAATATAAGATAACTAACATGAATATACAAATTCCTAGAAAGACAAAAACTACTGAAATGGACTCAAGAAGACATAGACCATCTGAATACACCTTTAAGATGTGAAGTGATTGAATTTTTAATAAAACAAAATTTCCACAATAAAAAGCCCAAGTATATATGACTTACCTGGTGAATTTTCAAACATTTTAAGTGAATTTTAACCAATTTGTCATATACTTTTCCAAAAATGGAAGAGAAAAGAACACCTCTGATATCATTTAGTTATGCCAATATTAAATTAATACCAGAAAAGACAGTCATACAAAGAAATCAGCAAAACATTATCTCTTATAAATATAGAAGCAAACAATTTCATACACAAAAAATACTTTTAGCCTGAATCCCACAACACCTATAACCTAATCAGGGGTATCTTTGAAAAACCTACAACTGACATCATACTAATGGTGAAAGAATGAATGCTTTTCCTTTAAAATCAGAAACAAGATGTCTGCTCTCATGAAAGTCAGAAACAAGATGTCTGCTCTCAAGACTTCTATCTAACATTTTATTGGAGATTCTAAATTGGACAATTAAGCATAAAATGAAATAATATGCATTCAGAGTAGAAAAGAGGTCTATTTGCAGATGACAGGATTTTGTATACAGAAAATCTTAAGAGTTTCACTGTAAAACTATTAGAACTAGTAAGTGAGTTCATCAAGGTTGCATGATTCAAGATCAATACACAAAAATCAATTGCATTTCTCTAAACTTGTAATGAACAATCTTAAAATGAAGATTAGAAGGCAATTTCCTTTTTAATAGCATAAAATAAAATATGAATAACATTTTAACAAAAGAAGTACAAATCTTATTCTAAAATTTTATAAAACATTATTGTAAGAAATTTAAAATGTAAATATACAGAAAAACATTTTGTCTTTATAGAAGACTTTATTTGCTAAAATGCCAATATTACCAAGTTGATCTTCAGATTTAATGTAATTTCTACCAAAATCCTAGCTCATTTTTTTTTTTTAGAAATTAACAAACTGATCCTTACGTTTATATGAAAATTCAAGGACACAAAAATATCCAAAATAATCTTGAAAAACAGCAAAATTGAAGGACTCACACTTCCCAATTTCAAGACTTATTATAAATCTCCAATAATTAAATATTTGGTACCACCACAAGAATAGGTGTATAGATCAATTGAATAGAAATAAACATTCATATTTATAACCAATTGATTTTTGACAAAGATATCAGATAATTAATTGGGGACAGCATAAATGCCCCCAGCGAATTCTACTAAGACAATCGCATATCCACACAGAAAAATTTACTCAAAATGTATCAAAGTCCTAAATGTGGGACTTAAAACTATAAAACTCTTAAGAGGATAAACTCTTAGGGGAAGAACCTTCATGACCTTGGGTTTGAGAAATGATTCTTAGACATGATACCAAAATATAAGCAGCAAAAATAAAAAATAAAAAATGTGATACTAAATGCTCAATATCATTAGCCATCTGAGAAATAGAAATTAAAATCAGGGTAAGATACCACTTTGTACCCACTAGGATGGCTATAACTAAAAATACAGATAAAGGCAAATGTTGGCAAAATGCACAGAAATTGGAAATCTCATACACCGAGGTTTTAATAGAAGATGATGCGGCCACTATAAATAGCAGCCTAGCAGTTCCTTTAAATGTTAGACATGGCTGCACATGACCCAGAAATTTCACTGGTAAGTATATATCTCTTACAAATGAAAATATGTTCACACAAAAACTTCTACACACATGTCGGGCATGGTGGCGCACACCTGTCATCCTAGCTACTTGGGAGACAGGGGCAGGAGTGTTGCTTGAGCCCAGGAGTTGGAATCCAGCCTGGGCAACATAGCAAGACTCTGTCTCTAAAAAAATACCTTTTCTTTTTTTTTTTTTTTTTCAAGACAGAGTCTCACTCTGTCACCCAGGCTGCAGTGCAGTGGCACAATTTTGGCTCACTGCAAACTCTGCCTCCCGGGTTGAAGCAGTTCTCCTGCCTCAGCCTCCTGAGTAGCTTGGATTACAGGTGTGCACCACCATGCCCAGCCAATTTTTGTATTTTTAGTAGAGACAGGGTTTCACCATGTTGGTGAGGCTGGTCTTGAACTCCTGACCTCGTGATCCACCTGCCTTGGCCTCCCAAAGTGCTGGGATTACAGGCGTGAGCCACCACACCTGGCTCCCCAAAATACTTTTTTAACTAAAAAAACTAAAATTCAAAAAACCCTCAACATAAATTTCAATAGCAGTATTATTCATGTTAGCCTAAAAAGTAGAAATGACCCAAAAGTAGAAACAACTGATGAATGAATAATTTCTAATATACACGTCAGTAAATAGTTAAATATGCCAGGAAAGATTTTTAAACATTCTGAAATAAACATAGCTTGAGAAAATTAAAATAAAATTATCCACTGGTCTCCAACACTTATTTTCAAACTGACATATTGCTGTGCTTTAAGAACCATATCTAAGGCATTCTGTTGATTACCTTTACTTCTCAACTCAACTTCTCTAAAACAGACAGCTTTTCTCCATTTCATCTTGTCTGATTTCCCTCTTTCTTTTACTTGTAACATCAACCCAGATTTGAAATCTTCACATCAACCTTGAATTTCCTCCATTTCTTTGTTCCTTTATTCAGTCATCTACAGTGATTTACTTATTCTTTTATGTACCCCATCTCTTCTGGCCTGGCTACCAGGACCTTAATCTACAATCACACTTATAAAATGATATGAATAGTAGAAACATTGTGAAAAGTATAATTGTTTTGGAAATATGCCATATCCAGTTGTATAAACTAATTTTATTCCAGCTCAGATAACGTTTTGCTTACATTTGGAACCCTTTAATATTCCACCTAAATTTTAACAAGATATTTCCCATATAAATATCCTTAATGTATTTTATATGGCTGCAATTTTTAGTAGTTGAGCTATGTTTACACTGTGAAAAAAATAAACATTTAAAGTTAAAACTTGTATCTCAAGTTGATCCTACATTTAAAATATATAAAATCTACAGTTAATGATTATATTAGTTCCTTTCCTGCTGCTATAATAGAACGCTACAGACTGGATAACTTATTAAGCAAAGAAACTTATTTCTCATAGATCTTGAGGCTGGAAAATTGAAGAGCATGGTGCCAGCATCTGGCAAGGGCCTTTTTGCTGCTTCATGACATAGCAAAATGTCAGATGAGGATGTAAGACAGAGAGAGGCACTAGAGTACAGACTGACTTCATAACAACCCACTCACAATACCTAACCAGCTCCTGTGATGATGCCATTAAGCCATTCATAAGGGCTCTGCCCTCGTGGCAAAATCACCTGTTAATAGGCCCCACCTTCCAACACTCTATTGCATTGGGAATTAACATTCCAACAGAGGAACTTTTGGGAGACACATTCAAATCATAGTAATGATCAAAACATAATTTAAAATTTTTAAACAATAAATGTGTATCAAAGGAATTTGAATAATAAATCTAATGCTTTCATGTTTAATTTCTCAAACTATTATCTCTCTCAGAACTGCTTGTTTCACGTACCAAAAGATTCTTAACTGAGACTTTTTGAAGTCATTTTCGACTTAAAAACAGAAAGGCACATCTTATAGAAAATAAATGAAACCATGAAATATTAAAGTTTGTTTTGAGAATTCAAACATACAGTGTGGGCTTGATTTCTCACACCAACATAATTCCTTCAAAGGAAATCGTGTAATACTATAATGTTCTATTCATATGCTAGGTCGGCTTTTAGGACAGATATTGGACTTAGTCTAAGAATTAAGGCATTCCTTAATATTTCAGCAACATCATCAGATTAGTATTACCATGTGCATCTCAGCTCAAATTCAGTCAAATAGAAAGGGTTTAAATGGCCAGAAGAGTTGAGTATATGACCCAAAGAATTGTGTTTCTTAATTAAATCTTCATGTACATATACATTCAAAGATTGCTGGGTTATACTAAATTTAGGAGGATAATTCCAACATGTATACAAATGTGAAAAATAAATTTTCCCTAGAATTACTGAAACATGGTGTGTTTGATAACTAAACCGTGATGTTAAACTGGTTATACCAAAACTCCAAAACTCCCTAAATTTATTTTGGCATAGGTAATTCATATGATTTTTTTATTTATTTCTATGAACTATATTCAATCCTTTTTTTATGTATGCCATCTACAGCACACAATAAACAGTAATAGCTCTCTTAAAACTTTAAAATGTGAATGTTACCATCTATTCTCGAAATAGTTCTGGGTGATTTTACTGCCCCAGTGTATGTATGTTTCTTTTTATCAAATAGCAATAAGAATAAAGTATCATTTACTTTGTTAAGCACTTATAAAAACTCCGTTTCCTGGAAGATGCATTGTTACAAACAATGATTCATAGATGCAAAGCAAATATCATAATTTCAGGAAAATATGATGTAGTGACTAATGAAGGGGTTTTTATCACATTAAAAGATTTTGAGAAACCTAGTCCAACTCCTGTTTCAAACTAGCTTTGTTACAATGAGCAAATTACTTCCCAGCTTTTGTCATTTGTTCTGTCTATAAAATAAAGTTGAACAACATCATTTCTAAGGTTTCCTTTGAACTCTAATATTGTAGGCTGCTTTTTTCTTGATTTATAATTAATTTCATAAAATGAATGCAAGGTAGTATAGTAAACTAAAAGTAAAATAAATTATGGTAGATGGTTGTATTTATTTTCACAATGGCTAAACATTTGAATATTTCAAATTTATTCTACTGATGTATTACAACTCTAAATATTTACTGCTGAAACTCAATATAAAAGAATGTAAATATGCAAGGAATAGGTTAACTAATCACCTGGTGTGAGATAATGGCTAAACATTGTAAATTCATTATATTTTCAAAGGCTTCACATGCCAGCCTGTTAGCAAATATAGGAACTATGATAAATCACCCTTAGGGTAAGCCTTGATCTTGTCTACCATTGTAAATTAGCTTATCAACAACTCACACTAATGTAGTAATGTCAGTGAAAGATAAATCACAGTTTATGAATTCACTTTTGTTAGGAAACAAAATTAGATACTTTCTAATGCTGACATCGGGCTTGATGTTTAATGACATATTAAACAATCTGGAGGAATGTGTAATAAATAGAGGAAAATATAATGATTTATGCATTCATATTTTGAGTCTCTATTAGCCCTATCACTGGACATAAATCCAGTTTAATTTCACAATTTTAGATTTCAAAACTCACCTTTCATAAAGTGAGAGTCAAAGTAAAGCCTAGTGACCGTTTTTTAACAGATCTGTGTTTCACTTTTCTAGTCTTTATTTTTTTTGTTTATTATTGATACAAAATATTTTACATATTTACAAAATATTTTACATATTTATGGGGACATGTATTTCTTACATGCATGGAACATATAATAGTTGAGTCAGGGTATGTGGGGTATCCTTAACTTTGAATATCTATCACTTCTATGTGTTGGTGATATCCTCTCTTCTACTTTGAAATATATAATGCATTGTTGCTAACTATAGTCACCCTATTCTGCTATCAAATATTGGGGCTTATTTATGCTAGCTAACTGTATGTTTGTACCCTCTGATCAACTTCTCTTTATCCCCATCTCCTACCCACACACCCTTCCCAGCCTCCGGAATCTATCATGCTATTCTCTATCTTCATGAGATCAACTTTATTAGCTCCCAAATATAATTGAGAACATGTAATATCTGTCTTTCTGTGCCTGGCTTATTTCACTTACCGTAATGATCTCCAGTTCCATCTCTCTTGCTGGAAATGATATGATATTATTCCTTTATATGGCCAAATTGTATTTCATTGTATATATACAACACATTTTCTTTATCTATTCATCCATCAATGGACACTTAGGGTGATTCTCTATCTTTTCTGTTGTGAGTGGTGCTGTGATAAACATGCAGGTATCCTTTTGGTTTAGAGGTTTCTTTTCCTTTGGATAAATATGCAGTAGTGGGACTGCTGGATTCTATGGTAGTTCTATTTTTAGTTTTTTGAGAAATCTCTATACTGTTTTCCATAGTGGTTGTACTAATTTACATTCCCACCAACACTGTAGAAGTGTTCATTTTCTCTAAATCCTGGCCAGCATCTGGTATTTTTCATCATTTTAATAATAGCCATTCTAACTGCTGTAAGATGATATCTCATTGTTGTTTTGATTTGCATTTCTCTGATGATTAGCGATGTTGAACATTTTTTCATATGCCTGTTGGCCATTTGTATGTATTCTTTTAAGAAATGTCTAGTCATATTTTTAGCCCACTTTTTAATGGGGTTATTTTGTTGTTGTTGTTGTTGAGTTGTTTGAGTTCCTTGTATATTATAGATATGAATCTCTTATCTGTTGAATCATTTGCAAATACTCTCTCCTGCTTGACAGGTTGTTTCTTTTGCTGTGCAGAAGCTTTTAAGTTTAATATACTTGCATTGTATATTTTTCTTAGTTATCTGTGCATTTGAGATCTTAGCCATAAAATCTTTGCTTAAACCAACATCTTCAAGTGTTTTCCCTAAGTTTTTTTTAGTAGTTATATATAGTTTCAAGTCTTATGTTTAAGTCTTTAATACATCTTCAGTTTATTTTTTATATGAGGAGAGATAAGAGTCTAGTTTCATTTTGCATGTGGACTATCTAATTTTCCCAGCACCATTGATTGAAGACACCATTCTTTCCCACTGAATTTTTATGGTGTCTTTATCAAAAATCAGTTGTTTATGAACATGCAAATTTGTTTCTGGGTCCTCTGTTATATGTTCCATTGGTCTATGTATCTGTTTTCTTTACCAATATCATGCTGTTTAGTTACTATAGCACTGTAATATATTCTGAAGTCAAGTAGTCTGATGCCTTCAGTTTTATTGTTTTTGCTTGGGATTGTTTTGGCTATCTGTACTCTTTTTTTGGTTCCATACAGATTTTAGGATTACTTTTTCTAATTCTGTGCAAAAAATGATGTTGGTATTTCGGTAGGGATTGCATTGAATCTGTAAACTGCTTTGGGATTGTGGCCACTTTAATGATACTAATTCTCCTGCTTCGCTAGCAAAGGATGTCTTTCCATTTGTTTGTGTCCTCTTCAATTTATTTCATCAGTGTTATTTTTAGTTTCCTTGTAGAAATCTTTCACTTCTTGGTTAAATGTATTCCTAAGCATTTATTTTTTTTGAAACTATTGTAAATAAATTGTCATCTTGATTTCTTTCTCAGCTACTTCATTATTGATGCATAGAAATACTACTGATTTTTGTATGTTGGTTTTGTGTCTTGCAACTTTGTAGCATTTATTTATCAAATCTAAGAATTTTTATTTCTTAGGTTTATCTACATATAAACCTTGGAGGTTGTATGTTTCCAGGAATTTACTGATTTTCTCTTGGTTTCCCAGTTTGTTAGCATATAGCTGTTCATAATAGTCTTGATGAGCTTTAGTATTTTTGTGGTATTAGCTGTAATGTCTCCTTTTTTCATTTCTGAATTTGTTTATTTGGGTTTTATCTCTTCTTTCTTCATTAGTCAAGCTAGTTGTTTATCAATTTTGTTTATTATTTTGAAGAGCAAACTTTTTGTTTCATTGATAGTTTTTTATTGCTTTTTTAGTCTTTATTTTATTTAGTTATTCTGTGATATTTATTACTTCTTTCCTTCTACTAATTTTGGATTTTGTTTGTTCTGGCCGTTCTAGTTCCTTGGGGTGTATCATTAGATTGTTTATTTGAAATATTTCTACTTTTTGATGCAGACATTTATTGCTATAAACTTCCCTCTTACTACTACTTTTGCTGTATCCCACAAGTGTTGGTATGTTGTGTTTCAATTTTCTTTTTTTCTGACATTTAAAAAATGTCTACCTTAATTTCTTCATTGACCCAATGTATTAGTCCATTCTCACACTGCTAATAAAGGCATACCCAAGACTGGGTAATTTATGAAGAAAAGAGGTTTAATTGACTCATAGTTTTGCATGGCTGTGGAGGTCTAAGGGAATTTACAATCATGGCAGAAGGGGACGCAAACATGTCTTTCCTCACGTGGTGGCAGGAGAGAGAAGAATGAGAGCTGAGTAAAGCAGGAAGCTGCTTGTAAAACCAACAGATTTCATGAGAACTTACTCACTATCAAAAGAATAGCATGAGGGAAACCGGTCCCATGATTTAATTATCTCCCACTGAGTCCTTTCCACCACACATGGGGATTATGGCAATTACAATTCAAGATGAGATTTGGGAGTGGGGACAGCAAAACCATATGATCATTAAGGAGCATATTGTTTACTTTTCATGTATTTGTAGAGTTTCCAAAGTTCCTCTTGGTATTGATTTCTGGTGTTATTCCATGGTCTGAAAATATACTTTATATAATTTTGATTTTTAAAAATTTTTCGAGACATGTTTTGTGGCCTAACATGTGGTCTATCATGGAAAATGTTTCACATGCTGATGAGAAGAATGTACAATCTGTAGTTGTATACAATTCTCTGTAAATGTTTGTTAGATCCATTTGGTCCAAAGTCTGGTTTAAACCTAATGTTTCTTCATTGATTTTCTTTCTAGATGATTTTTCTAATGCTGACAATGGGATGTTGAAGTCTCTCACTGTTATATTGTTATATCTCCCTTTATCTCTAGTGATAATTACTGTGTGAATCTACATGCCCCAGTGTTGGGTGCATATATGTATATTTAGGATCGTTCTTTTCTCTTGCTGGATTAATCTCTTTATCATTATATAATGATCTTTTTTTTTTACTTTTGTTGCTTAAAAGTCTGTTTTATCTGATATAAATATAGCTACTCCTTTTTGCTTTGGCTTTTTTTGGTGTGGAATATCTTTTTGCATCCTTTTAGATTGAGTCTATATGGCTTTTTTAACAAGTAAAATGTAGTTCTTGTAGATAGTGTATATTTAGATTATGCTTCTTTATCCATCACTCAGGCTATATCTTTTAAATATAGAATTTAATCCATTTACATTTCAGGTTATTATTGATATGTGAGGTTTTGTTTCAATCATATTGTTTTCTGGTTGTTTGTAAATACATTTTTTTCCCTCTCTTGTTGTTTTCATTGTGGTTCGTTGGTTTTCTGTAGTGGCACCATTCAAATCCCTTTTCTTCCTCAGTTGCATCTTTGATTTGTCAGTGCATTTTATACTTTAATGTGTTTTCATTATGGTAAATATCATCTTTTCACTTTAAAGTTTAAGATTCTCTTGATCATTTATTTTAATGCCAGTCTAGTGGTAATGAATTCTTTCACCATTTTCTTGTCTGAGAAAGACTTTACTTGTCCATTTATGAAGGATAATTTTGCTGGATATAGTATCCGTGGGTTGCAGTTTATTTTATTCTTTCACCACTTTGAGTATGTCACCCCATTCTTTCCTGGCCTGTAAGATTTCTGCTGAGAAACATGCTGTTGGTCTCATTGGGGTATCTTTATAAGTGACTGGATGCTTTTCCCTTGATACTTTTAGAATTATCTCTTTGTCTGACTTTAGACAGTGTGACTATAATATGCCATAATATAATTCTGTTTAGTTAGGCCCCTGGAAAGAAGACTTTTTTACATTATGTGTGTTTGGAGGACTTTGAGATTCCTCTATCTAAATGTCTAAGCCTCTTGCTAGATTTGGGGATTTTTTTAATCTATTATTTTATTAAATAGGCTTTCTAACCCTTTCATTGTCTCTTTGCTCTCAGGGACAGTGATAATTTGAATATTTGATTATTTTATGTAGTTCCAAATACATGAATGCTTTGCACATTCTTTTTAAATTTATTTTTGTTAATTTTTGTCTGACTGGTTTATTTTTAAACGCCTGTCTTCAAGTTCTGAGGTTCTTCCTTCTGCTTAATCTAGTCCATTATTGAAGCTTTCGAATATATTTTTATTTCATTCAATGAATTTTTTGATTCCAAAATGTCTGTTTTGTTCTTTTTTAAATGTAGACCTCTTAAGTAAATTTTCCATTCATATCCTTGTTTGTCTGATATCTTTGTATTTTTTTTTCAGAATTATCTTGTATCTTACTGAGCTTCTTTAAAATCAGTATTTTGAATTCTTCAGGATTTTGTGAATTTCTCTTTGATTGAGTTCTGTTACTGGAGAATGGTTTTATTCCTTTGGAGGTATCATTTTTTTCCTTTTTAATATTTCTTATGTCCTTACATTGATATGTGCATATCTGGTGTAATAGTCATTTCTTCCAATTTTTTGAATTTGCTTTTTTATGGGAAGATTTTTTCCTGAAGATATTTATGTGGTTTTGGTTGAATAGGGTACTTTGCCTTCGAGTTTGTGCCCATGCAATAGTGTATGTAGTCTCTGTGTTATTTCTTCAGCCGTAAACAGTATCTGTTATTTCCTTGGTGTTTTGGGGTGCACTTATAAGTGGAGGCTGTGATGAAGCTTTTCTGGGACTAGAATGCCAGGTGGGCCAGTCTTCAGACTCCAGTAGTGTCAATGGTTAGCTGAGTGTGCCTATCCTTGAGCCCCAGAATTGTGTATGCTCACTCTGTTGTTATAGAATCCAAGCAGGCCAATTCTTAGGCCTCCCAGTGGCTTGCTCATATGCCAGTAGTGACGACAGTGGTGGGGGGGGGCGGGTGTACTGGTTCTTGGGCCCCTGGACAGTGAGTATGAAGTGTACAACTGCAACAGCAGTGTTAAGGCAGCCAATCTTGGTGTTGGTAGTGGCTGCAATGAGAGGGCAGGCCACTTCCATGGCCCACAGTTGGCACATGTAGGTGGGTGCCAGCTGCGGTGATATTGGCATTTTTGGTCAACCCACTCTCAGACCCTGAAAGGAATGTTGAGATGCCAGTGGTGATGGACTGGGGTGGGTGATTCTGAACTGTATACTGGGTGGATGGGACTGGGCTGGCAGACTTGCCCACAGGCCACCTGTAAGTGTATTCAAATGCTAGCTGATAGTCATGGGTGGAGTAGTCCCCACACTGCTGGCAAAATGCTCAGGTGGAGGCAGCGGTGGCTGCACCGTGTGTCAGTCTCCAGGGAGGGCACGGCCACTTTCAGTAGCATAGGTAGACAGCTGTGAGGCTTGTGTTTCAATCCCACAAAAGCTCACAACAGTGGCAGTATGATTAGTCTTTGAGGTGTGTGAAGGTGCCCAGCATTCTTTTCTCCCTCCTTAATCCAGTGGTAGAATCAGCAGCATTGGGCCCAGGGCAGGAAACCACCCTTTAAGAGATTAGTTCTCAGAATGGCACAATGCAGCAGCTGCTCAGGGCTCAAAAGCCTGTGGGGCTCCGTGTGAGCTCTCTCTTTGGAGCAATGCTCTGCATAATTTCTGTGTAGCTCCCTATGTTGGTCTCCAGACTCACAAGGGTTGAGTTGCTTTCCTGTGGCTAGGATTGTAAAATTCCATGGAGGGAATGTGGAGCCCTGCAGGGGTCACTCACCCTTTCCCTTTGTCTGGGAACTTTTCCCCGGTTCCTGGCCATTCCTGGCTGAGCAGGCTGCCTTGCCTCCCTATCCTTCTTTCCTTTTGCTATTTCCTTTGTTAAATTCACTTCTTCATTAAATTTTGAGTTTTTTTTCTTAGATAATCTATTCCAAATATGAATATCTACTTCCTATTTTGGTTTTCTTTGCCGAAGTAGGGCTTACTGGCTGCATCTAGTTGGCCAAGTTGACCATCTTGCCTTCAGCATCTATACACTTTTCTCATTTTTAAAATGAGAGAATAATGATACTTTACAGGGCTAGAGTGGGAATTAAATGTGATAGTGCTTACAAAAAATGTGCATTCTCTGCTCCTTCAATAAATGTTAGCTAAGACCTGGGACATAGCATTGCTTAACATATATTTTATGCATGAGACATAGCATCTTTAGGGAAAACTGCTGGAAGCTGCTTTCCTCAGAAGTAGATTATGGACCCATCAGGCATTTAGAGCTTCACTGGTGCCTTTTCAGGGCAGTAGTGATCATGACCTGATCCAACTTGACTAGATGAAAACAATAAGGCCAAGAATTTTGAGTGACTTGTTTAGCTTACAGAGGCAGAACCAGAACTACTAAGTATTCTGACTCTCATCTTATACCTGTCATCTTTCTTCTGTGTTCTACTTATAATTTAATATACATTAACCACTATAATTTTAAAACTTGAGGAGAAAAAAATAAAATAGCATTTTCAGATCTCAGCAATAATTTTTAAAATCTGTAGAGAGAACATTACCTCACCTTGAGAACTGAAAAAAAACATTTCTCAGTCTGAGGGAATATAGATTTTGTAGTAAGAAAGAATCAGTCTCAGTTTTCTTTATTAGCCTATCATAATGGTGTGAGACTCCAGAAAATAGCCAACGCTCTGGAGAATGGAAACGGCTGGGAAGTACACCAAAACAGAGAGGCCTATAGGCAGTCTAAGAAAGTCTTCAAGCCTCATGTTTATCTAAAAGTAAAATCAAGCTTTTAGATCTAAGGAGCCCTAACTAAATTTTATTCTAGGCTGAACTCCCCTGTGCCCAGACTCCCCCAAACCTATCTAAGCCAGATCTAGTGCTGCAAGGACTAAACTCTATCCTTGTGCCCTCAAGCATTTGCTTTGTTCTTCAGTCTAAGGAACTTTCAGAATAAATCTGGATCTTTGTTAAGGAGCACCTTGATCTGTATCAGACATTTAGTTATTTGTATATTATCTATTTGCATGGTGAGTTTTACTATCCAACTACAGTATTTCTTTATTCTAGTAAGTCCATTCTTTCAAAATGTCTTTATGTTGTGTAGCAGCAGACTGTGTTTTCCAAAGATAGCCACAATTCTGTAATGTGACCTTGTCGCCCTCCCTCCACCCCATAAAGAGCTGGAGAATATTTCTCCACTGTCTTGAATCCGGGAAGGCCATGTGACTGCTCTGACAATAGAATAAGCAGAAGTGGTGCTGTGCCTGTTTCTACTCCCTACCTCTTGGAAGCCATCTATTCTGTAAGAATTACAGCTTCTGTTAGAGCCCCACATTGTGGAAAAAAAAAAAAAAAACATGGAAAAACTGTGGAATATAAGATGCCATGGAGGCAGAGAGAGAAAGAGAATAAGAGAGAATGAAAGAGAGCAATAGGACAAGGAAAACCAAGGTGCCAGATATTATGTACTAGGAAATAATGTTATTACTTTCACATTTCTGTACAGTCAGGGCTTTCTAAGCAAAGATTGCTGGGGGCTGGGGAAGAGGGGCAGGTCAGTAAATAACAACCCTAAAGAAAGAGACCTTCAAAGAGGTTAACAGTTGTATCTCTCCAAAGTCATTTATTTGCATTGCAAATTGTAATCCGCCTAGAAATCTCTTCCTCTCCCCAGAGAGGATTTTATTTATATTCCACAGAAAAGGCAAGGCCTCTTTTTCTCTCTCTCTTTTCTCTCTGTAGAAAGGAGGAGGGGGTAGTTACATCAACAAGTTTTATAAGCTCCAACAATTCATAATTATAAGGTTTCTCTCCTTTGGTTCAAGCCCCTTGAAGGAGCAGGGTATATCTGGCCCTCACTGTGTCAACTGGAGAGATAATTAGGGTGTGGTGAGCTGGTAATTAAATCACTGTGTGAGCCAATAATCATTGTGTTCCCTGATCTAGAAACCTCATGGTGCCAATCAGGATCAATAAATATGCATAGAAATAAAAACTTAACAACTATTTTGCTTTGAAGCCATTTTGAAAGTGGATCTTCAGGCCCGAACTGTCTGAGCTGCCACTACCTGGATCAGAGACAAAGTGCCCAACTGACTCTTTTTCAAATTTCTGACCCAAATAATCATACAAATACAATGTTGGGGTGCATAACAACATTTTGATTAATGACAGACATTAGATACAATGATGGTCCCATAAGATTATAACACTGTATTTTTTTATTGTACCTTTTCTAAGTTTAGATATTGTTTAGATACACAAACACCACTGTTCTACTCTTGCCTACAGTATTCAGTACAGTAGGATGCAGTGCAGAGCAATAGGCCATATAGCCTCAGTGTGTAGTGGGCCATATGATCTAGGTTTGTATAAGTACATTCTATGTTGTTCACACAACAGCTAAATCCCTTAATGATACATTTCTCAGAAAGTGTTCCCATTGTTAAGTGTTGCATGACACTAAAATGGTTGTTTTAAATCGTTCAATTTTGAAGTAGTATTTTACAGAGCAATACGTAGTTACAAAACTGCAAATGATTTATAAAAATGCTATAGTCTTATTGTCAAAACATTCTTTTTCCCACTTATTTTAAATTATTACATATTTTTGAATACTAATGGCCAGGATTCCTTATAAGAGTAATTTTGTATTGCAACAGAACATTCTACCTCACCTTATCTATTTTATTTTCTGACAATATTTTAAATTTTTTTCTCACGGATACTTTACATATTTAGGGAAAATCATCCTTTGACTCTCTCTTTATATTCCACATCTTTCCTTTATCTATGCATGGGTGTGAATGTTTATATGTATAAATGCATATAACTATTATATAAATGCTCTTTTACTCATGTGTTTATTTATAGTGCATTTGTTTATTGTTTAACAGAGTAATAGCTACATTTTGCCATTCTCAAGTAAATGTGATACAACTTGCAAGAGAGACTACATACAGTATTTTGGCATGTATTTCTGAGTTCAGAATGGGGACAAAGCTATCCTTTTGAGTAATGCAACTAGATGCACATTTATTTTTGGAAAATATGATTGGGCATGCATCTCTAAAAATAGAACCCAGGAAATAATTGGAATAGCATTAATGTCAGTTGCCTTCTTTTCCACATATGGCAGTTCTATTATTCTGGTTACTTGACTAACATTTCATTATTACAGCATTATTTTACTAGGGAAATTAATTGCATTATTTAAAAGTGAAAATGAGGCCTGGCGCTGTGGCTCACGCCTATAATCTCAGCACTTTGGGAGGCTGAGGCGGGCGGATCACGAGGTCAGGAGATCGAGACCATCCTGGCTAACACGGTGAAACCCCGTCTCTACTAAAAATACAAAAAAAAACAAAAAAAAATTAGCCGGCGTGGTGGTGGGCGCCTATAGTCCCAGCTACTCGGGAGGCTGAGGCAGGAGAATGGCATGAACCCGGGAGGCAGAGCTTGCAGTGAGCCCAGATCGCACCACTGCACTCCAGCCTGGGTGACAGAGCAAGACTCTGTCTCAAAAAAAAAAAAAAAAAAAAGTGAACATGAAAAATTGTAAACCTCATCAGCAAGTTTAGCAATGTTGGATCCTTGTCTTGACTCTGCCTGTCTTGGCCAAGGGTCTTTACACAAACCACATGAAAGTCAATTGAGTACTTGTCCTCAGTTTCTTCACCTAAAAACTTGGAGGAAAGTTTATGTAGGAGTGAAAATCTGTCATCCATAAGAGAGTGGATTCATAGAAAAATAAAATGAACAAGAGCTGTTAGTAGAAGCAGATTCCTAAGAGAGTGATGGAGAGGAGATGAGTGGAGAAAGGCCGGAAAATTGTGAGTGAAATAATACACATTTTCTACCTCATAGTACAACCTAGAAGTTCCCACCTCACACTTTCCCAACCTAATCTTGGGAAAGATTAATTCTTAAAAACAAAGAATCTCCTTGACAGGAACACAACAATTTGCTTCAGTGAGTGAAAACAATAAAAATGCTTGATGATCACACCAGCTTTAAAGGAATAGTGTTAAATGAAGGAAGGTATTTTGAGTACAGATGGTAAGAACCCTAAAATGGACACAGTGTCAAGATCTTTTTCAGATGTTCTCACCTTTGGATTCATGGACCCATGAACTTCAAGTTTTTCATTAATCTCCTGAATTTGTATGCAAAATCCTGTGTGGATATGTTGCTGGTTTCGGAGAAGCTTTATCTATCTTTTATCAGATTCTCAAATAGTCTGAGTTAGAAATAAAGACTCTCCATAGATTTCTTCAAAATAATTCAAAGGCAGTGAGTATAAACATGGAAAGTTTGGGAAAAGCTTGATAAATGGGCCATACCTTTTTTACCGCCATTTCCTATTACAAAAGATTAAAATGTGTAACTTTAAATCATAAACTTGCTTCAAAATGTTGATTTTATAAACAGATTTTTGTACTAAACAGACAAAATGAGAGCCATTAACCAACCTAATTGTATGTCACTTTTGCCTGTCCCCGGAAAGTTAGAGGTTTGATGTAATATCATACTCATTGCTGTACCAGTTGGAATAGCAATGGGGAAAAGCCCCATTTCAGTGGTGATGGCCTTGGCCAGATAAAAGTGTTGATTGGTTACAGAGATACATGATCTTAGGAAGTATGCGCCTCAATTTCTTGAGGTGGAGATATGGCTATAAAATGTTGTTGACAAAGTCTGCTAGCAGATCAGTTATTGCTAAAATAAACAAGTGGAAAATGGTACAGAAAATGTTAAAGAAAAATATTAATTATAAATTGATTTTTCACAAAGTGTGAGCACTGAACTCTGATTCCAGTGACTGAATGTAGAGTTTAATATTAGGATGCTTTTTACAAGAGAAAATTCATTTGGTAAAAATTAGTGTATTATTTCCAGAAAAGCTGAATAAATTCCAATTTGAGTTATTAGTCTCTTCCCAAAAATAGGAAATTCTTTTTTAATGTATAGCTACAAGGAAGCTTTTTGCAAGGCATATGGGGGATAACTGTATTATGTGCTCAGATTAAATAGTTATTACATTTTCAGTGAAGATACTGATCCCAGTAGCAGCCAGGCATATGAGTATTTAGTATAAAGAATTACTTGGATATTTTAATAAGCCCATGTTTTTAGATTCAATATTTCTTGTCCCGGCTAAACAGTACAAATGCCACTTGGGTACAGATAATTTTAGACCTTTATTGCTTGATTAAAATATAGATAATTTGCCTTATCTATTCTTTTTTGCGTGTGATCAAATTTTGCTTGTGGGAACATTACATTTACCTCATTTTCTCTCATAACTTCAGAACAAAACCAAAGTTGTTTTGCATGTAATGTTTTCTTGTAAAGTAATATTATTACTCCATCAGCACTCAGTGGGCAAACATATTTTTCAACATTCCTCTTTTAATTAACTTGTCTTGCAAACAAAGGCTACCAGATGAACACAATTTATCCACAGCATGTATTTTCAGCTAGGAGGCAGATAATTATTGCTCACTGCAGAAATAATAATCTCCTACTTGCTCATGTAAAACAAACTTTAAATGTCATTTTACAGCGATAAAGATTACACAGTACAGGGCTGTCGTAACAGAGGACAATTATCCAGAGGAACTTCTCATTAACCTGAAGGTCAGGGGTGAGAGATGATCACCAGCTCTGGCTAACACAAACCTAAATCGCCCTACTCTAAATGTGATGTCCTCATAATCACAAAAGTGGGGACAGTAAAGACTAAACAGTTATTGTGATAAATTTCTAAGTGGAATTATACATGGAAACTGAGTTAGTACCTGCAATCTTGCCACATACGTTTGGAGATCAGAACATGTGGTGTGGAATAAAGAGGCTTTGGGAGAGAATTGCCCTCTTTAATAAACTAGCAGCAGTTCAGCATCATTTAAATGTATTGTTTCAATTAATCACAGCAATTGCAAAGTGATCCTTAAGCATTAAGAGAAAATTGTGCTTTCAAACAGAGTGCCTCAAGTCTGCCAACCTTGCTGAGCTGTTCTGTGGCATTTTAGCAATACATATAATAGCAGGAAGCACTGGAGAAAATCATGCTTACTCATATTTGAGCTGGAAATTAATTTTCTAAGCTGTGAAGTTCTTCAGCTTCTTTTGCAAAGCTAGGTCACCTGTTTTCTTAATCTAATCATCTAACCTTCCCCTAAAGCATAGAAGTTTACTTTTCTTTGCATTAAGTTCTACCCAGATAAGCAGTGCAAGGAAATATCCTACATTTTTAATTCTAATGCTCCATAAATTGTAAGGCAAACAATCATTTTAGTAATAGTTTTCCAGGGGGAACATGAAGAGAGAAAGAAATGCTATCATACAACACACGTGGATTAGTGTTTTACTGAAAGTTTATTGCCAAACAATTCATGCTTTGTAGTAGTTTGGGTGAGCCTTGTCTAGAAGCAGGCTAGCCAGAGAGAAAATTCTAAAACTGCCAGGGCAAGCATAACAATAATATCTGTTAGGGTGTTGCATATTGATATGAAAAGGAGATGGTCAGCTCTTGGGTGAGAGGCCTCACAATCTGCTAGCCAGAATAAAGGCCACATAGGAAGACAGGAATTGAGCTATTTAACTTACAACAGAAGGTAACTATCTCTTGGTGCAATAAGAAATCTCGGAAAATAAAGTTGGTTAGCACATCCTGGAGCAGGTTAATCTTCCTGGTTTAAGAAAGGCAGAGAAAAAAATAATAGAGGCTTCCTGGTTCACGTAAAATTGGCAGCCACCTTGGAAAGGAGAATAAAAGAAGCCCTAAAATTGGCTTTGAGCTTGAGAATCTTTTCAATGACAATTCACGTCTCAGGGTTGGAGTTTTTTATAATTCTTCTGCAAGAAATAATAACAAGAAAAGCACTTAAAAATAAGCTTCTAGAGAAAATAATTTATTTGGTTGTATTCATGAGGGGAAAGGGTTCAGTTGAGTAAGAAACACATTGCTTAATCATAAACACCTTGTTAAACCGTAAATACAGTATGTTCATAAGCCATAGGAATCTGAGGGTGGGAGGCTGGGAGGATTTTATCCTTAAGAGTACTAGGAATAAAAAGAAATGAGGGTAGAGAGCAATAACGGTGGTAGTGTTTGCATCCTAATCAGTTGGTTCTGGGTTCAGAATAATTTCAAATATCAAAAGTATCAGAGATACCTATCTTCGTTTATTTTAACAATAAATCATACATTTTATAATGTAGTAATCATGTCTGCTATTTTTTAGGCTACATAAAAGACATTTAAAGAAAAAAGCTTAGAACACTAACTTCTGGAGGATGAAGTAAGAAAGTAAGAAGTATAAGATGAAGAAAGAGGGACAGATTCTAAAGAAGTGTCATAGAGCATTTGCCCTGGAACTACATATAGGTCAGCTTGAAGTTGAAGTGAAATATAATTTGACCTAGCTCTTTCTTAAAACAAACTCTGATATTCTGGGCCTTTCAGTGTGATGATTAGTTGATGCGTACTTAAATCAGTTTGTGCTAGTAAGCTGACAAGAAATGAATACCAGGAAAATCCATTGGCTCTGCTTCACATGTGTATAGTTTAACCATGATTACCTAGCACCTGATTAACTTAATTGATGGTCATGAACACATGGGGGATTCTACTAGAGGGATGCTGGTAGAGGACATGATTTTTGTGCTTTGGGGTCTGTGGCTGCAGCCATACAAGTGCACGAGCCCTTCCTCACCAGGCTCCAACCATGGTCATTGTGCCTTCTTGTGCCGAGGGCGGGAGCTCTCGGAGCTCCCTAGTATGCTCTGACCTTTCCCAAGAGGCAGAGGGACCCCTTCAAAAAGGCATTCTAGACCCTTCTAAATATTTGAATATTCTCTAAATTCTACACATTTTTAACTACTGTGTATGAAAAAAAAATTCTTACTTTGTATGCTATACATTAAAGCTTTGTTTTTATACAGGAAACTTGAGAAAAGTCCTCTGAGTTGTTACAGAACTTAAAAAATGTGTACTAAATTAAATATTTTGTAAAAAGTTCCAATATGTTACATTATTTTAACTTACCACAAAAACCACACTCACCTGTTTTTTAAGCTACCTTTGGAAATAATTTCAATGCAATTAACTTAATAAGAGGCTAAATTTTACAGAAATATCTTATTTAAATTTGAAATAACAAACAGAACTTGATGGAGAAATATGAAAATATTTCTATTTCTGTCTTCATGTCTTCACACATTACACATAAAATACCGTTATCAGTTTTAAAAATAAGGCATATAATTTGATGTGACACTAGAATATGTCCTGGAGTGAAGAAAATTAAATGTAATCCAAGCAAATCTTTGAGCCAGTTTTGCTTAATCACATCTGTACACATCTAATGCAAAATTTTACCCACTTCTTTTATTTAATCTTCCCAAGATATGTTTGTATGCTATAGAATGAGCTGGGTCTTTAAAATCTGAAATTAAAATACACTGAAGCAAGTTTTCCTTTAAGCAAACTTTTTTTCTCATACCTAAGGAGGACAGAAGGAAATTGACTAAACAGTGGATGACATATAAGACATGAAACAGGACCAGATTACAACATCCCCTGGTCATCCTCTGTAGCTCACACTCAGGATTGTTTGGTAAATTCTTTGCTTCAGTTGTCTGGTGACGAACTGTGCTGTTTCTTCATTTGGGGGAAAAATGACTGAAAGCCAGTACACACAAAAAAGAGACTTGTTTGCTTGCTTATTGTTTTTGTTTGTTTTTACACAGTGCCTTTTTTTCCAAAGAAAATTCCTTATTTAATGACACAATTTGAGAGGAACCAAAGCATCAAAAATAGATTAATTCAATTAATAATCTGATTAAGGCATCCCCACTGTAAATAAAGAATGTGCTATCTAATTATGCTAAGAATAAAATGTATTATTTCTGCTTCCTTTCTGTTTTCTTTATTTTTTCCTCTAAATCTTTACTTTCTTTTCTTTTCCCTTTCCTCCCTTCCTTCCTTTCTTCCTCCCTCCCTCCCTGCCTGCCTGCCTGCCTGCCTGCCTGCCTTCCTTCCTTCCTTCCTTCCTTCCTTTCTTTCTTCCTTCCTTCCTTCCTCCTTCCTTGTTTTCTCTCTTTCCTTTTTTCTTTCCTCTTTTTATTCTTCAGGAAATATTTCCAATAGCTTTAAAATTTTTTTTTAATTTGTTGGAATAAGATGAAGTCAGCATGCTGCAAAAGGATAGCAGCACAGCATGCATTCAGTTTAATTAAGCAGAAAAACAGATCAGCTTGCCCATAAAGTGAGGATAGAAAGTAAAGAAATTTTTTTTTCTTTCTTATTTAAAAGATAATTTTCAAAATTGATGAACATTTTAGACGTTAAAGTTTATGGACCTATTTATTTCATTATTGTGTTTTTATACATTCATTAGGAATCAATGTTCTAAATATTTTTTATTATGATTTTATTTGGTATTTTATTATTTTTGACACTTGAAGTAACATAATAGTAAAGAGATGATTAGGGAATCATCAAGCATACTGTATTATAAACATTCTATCAATTAAATTTACATATTATGTCATTTTGGTCGCAAATATTTCCAGGAAATTGGCTACAAAGTTTAATTAATAATTGTTTTTCTTTTGCCTCTGTTGCGTCACTTCCTATTCTTCCAGCAGCAATCTTTATTTTCTTTTGTGCATTTTCTTCTTCCCCAATCCTATATCATACATTCCTGGTGAAGCTCTGCTGGGAACTGCAGGGATAGCCATATGGTACAGACCCAGATCTATGGACATATCCTAAATTCTTGGCCACAGCCATAGCATCTATAAAGGGGATATGCCTAGTGGAGGATGTGCAGCCATATGTATCTACTTCACTTAGACCTGAGAAGAGGAAAGAGCAGATGTTCCATTTTACCATCATGTGATACCTAAGAGTAGAGCTGGTTCAGAGAAAATGGAAAACAGAAGTAGAGCTAGAGCAACAGGGCTTGATGGTCTTACTGAGCTCCTATCTCATTACCCAAAGTTAGATAATTTATTACTCCATATAACTAACTGCTTTCCAGTATATGACCTAATGAATTCTCTAATTGCTAAAACCATTTTGAGTTTTATTTTCAGTCACTTGCAAGTAACAGGATTATAAATGATCAATTTGTTTATTTACACTATCCAGATCATAACTTTTGGATTAACTCTTGTTTCAGACGAGCCAAGGACTGTGAGATATTAAAAATAGCATTTTCAGACCTTTACAGTGTTCTCTTCTTTGAAGCATTACAAAATATTCTTTTTAGAATGGTTCATTGACAATATTTTAGTACTGTGTTTAGTACTTTGATGTTTAAACTTTTACGGAGTTCAGGGGGAAATTGTTTTCTAAGGCTTTAAAAAGAAAAGCTTTTGAGTGTTTGATATGTTTTAAAATGCCTCTTGAAATGTGACAAGCAACTGCCACTGGGCTTTTCTTCCTGTGGCCTGTTTATATGGATGGCCTTTCAATGTACATGATGAATCTGATAAGCTTTTCAGAGGCAGGAATAAATCATACATTGTACAAAATTCTTTTATACAAGGCAACTAGCAGACCTTTTAAAGATTATCAAAACGTTCTTTCTTAGCCCGTTCTTTTTCATTGAGGTCAACACAGAAATTAAAGAAACGTCTCAATAATACTTTTCTGTTTCCAAATATAGTGCCAAATTACTAGATTTACTTTGTTAATTATACTAGTCATTTTCTTCAATTGAATTTAATTATATGACTGGTAAGTTTTGCATTCTCTAGACAAAACCACAATTTTTCTATTTGATTTTTTCTTTGGTTTTTGGGAATGTCAGAATCAAATCTCTGTTTTTATCTGTCCTTAAGGAAAAATGAGAGAGAGAACTCTCAGTTTTATCTCTTATTAAAGAATAATTAGCTCAAACCTGGCGTGATTTACAAATGAAATTCAAATGGAGAAAACTACAATCTTTTGAAAGTCTCCACTTTTTACAACAATCTTATAGTTTGACAAAAAGTTTTCTTTATTTTATTATTTAGTTGATAATCCTGTAACTGATTGTCATGAGTTGTGAATATACAGAAATATTGTTGCTTTAGACTAGGTTTATTTAGCTGCCTAAGAGATTCATTAAGGACTTATTTACATTTTTATCACTACCTCTTTAAAACTGATTATTTAATAAGAGCTTTACAACTAATCAACAGTCTTCAGAATAACCTCTTGTTTATACATTTCTCATCAAACTGTATTTTCAACAGCTTTATTTTTATAGTTTCTGATGCTTTTTGCTTTCTTTTTTGAAGTCATAAAGAACAATTTTTCTGCCCCTAGAATTGCACTGCTTAGCTAAGGCCATGTTTAAAAATTTGATTTTACATGGAGATGTCTAAAATTGGCAAAACAATGTGTATTTTTAAATGCCTAATTAAAATAAATTAATATCAGGTAAATATTAAAAGATAAATGCACAGATAACTAAGGTATAGTTTATTCTAAAATAATCAGATATAAGAATAATATGATATATTAATACTTTAAAATATAGTTTCCTATATTCCAAAAGTACACACTGCTAGGGGACAAAGACCATATATCTGGTTTCTTATGGAGTGAGGATGGGGTTATAACCGGGTTGTTAGCTCTCTAACCCTGATATTTCAATGAGAATTAGTTATGAGAATTCCTACATTTTACATATTGGACTTCTATCTATGATTTTGTTTGGCTAAAGGGCTCTGTGGAAAAGTAAATAGGTAGACAAAATAAAATGTCTTAATTTATACTGCTAAACAATTTATAAGGCCAACATTTCTTATTCTAAAATTACTGATGCTAATGGTTCTTCAATTCTCCTCAGCTAATACCAAAAATTGCTGCATGTTATAGATGTTTAATTAAGACCAATGAATCCTATAGAAGACAACAAGACATGTAGGCAGGATACTTAGAAGTTAGAAAATTCATGGCCCTACAACTCAAGAGTTAACTCTTCCAAAAATGTCTTTCTTGCCATCTTTAGAAGAATTAGACAGGACTCATTATTTCTGCCTATTGTAACTTTGAAACACTTTTAGTAGTTATGAATGCTGCTTCATTTAACTCATTTATAAAAGCTGTTTCCCCTTTGACTGTGAATAGTGGCCAGACAGGATCAGTACCTTTCTGGCTTGCTGTGCCATGTACCTACAGCAGGTGCTCTATACATTCCAGTGGAATGAATAGACACATTTTACTACTCCATTTCCATTATGTGGATGCATTTGTATACTTATCTACCCTCACTTGGAATAATCCTCTTGTGTTTCACACCTATATAACGCTTCCTGTTCATTCTTCAGAATGTGGCTCAAATGTTATTTCCTCAGTAAGAGACTACTCCTGCAAATCCTATGTCTCCCACATATTGTTCTTTTGTATAGAATTCTTACTGTATAAAACTATCACAATTTGTAAAAATACATGTATTCATGAATTTCCTTATTTTATGTATTTCCTCCTATCACAATGCAAGCTCCAGATGGAGCAGAAACATGATTTGTCTGTGTGTGTGTGTGTGTGTGTGTGTGTGTGTGTGTGTGTGTGTGTGTTGTGTGTGTGTGTGTGTGTGTGTGTGTGTGTGTGTGTGTGTGTGTGTTTGTGTGTGTGTTCCTAGGACTTAGCCCCATGTAGAACTTATAGTTGCTCTTAATATGTATTTCATGTGTAAGTGAAATTACTAAAACAAGTTATTTAAACTAGTAAATAAGAAACCTTTTGATTTAAGACACATTGTGCTTTAATAGCAACATCTCCAATACTTCTTCATGAAGGAAAACCATTAAGCACAAAAGAGGAAAGAAAAGCCTTTGTGCATATAGCTAATGCATCCTCAGAAATGAAAAATCAAGGCCAAAAACAGAAGAGAGTGTCTGAATGTATTATTAAAGATGGTTTTGAAGACCTTTCACAACCTTGCGTTACAAGGAACCAGCTACCTTACTCAAGAATCACAATACTATTTAAACAATAAAAATAATGCCCACTTAGTTTGCCCATTAGTTGCTATGTCAAGGAACACTGTAGCTCAACATGAATGTTTTTATAAAACTCCTTTGTGTCTCTCATCCAAAACTGGATTTCTAACAAAGACTAACATGGTGAGACCTGATTGTCTTACTCTTGGTTTAGAGTTGTGAAAGGGTAAGCCTCTCATAGAGCAAATAGGGGATGAAGTGTTTCCTGAGACAGAAACACAACTGCAAAGATCCAATGGGCTGAAAGAACTTTGGAAAATCTAATAAAATGAGGGCCCTCATTAGGTATGTGTTCTTTTATCTATGTTCTTGCCACAGATATCTAAGTGCAAATGTAGGAGGCCCCCTCTGGGGAAAAGGTGTAATGGTTTCAGATGGGAAGAACTCCTCTTTTGCCCCAGTGCATTTCATCATTTTTTTTCATGCCTGCCTACCAGCCCTGAAATGCTTTTACAATTCTAGGTTTCTTTTATGAGAGAGATGAATAAACATCTAACTTATTTATGCACTAAATAAGGGAGAAAGGCAACAGGAGAGAAAGTCCACTATGGTATTTCACTACAGTACATCAAACAATTTATCATTTATTTTCGAAGTTACAGTTGTTAAACTCAGCTTATGTCCTTTACTACCTTGCTTTAGCCTTTCACGTCTTTGAAATTTCTTTTCTGACAGATGTCAAGGAACTTTCCTCCTGATTGATTTTCTACATGCTTTATCTCTCATCCATCTAGTCCCCATTTTCTCCTTTCACTGTAAGTCCAAAATATCAAGTTTATTTTCCTAAAGCTAACATATATATTTTTATATGCTTAATAATATTAATCAGATTTTGATTGTATTGTACCAGAAAGTTTGACCTAATTTTAATAGATAATTGATCATGTTGTGCAACATATAAATGATTATTTCATTTACAATGGTAAATGTAAGATTATTACTCTTCACGTTAGCCTTTTTATTAGGAACTACTCGTGAAAATGATAAAATACTAGACAGTTTTCAAATCCTTCTTTCATCTACTCTTTATTTGCTCACGAATACTTCTTTGTCAGTATGTAAATTATGAAAATAACAAACTTTGTGACATGAAGGTGAGTCAGTGGCCATGGAAAAGCATCTGCAATTTTGAAATAGCATCAACCTTCCTTTTTTGAATTAGGTATTCACGTATCACCTCACTAAATGCAGTCATGTATTGCTTAACGACGGAGATACATTCTGAGAAATCTGTCATTCAGTGATTTTGTCTTTTATTGAATATCAGAGTATACACAAACCTAGATGGTAGAGCCTACTGAACACCTAGGCTACAAACCTGTATAGCATGTATTAAATACTGGAGGCAATTGTAACACATTGGTAATCACTTGTGTATCTAAACATAGAAATGGTACAGTAAAAATATAAGGATTAAAAATAGTACACCTGTATAGGACACTTACCATGAATAGAGCTTTCAGGCATGGAAGTTGCCCTTCGTGAGTCAGTGAGTGAGTGGTGAGTGAATGTGAAGACCTAGGACATTTCTGCACACTTCTGTAGACTTTATAAACAGTGTACATCAGGCTAAAGCAAACTTATTTAAAATTTCTTTCTTCAATAATAAATTAACCTTAGCTTATTGTGACATTTTACTTTATAAATGTTTTAATTTTTTTAACTTTTTGACTCTTCTGTAAGAACATACGGTGTAAAAAACACTTGCACAGTTGTATAAAAATAATTTCTGGGCCAGGCACAGTGGCTCACGCCTGTAATCCCAGCAGTTTGGGAAGCCGAGGTGGGTGGATGACAAGGTCAGGAGTTTGAGACCAGCCCGGCTAAGATGGTGAAACCCCGTCTCTAATAAAAACACAAAAATTAGCCGGGCGTGGTAGTGGGCACCTGCAATCCCAGCTACTCGGGAGCCTGAGGCAGGAGAATCGCTTGAAGCTGGGAGGCAGAGGTTGCAGTGAGCCAAGATCGTGCCACTGCACTCCAGCCTGGGTGACAAAGCAAGACTCTGTCTCAAAAAAAAAAAAAAATTCTTTATATCTTTATACTATAAACTTTTCACCTTTTTAAAAATACTTATTTTTAATTTTTTTTTTTTGTCAAAAACTGAAACACATTTTAGCCTAGGCCTACACAGGGCCAGGGTTATCAATGTCTCTGTCTTCCACCATCTCCACATCTTTTCCCATTGGAAGGTCTTCAGGTGCAGTAGCACACATGGAGCCGTTATCTCCTATGATAACAATGCCTTCTTCTGGAATACCTCCTGAAGGCCCTGCCTGAGGCTGCCTTACAATAGAAGTACATTCTAAAATAGTGATAAAGTGTATATATATATATACATATATATATGTAAAGAAGTGATGAAGAAGTCCACTCTAAAATAGTGATAAAAAGTATATATACTTTTTGTGTATATATATATGTGTATATATGTGTGTGTGTATATATATATGTATATATATACGTACTTTTTGTCAGTATTTTAGCGTAGTCATTTCTTGTGATCAATTATGTCCCATACACAATTGTATGTGTCATACTTTTATATGACCGGTCACACAGTATGTTTGTTATACTAGTATCACTACAAACATGTGAATAATACATTATGCTACGATGTTATGAAGTCCATGCTAGCACTAGAAAATGAATTATTAAGCTCTATTATAATGTTATAGGACCATTGTCATATGTGGTCCATCCCTGAATGAAACATTATGTGGCAGCACGTGATTATAGTTAGGTAATGGACCCCTTTCTCTATATTTTTATTTTCTAATTGCCATCTGTTTTTATAATTTTATAAGGAAAATTTTAATTTTCCTTATAAAATTCTTTCTTCCAGTGTTTTCTGTAACATCGACTCCAAGGTGTTTTATTTTAACATTTTTAAAATAATGCAAATATTATTCTTTCCACAAAGCAGGGTAGAAACAGGTACCTCAATGCATATCATATGTATTATTTTATTAATAAACTATATCACTTACCAGAGGTCAATATTCCTTCTCTCAACCCTAAGATTATCCATTAAGACATCCAGTAAACTTTTGATAGGAGCAGGGGCTGGTATGGATTTCTGTATCTACCAAGTACACACTAGGAGAGGTGAATACAAAATCAAAAGCAATTCCCACTTTAACAAATGGTGTGTTTGTTCACATTATCACCTGAACAGAAAATGCCTTTGGGAAGCCCAGTTGTAGTGGCATCAACAGTATTGTAACCATGAATCTCTGAAAAAGTTTCTTCTATATAGTAAAGAAAAATATATCAAGGCTCCACTTTTGTCAAGTACGTTATCATATGTTTAACTTAGGAGAAAATACAGGAAGACACACTTGCAAAATTTTTGTGGTTCAAAATTTAGTGCTACAAAATCAATATTCACTTTTTCAAAGAACAGATGGATCAAACTTAAGTTGAGTACATCAAGGAAGCGTTTAAGGCAGCATGGGAATATTATTAAAACTCTGAGAAATGGGTAGATCTTTGAAAAAAGAACTGGGAAGGGACTATAAAGAAGAGAACTGATCAGAATGAATAAAGACTCATATCCAATAAAGTATATATTATTTTAGGAAACATTAATGAGTTGATAAGAACACAGGAAGAAAATTTTTAAAGTTTCTATTGTTCTCATCTCCATTACAGTGATCAGTCCTATGGGTTGTATTATTGTTAAAATATTTGCTATCCTTCCCTTGATGTGGAGCATACTTCTCAATTCTGTTGATGTCATCCTTGGACATGTGACTTATTCATTCATATTTTTGACCTCAGAATGAGTCATGTGAATTGCTTTGGTCAATGACTTGTGAAGTGAAGTACGTACATAACTTTCAAGTTAAATGTTAAAAATTAGTTTGCCTTTGCCATATTTCTTTTAAAGCTTTTCTGTAAGACTAGCATGATGCCAGATATAGGCTGTTTTGTCATCCAGATGACATGGAGCAGAGCCATAGCTGACCCACAGTGGATATAAAATATAAAAAATAAGCCTTTGTGGTTGTAAGCCACTGAATGTTGGGGCTGTATGTTAGCCTAAACTGACTGGTAGAAATTTATCAAGGAATTATTTAAGAAAGAAGAGACTCATTAGTTAGATCTTGAGCCACAGATAGTATTTCCACAAATAAAAGTTATAAGATATGGTAGATATTATGAAAATTGGCAAAAACAAATGAATGTAGTAATGCAGGGGTCCCCAGCACCCAGGACCAGACCCGGTACCTGTCTGGGGCCTGTTGGGAACTGGGTCGCACAGTAGGAGGTAAGTGGCAGGCAAGCAAGTGAAGCTTCATCTGTATTTACAGCCTCTCCCCATCACTCACATTACTGCCTGAGCTCTGCTTTCTGTCAGATCATCAGCAGCATTTGATTCTCATAGGAGCACAAACACTGTCATGAACTGCACATGTGAGGGATCTGGGTTGTACACTCCTTATGAGAATCTAATGCCTGGTGATCAGTAACTGTCTCCCATCTCCCCCAGATGGGACCATTTAGTTGCAAGAAAACAAGCTCAGGGCTCTCACTTATTCTATGTTATGGTGAGTTGTATAATTGTTTCTTTATAGATTACAATGTAATAATAACAGAAATAAAGTATCCAATAAATGTAATGCACTTGAATCATCCCCAGTGCCCCCCACTTCCCACTACCAGTCCATGGAAAAATTGACTTCCATGAAACTGGTCCCTGGAGACAAAAAGGTTGGGGACCACTGCACTTCAGGGCAATGAGTAACAGAGTTTGTTAGAGCCCAACAATTTTTTTCTCAAAATCCTTAAATTATTTTCCTCTGTTTGTTCGTCTATTTTTTCAAATTTTTCATTTTTAATTTTTTTTTAGAAAAGGGTTCTCACTGTGTCATTCAGGTTGGAGTCCAGTGGCACAATCATAGCCCACTGCAGCACCAAGCTCCTGGGCTCAAGTGATCCTCCCACCTCAGCTTTCTAAGTTGCTTGGAATTCAGGCATGCACCATCATGCTTGGCTAATTTTATTTTATTTTTGTAGATACACAGTCTCACTATGTTGCCCAGGCTGGTCTCTAACTCCTGGCCTCAAATAATCCTCCCACTTTGGCCTCCCAAAGTGTTGGTTGAAATTATAAGCCTGAGCCGCAATGCCTGGCTCTTTTCCTCTGTTTAGAAATAAAGTTTTGAGCTAAAATTTCTTCTTAAAAAGAATGATCTGTATTAATCAAATTTACCTCATCCAATTTTCGATAACCTTAGAATTTTGTAAAACAGTAAGCATTCGTTATCAATAATTATTCACAGTTATACTAAAACTTGAGGAATGTTATGAAAAAATGTTTGCAAGTGGCTTAATAAAGATGAGCTGTACATGTGATGATGATAAACATTTTAGCCAGATGAAAAGAACAGAAGATAATTATTCGAGTACAGTTTTGAATAAAATCAATAATGGTATGAATTGGTAAAAGGGTTACTTCATGTGTTACAGGCAAAATGATTCTAAACTCTGTAAGGTTAAACATCTGCATCTTTTCAAAAATGTTTTTGGTTTTTATTTTCTTTAATTTATACAATCAATATATCCCATGGTAAAATTTTGAAGGCAATTATTGGGAATAGGGTAAAAAGAAAAATTCTTTTAAACTGGAGCACCCTATATTCATCAGATAAGCAAGCCTCTCCATTACCCTTCTGACAATATAAATACTGTCACGATCTGACCTGGCCCCAAGTCAGATCAAGCAGTCATAAGAAGAAAGCAGTTTCAGAGGCAAAGCTGGCCCTCCGCTTTGGGCAGGGTTACATGTAACTGAGAAGAGCCCAGAAGTAATTATTATCTAAGGCCTAGACAGTGGGTCACATACAGCTCCTTTAAAGACACAAAGAGAGGAGCATTGTTGGGTGGCTGCACCCAGACTATTTTTTGACGCATAATTCATGATAGAATGTATTAGGCAGATATGCATATTAGATCATAAGGTAACATAAATAATTAAAATATTTTCAATTACAGTTTCACTAAACATTTATTAAAAGTATTACGCAGTACGGGCACGGTGGCTCACGCCAGTAATCCCAGCACTTTGGGAGGCTGAGATGTGCTGATCACAAGGTCAGGAGTTAGAGACCAGCCTGGCCAATATGGTGAAACCCTGTCTCTACTAAAAATACAAAAATTAGCTGGGTGTGGTGGTGCACGCCTGTAGTCCCAGCTACTAGGGAGGCTGAGGCAGGAGAATCACTTGTACCCAGGAGGCAGAGGTAGCAATGAGCCGAGATCGCACTACTGCACTCCAGCCTGGGCAACAGAATGAGATTTTGTCTCAAAAAAAAAAGTATTATGCAAATATGTGACTTAGGGTATCTAGACATATTAAGTTTTCCGTAGTAGAATTATCTAAAAGATTAACATCTGGATGGACAATAAACCAAGAGTATCAGGGAAAGTTACTACAGGATCAATTAGAAATGTTCATTAAATCTTTCCTTCTAGAACTCCCCAGCTAAAGACAGACTCTTCATCTTTTAAATTTTCTGAGTGTTTTCACTTATGGTTTTATTGATATTGATAATGTCTACATAAGATTCTATATTATTTAATAAAGAGCTAACATTTAGATAACAGACACCGTGTCTTATTACATTTGTCTTCCTCAGTATAATTAGCACTGAGTTTTATCCCTAGAAAATACTCTGTCTCTCTATATATATACATATATATCTATATCTATATGAAATTTAGAAAAATAGAGGTTAAAACTAGATAAATACATTTGATTCAAATTTCAATAACAATTACATTATAAAATAAGAAATATGGATAGGATTGGCCAGGCGTGGTGGGTCATGCCTGTAATCCCAGCACTTTGGGAGGCTGAGACGAGTGGATCACAAGGTCAGGAGTTCAAGACCAGCCTTGCCAAGATGGTGAAACCCCGTCTCTACTAAAAATACAAAAATTAGCTGGGCATGGTGGTGGATGCCTGTAATCCCAGCTACTCGGGAGGCTGAGGCAGGGAATTGTTTGAACCCAGGAGGCGGAGGTTGCAGTGAGCTGAGATCACGCTACCGCACTCCAGCCTGGGCGACAGAGCAAGATTCCATCTAAAAAAAAAAAAGAGGAAAAAAAATAAATATGGATAGGATTGTGGGGGGATTTGAGTGTGGGAGTAATCAACAAAGATTTTGAATAGGACACTAATATAATTAACCTTATTTCAGGAGATTTTCTTTTGAAAAGAGAACTATGGAGAGAGAAATTATATGGAGGCTAAGACCAGTAGCAGTGGCAATAGAAAGAAATTGATGCAAAACTGAGGGAAAAGGCAAAATAGGGCTATTCAGCCCATAAAGCCAGGGGATTGCTCTGTACATGCCAGTGGCTTAGCACAGTGCTGGGACAGGATAATTTATAAATTCATATTTGTTTAACATATTGGTAATATAGTTTCTGATAGAAAGCACAGGTACAAAAAAAATAGAAAGAAGTGATTCTAAGCATCTTCTGTTTTACTTAGAAAATAACCCTCCATTAACAAAAATAGAGAAAGATAGAGAAGTCTTAATTTAGGAATTAAAGAATAACAGGTTTACCTGAGAAGTACCCATGAAACAATCCACTGGCAATGGTTAATAAGCAGGTGAGAGGTGGAACAGAGTTAAGGACAAAGCAGATAGTGGAATTATAGGTCTAGGAAGTTACTCTTAGAATTAACTTCTCTGGACTTTATTTTCTTTACTCATAAGGTCAAAAGGTTGTGTTTAGAAGATTTATAAAAGTTTAGCCATGTAACAGTAGAAATAAGCTGTGAGGCTTGGTAATTTGGGGGACGTGGTAGTAGAAAAGCATAGACATTGCAGTTGGATTGTGGTTTTAGAATATTATCACCTATTATCTTCGAAATATTGAGTAGAAAATTGACATTAAAAGTTTTTCAATGAATTCAGTTTTAGATCTTTGGTAAATTTAACATGAGAGTAACTAGCACAGTTAGTTAATACTAAGAGAAAGTTCTAGTTTTTCAGGACTTGGCGAAAACTCTAGCTATGAGTTTCGTGATTACCTAGATTTCCTTGAATGTCAACTTAGAATTAGACATTCTAGAATGAAGGTTCTATTGGAACATGGGTAAAAAACATAGTCCTTGAATAATAACTAAGTTGACAAATCATAGTTTTAAATAGTATAACAAAATTCAGTAATTACTGATTATGGATGTTTCCTTAAAGTAATAAATATCATTGTCCAAAGATGCTTATAATTGTTTATTTTATGTATCTATAAACTTCGTCTCTGTAGTAAAGCATGGAATTCTCTCTTTTTCTTGAGTCTATGAAGACAGTCACAATTTGAAGTCACATCATTCAGCAGTTTTCTTACCTTTTCCTTTTTACTACCTTCATCTTTTCAGTGTATTTTAGATAATTCATAAATTGTTAACGACTAGTTCCCTAATGTGTCAGTTTATAATCTTGACTTACAAAATCAATTTCTAAACATACCACTTTTTTTTTTCAGGAACACAATTATTTCTGGAAAGAGTATTACACTCAGTATTCTACATTTCATATGGCATTTCAAAGTCCTGAGAATGACTCTCCATAGTCTTCTATGTACTAATTAAACATGAACATGTGGTAAACAACATGGACTATTCCAGTGGACAGAAAACGTCAAGTTAAAATGTTTAAGTACCCCATATTTTTCTAAGTAATCTTATCCAGTTGGTCTGACTGGTCATTATCTGTTTTGTAAAACTTCCCAAACAACTCATCAATATTTAAATAGCTATCTGAATTATAAACTTCAAATAGCAGAATCCAAATGTCATTTATGCATAATTCAAAAGAACTTTGCTGAAAACAATCTTTGGATTACAATTGCTCTCTAATCCACCTCTTGAATTTCTATGTAAGAATTCAATGCCAATGCAATTCAAATCAATTTATTCATGGTTGATGTTAAAACTTCCTTTATGAGGATAGTATGGCAGAAACAAAACTGAATTTGAACAAGAGGGGAATTGCAGAAGATAAAAATTTTTTTCTGTAGAAAGTTTCCAACTTTTATGTTTTTGTGGTAATTTTTAACATTATAGGTATAATTAAATTATCACTCAAGTTATATCTATTAATCCTAAGTGGTTTAAAATAATTTCTCTGTTCAAATTGATGCAGTTTGCTATTACAATTTAATATAATTTTTTCAAATTATAATTGATTTCTAAGACTAGCAAATTTTTGAGCTATCATTAACCCCAAAATATCTGGAAAAAGAAAATCATCATAGGTAACTCTTGATGATTCCTACTTCTTTCAGTCATATACTTAGCATTATCTGCTGTACAGGTTTAAAGAATGTTGGTCACGGGATTGAAGTGAATATTTCATTTATGTGTAGCCAAAATATTATCATATGAAGCCCAACAGAAGAGTAAAGTACATCCTTGTGATATTATTAGGATGACTTTGTGCCAGACAAAGCATAGTTACTCTACAGATGGATTATGAATAGAGACAAAGTGTATAGTTGAATTCTTTGGAATTATGGACTGTATTCCATAAATCCCAGATGGAGTCACTATGATTAATGTTACCTCAATGAATACAAAATGAATAAATAATTATCCTCCACTTATTGTAAAGTATTACCTTCAGTGTATAACTCACATTAGTTACATTCAGTTCACAGTAATGTAAAGAGCTTAGTTTAAACTGACAACGGACAGGAAATTCAGAGTTATAGCTGAAAGTACCTTGGAGTGTTGGTCTTTTTAGCACATATGGTAAAAACTATCTGTAGTGTGAATTCACATATGGTGGGTCTTTGCATAGGTTTCATTTCCCTGAGGAAAGGGAACTTTCCTGTGAGATAAAAGGAAGAAGCTCCCATACTGTAACTATTTGGTAAATGGCTATGTGTGGAATTTAAATTCATAATGTGTACCATATACATATAAAGATTTCTGTTAACCAATGACATGCGAGCATGAACAGAAGTTAACAATATTCTCTGACCTCAGCTGACACTTCACAAAAATGTGCCATATTATGCAGAAGTGTATGGATGACTCAACATAATCTCTTGCCACAATTTGAAAAACAAATGAAATCTGGGATCTATAGAAAAAGGCAAGTATGTGTTATTTAATTTCCAGTATTAAATGGACTTGAGATATTTCCTAGCCTACAAATTTACTGTGGAGTATAAACTTGTGAATCTTTGAAGAAAGATCAAAATATTGGTACGTTTTAGATATTTCATGATTTATTTAAAATATATATAAACTACACTTAAAATATATAATACCAAATACTTTTTGCAGTTTTTCAGTATCTTCAGTTACCTTAATATTTATTGTTCAGATTTTGTGTATGAAAGTTTTGGAAAAAATGTGTAAAGTTATCATATAAGGGCTGAGCATACTGAAATATAGAGATGTGCATGTATATATGTACACACACAATATTTTAGTGAAAAATAGTTTGTTAGTGGATAATGAACATAATAATTTGCAAGAGTGTGATATAATTAGAACAACATTCATATCCGTTATAAACATATAACTAATAGAGTTTGAATATTGGCTCAAACTAGAACTAATCTAGTTTAAATATTGAAATAGGAGAGTTTCCTGACCTCCCTCACAGGAGGTGTGACAGGGGTGTGGCTCGTCTGTTTGGTCACTATGCACACTCAAACTCTTATGGGAGGGGGAGCATGCAAAAGGGCAGGTGCAGGAGCCAGGGTGAGCGGCCCTGGGCTCTGGCCCCATGGCAGCATCTACGGGTGGGTGTCTGAGGCTTCTGAAGCCAGAGTGAGCATGCGTTATAGCTTTGCCATCTGCAGACAGCTTAAGTATTAAACAGCTCATTAGACCCTCTGTCTTTTCACAAGGGCAGAGGGCAAGTGTGATAGCTTTCTGTATCTGGAGTTCTTATTTGACATCCAGAAAAAATCAGGTCACACACAGATTTGAAGGATGGTGAATGCAGGTGTAGGTGGCTATCAGCAGGATGGATGGGGAGCTGGAAAGGGGATGGAGTGGGAAGATGATCTTCCCCTGGAGTTTGGCTGTCCAGCAACTGATCTCTCCGACTGTCCCCAGCCAAACTCTTCTTGACATTCAGATGTTCCTTATCTTGTCTCCTTCTCTGCTGCTCTTCTCTTTGTCTTCTCATCTGCTTGTGGACCCTGGGGTTGAGTTTTATATGGGTACAGGATAGGAGGGTGTGGCAGGCCAAAAGGCAACTTTTGGGCATGAAAATAGGAATGACTGTTCCGATTTAGGGCCGAGGGTTTCCAGGCTTCAGGGGGAAGCTTTGCTGGGGAACCTCCCTCTTATACCCAGTATTTTCCTGTCTCCTTTCCATATCAGTATCAATCAACAATTGAACAATAAATCAAAATACCCAAATGTATAGAAACTAATATAATGTTCCATAATACGACACAAGCATACAATGAGAAGAAAAAGTAAGAAAAAGGAATCCTAATACAATGTTCCATAGTACAACGTTTTGTTGCATAATACAACACAATCATACAATGAGAAGAAAAGGGAAAAAAAAGGAATCTTAATACAATGAGGCTGACCACATTTATTTAGGAATATGGGTGAGAGTAAGGATGACTGAAT
Organism: Hylobates moloch; assembly: GCF_009828535.3. Classification (NCBI taxonomy): domain Eukaryota; kingdom Metazoa; phylum Chordata; class Mammalia; order Primates; family Hylobatidae; genus Hylobates; species Hylobates moloch. Next base: position 44,012,099 of record NW_026652281.1, read on the forward strand.
ATACAGTGTGTGTGTCTCTGTATTGTATCCATGTGTATAAAGAGGGATACAGAAACACTATTAGAAATTTCCATATTCATCTCTAGAATATAGTATTTATGATCACAATAAAAAGGAATTATTGGCAGAGGTATATCCAGCTACTTATGTTGAATGCTGATCCTGGCTGTTTCAGGGCTCAGGTCTGTCATTTGCGGCATTCCTTCACTAGAAGCAAAGCTACATAGGCAAGATTTGAGTCATCCTTTTGGAGTCAACAAGTTCTTCCCTGACATCCATTCATTAGACTACCCAACAAATTTCCCCATCTTTCCCATTTCTAACAAAACTAAACAAAACAACCAAAACAGAAAAATTACCTCACTTTCTTAATATAAAATGCTAAAATAAGGGCTTCAGACATCCATCTGTATGGAATATTTGTTTAAAAATGATTTTATCAAAATTAGGATTATTTGGTCTACTTAGAATCTCCAGGGTTTTTGTTATACATAATTTTTTATGTCATAAATTTTTTGAGGCAGTAAATTCCTCTGTGTGTGTGTGTGTGTGTGTGTGTGTGTGTGTATGATGTCAATGGGTGATAGAGAGTATGTCATATCATTTTTGGCTAGCTGTTGATTTTGATGAAATGAAGTCAATGTCCAATCTCCACTTGAGCTGACATGTACATTTCTGCAGATAATTCTTGGTATATTCTCCTTTGTATTAATTGTGGTCTACTAAAAGTATCTTTAGACCAGAAGATAATAAGTGTGAATTTCCACTCACTTCCTTGTGTTCAGAATCACAGGTATGTCTGTCACTGAGTAATGGACCATTCTTCTTCTTTTCAAAATCAATATTCCTTGGGGTAGCCAAATTTATTAGGAGACTGCTATTGATGCCATAACGACTAAAATTAACTGACTAGTTTTCCTGTGACAAGTTTATTTGGGAAGTGTAGGAATTGTTAACTAGAAAATAGACTAAAACAATTTTTTAATGTGATTAATAAAAACCATATGGTTTTTCATATGGTCATTACACAATATATGTACCCTCCAAGTTAAGAAATTATATCCTTTTCATGCTTTGTGTAAAAATGAAGAAAAATATTCTTTCTAGTTTACATTTTTACATCACTGTAAATGTTAAAGACATTTATTTGAATGTGCTATCACAGAATGACATAAATCCACTCAGTGCATTTATTTGATTGATTGCACATCACACATTCAAATAAACATGTACGGCATGAACTCAGATTCAGATAAACACACTGCATTCATTTAAATGCCTTCACATTCATATTGGATTGAACATTCAAATGCATTTAAATCAGTCTCAGAAGCGACTCACTGATGCATTGTTAAAAGGTGAACATGATGCTTGCTAATACTTCTCTGTTAGAATCTTACAGAGTGTAACATATACCCAAGGCTGTTATATTGTAAATGCATAGAACCACATCTATGCTAAAGTTAAGTTTGAGTAGAATGTGCCAGGAGATATCTCAGTGGGACGATGTTTGAAATTTTGTGTAATGCGGAGCAACACATCAGTTTTTTTCTCAAAGAATCTAAAATCAATTTTATTAAAATCCCCTCAGAGGATGCAGGTTAAATATTATAATACCAGAATCAAATTTTGTAAAAGTATAGACTTCTTCAAGACATACCTAAGAAGCTTAGGTAACTGTACAATTAGGTAATGTGAGCTCACCTACTTCATGTAACTCATGAGACAGCTAAATTAATACCTCCCTCTGCTTTTTCCCACAGAGTATGAATGAGCGGGTCACAAAATAAAATAGACTAAACTAAAGAATGTAATGATATGCTTGATACATTACTTCAGCTTTTAATATTTTGGTGATTTTTCAAACAGTTTTCAGTAGCCAGATATCATGATGGTAGATTTTGCATTGCATACAGATTATTTGATAATCTACTGTTTTTACTTGCTATCCTACTATATTCAGAAGAAAAAAAGCCTAGGCTATTTAACTCATATTCTAAAATTATGTCTATTAAAATACAAGATTTAAAATTAACTTCTACATTGTACCTAGACTTTTTTTCCAGACTCCAATTAATGCAGTTTAGATGTACAACCATTTTCAAGTTTTTGTAAAGACTCAGTCCACTTGAAGGATATGGCCAAATAGCTCTGTAAATGCAGTAGCCTTCAGTGGGGAAAGCTCTGCCTGCTTAGGAGATGGAATCAAATTATAGTTTTACAAATGCAATACTAATATACCTCTTCTCTTACTCCTCAAGGAAAGAGAAAACTTTCTTCTTCAGAAGCTAGAGACATTAAGCATCAGTGTTTATCTAAATAGGACAAGGAAAGGCTCCAAGATTCCACTAGGAAAGGTTGGCTAGAAGCCTATATGGGTAATTTTTTCATAAAACCTGTTTTTTTCCAAGAATATACAAGTACATTAGGACTTTCAGTTGTGCTTTTTCATGGGAACATTCAGTGCTGCTCTTAGGGATTAATCCTCTGGTGCTATGGCTTTCTCTGAAGCATTCTCATGGCCCAGTTTCTGTTCAGGCTACTATGTTTGTGACGGTGGGTGAGACAAGAGGAAGCTACAGACCTTCTTCCCAATTCAACAGCAGCAGATTCCCTTTTAATGCTCATGAATTTTTGGCACTCCTGCCTTGACACCCCCCAAATTAGGGAATATACTCACTCTTTTCTCAATTCTCATTATTGGATTATATACCTAGTAATCTTAGGAGAAAAATTCTCCTCCTTCTAAAATAATAAACCTTAATTCCCCTCCATGCATGTAAATCAAAATAACTATTAAGAATGTGAAGCGGCCAGGCCCGGTGGCTCACACCTGTAATCCTAGCACTTTGGGAGGCAGAGGTGGGCGGATTTCAAGGTCAGGAGATCAAGACCACCCTGCTAACATGGTGAAACCTCCTCTCTACTAAAAATACAAAAAATTAGCTGGGTGTGGTGGCAGGCACCTGTAGTCCCAGCTACTCAAGAGGCTGAGGCAGGAGAATGGTGTGAACCCAGGAGGCGGAGCTTGCAGTGAGCCATGATTGTGCCACTGTACTCCAGCCTGGGCGACAGAGGGAGACTCCGTCTCAAAAATAAAAAAAAAGTGAATCAAAATAACTATTAACTCCCAATCTTCTTTTTTCTTTCAAGTCTACAGATCCTAGGGAAAAGCCTAGATAAACATTCACTTTGAGTAGAATTGCCAGATTTAGCAAATAAAAATACAAGACACCTCATTAAATTTAAATTAAATTGTTATAAGCAATTTTTTTACTATAACTATAGCTCATACAATATTTTGGAAATACTTATACTAAACATTATTTGTATTGATCTGTTATTAAAACTCAAATATAACTGGGTACCCTGTATTTTATCTGGAAACCATAAGGTGAAAAAGGAGAAGAAATTATTTTTTAAATTATTTATTTACATTCTATAGGGGAGATAGAGATTGCTCAAGAGAGCAATTAATTTTTTAAAGACTCAGCTTGTTGCAATAGATGATGAAATTGGTTGTGTAATTTGCCTCATTTTCCTCTTCCTTTTGGTAAGTGCAAATACAATTTATACCCCAAAGTACCACTGTGCTAGATAGAATATATTTTTATAAAAAAAATTTTTTTTATTTATTTATTTTTTTAATTATTATTCTTTAAGTTTTAGGTACATGTGCACAACGTGCAGGACCTAAAACCATAAAAATCCTAGAAGAAAACCTAGGCAATACCATTCAGGACATAGGCATGGGCAAGGACTTCATGTCTAAAACATCAAAAGCAATGGCAACAAAAGCCAAAATTGACAAATGGGATCTAATTAAACTAAAGAGCTTCTGCACAGCAAAAGAAACTACCATCAGAGTGAACAGGCAACCTACAAAATGGGAGAAAATTTTCGCAACCTACTCATCTGACAAAGGGCTAATATCCAGAATCTACAATGAACTCAAACAAATTTACAAGAATAAAACAAACAACCCCATCAAAAAGTGGGCAAAGGACATGAACAGACACTTCTCAAAAGAAGACATTTATGCAGCCAAAAAACACATGAAAAAATGCTCATCATCACTGGCCATCAGAGAAATGCAAATCAAAACCACAATGAGATAGCATCTCACACCAGTTAGAATGGCCATCATTAAAAAGTCAGGAAACAACAGGTGCTAGAGAGGATGTGCAGAAATAGGAACACTTTTACACTGTTGGTGGGACTGTAAACTAGTTCAACCATTGTGGAAGTCAGTCTGGCGATTCCTCAGGGATCTAGAACTAGAAATACCATTTGACCCAGCCAACCCATTACTGGGTATATACCCAAAGGAGTATAAATCATGCTGCTATAAAGACACATGCACACGTATGTTTATTGCGGCACTATTCACAATAGCAAAGACTTGGAACCAACCCAAATATCCAACAACGATAGACTGGATTAAGAAAATGTGGCACATATACACCATGGAATACTATGCAGCCATAAAAAATGATGAGTTCATGTCCTTTGTAGGGACATGGATGAAACTGGAAACCATCATTCTCAGTAAACTATCGCAAGGACAAAAAACCAAACACCGCATGTTCTCACTCATAGGTGAGAATTGAACAATGAGAACACATGGACACAGGAAGGGGAACATCACACTCCGGGGACTGTTGTGGGGTGGGGGGAGGGGGGAGGGACAGCATTAGGAGATATACCTAATGCTAAATGAGGAGTATATTTGCTCCCTTTTAAAATTACCTTCCTTGAATTTAAAATATCTGCAAATTAAAATGACAAAACAATGTCTATTCCAGCAGTGTGCTGGAGCCACACACAATAGGGCAAGTGGCTGGCTTGGAGAATGTGGAAGACTCATTCCAAGTTCCCTCAAATAGACTTTCTTTAGCTATCATCAAAATTAGAGGAGAAACTCAGGTGGTGATTATTTCTGAAGAGAAGACTTGAGAAGTTTGTTTATATAAACATTTTGACACTTGAAAATATTGCTATTTCACTTTTTTCAGAAATGATAAAAAAGAAAAATATTTACATTCCTGTGATCAAAGTGGAATAATAAACAAGTACTAACTTGACGAGCTAATGTCTGACTTTCCAAATCATTTTATTATAAAATGCAGGCCCTCTCGAAAATCCGAGGGAAGAGTGAAACAACTTCTCTTTTAACTACATTTTAAAAAATTTAATATACTGGAAACTTGACCATTGATTGCACATGCTTCAATAAATAGAAAGCATATACTTTTCATTCAAGATACAAAATGCGTATATTAAGCAAAATAGAATCTTCACATTTCCACCACAATTGAACTTAATAGGTTCCTATCATCACTATTATGTTGGTGTTTTCATTAGCCAGAAAATCGAATAATACTTGGGTTCCACTACCTTGACCAAACTGCTACAAATAGAGAGTGGCTATTTCAATTGAGATTCAAACATAGGGCAGTCTTTATAGTTTTATATAATAGTATTTGCTCTTGAAATGACATTGACAGCCCCTGGAGCATGTATTTATCTTTTGTGTGAAAACGCACATAGTTGTTTGTTGTTAAGTAAGTAGTCTAAATAGTTGAAATCCATTGTGTGTTCTCTCACCCAACATTTACTCCACACTCCTGTGCCAACCAATATGACCAAGAGTAGAAAGCTAAAATGAGGAATTTTTAAAACTCTTTTGCATATAGGGCTGGGAATGTAAGCATATCCAGTAAAGTAAATGAATATATATGTAAACAACAACAGCAGTAACAGCAGTGTGTGTTCACACCTGTGTGTGTGTGTGTGTGTGTGTGTGTAAGTCAGCTAGGAGAATATGGAAAAAAGCCAGGATATGCTAATATAATCTGCCTCCTTCTTTTGTTTCTGAATGTGTACACTATGCCTGGACTGCAGATATGCAGATCCAGTAGATCTTTATAAGACACTAAGTCAAATTTTTGTAACCTGGCATTCCCGGGTGATAAAGTATCTATTTATCTTTACAATTTTAAAGTATGATAATACACAATATGCACTATACATTTTACAGCATTTTTAATCATGTTCTCCGTAGGCTTTTGCTACTGCTGACATCAAAATTGTCTCACTTCCTACCCAGTCAAATTCTTTCTCCTTTGTTCTCCTTTCTCATTTATTTATTCAACCATAATCGCTCAGCCTTATATTAACTATGTAATCCGTCTTTCTTCATTTGTGAGAAAACCTTAAAACCTTAAATCATGCAGATTAGTGCCAAATATATTTTAATTTTAATTTCTCAAATTTAATTCTCAATTGCTTCTCTAGTGGTTAGCTCAGAGCAAGGGGCAAAGCTGTATATTTGTGGGTGTGCTGAGATTCTGTTTGCTGGGGGTGGAAGGAAGTCATTACATTAGGAACAATGACTGGATGCCTAAGAGCAATGGCTGCTCCCTAAACGGAGACTTCCCATCCCAAGCAATCTGTACTTAAATTCTCAGACCACATAAGTGAATGAGAAGAAACTCATCTAAGGGACTTATGAGACAGGCAATAAAGGTGCATTGGAGGGCAAAAAGTAGGGAAAAATCTGATTTTGGAAAACTACATATGGTTCATCTTTCATACACTTCTACTGACATTCATGATTTTGCCTAGCCTCAGAACTCTATGCCAGAATTCTCGACAGAGGAGGCTCTCTAATAAAGATGAACACATCAGCTAATTTTCTAACAGGAGAAGCTATAGAAAATTGGAGCATACTTTGAAAACGTTTTGAAAAGTCATTTGGATGTGGAAATATGAAGCTGGTTTTCCTCCACTATTTCATGATGACCCTTAAAAGGAGGTAAATGGAGGTGAGGCATAAAATTGACCAGGACACGGGAACAGGTAAGGATGTGGAAGCACATCTAGGGAATTTTTTTAGAACCACCAGCAGCAGCTGTTAAGAGCACTGCACAGAGGCATTCCAAATGTTTCCAAGGGCTGTCAGTTTTCAAACACTTTAGAAAACCCCTGAATAAAGGGAAAAGTACCTGTTTTTGGAGTCTGGAATTTCATTGACTATGGTGCTTGTGGCAGAGCCACAGATTTTGTGTGTGTGTGTGATTTTTATTGTGATCCATCTGCTATGGATCTACTGTGGTGTGGTCTGGGAACGAGAAATGCAATATATCATACTTACATTTACCACACTTGAATAAGCAAGGCTATCATCCTTTACATATTAGCTAATGCAATCTTTACAACAATCCTAGGATATAGGCATTATTTTTATTCCCATTTTATAGGTATGAAAACCAAATTTAAAATTACTTACAACTTTCACATCATACAGGCAAATTAGCTTCTTTCTCTGTCTCTCTCTGCCCCTTTCTTTCTCTCACATTTCTCTGATGTATCCAAGGTATCTATTAAGGCATACTTTATAGCCCACTTGTGCTGTATCTTTCTCTTCCCCTTGACCTGCAATGTATCTTTACATTATCTTCTGAGAAGCAGGCATAAAATGCAATGTTACTTTTGTTTTTAATACCAAAATAATATAAATCTATTAGAATTATTATTTGTCTGAGAGACAAATATTCCTTTTTCTGAACTATACTTGCATATTCTTATTTACTGCCATAGCTGAATTATGGATATGAATCCATATTATCTATATTATCTATAGCCAGGTCTGGTGGTACATGCCTTAGTCCTAGCTACTTAGGTGGGTGAGATAGGAACACTTAATCCCGGGAGTTTGAGGTTGCAGTGAGATATAATCACACCACTACACTCTAGCCTGGGCGACAGAGCAAGACCTCATCTCAAATAAACAAATAAATAGATAAAAGGAAAGGAAAAGAAAACAAAAAGAATGTTTTCTCTAGAATCTTGGTCATTTAATGAGTTACTACTGCATCTTTAAATGTGTTCACTTTTACTCCCATTTTTACTGATATTTTTCTCTAAGATGATTTTTATAATCATGAAAATTATTCCTCAACATTTACTATTAAAACTTAAGATAGCTTGCACATTTTAATTCAGAAAAATAGACTACTACCCAGACTTATCCCAGAACATATAAACTGAATGTTAATGAATGTAAGTATATTTGTATTAGTTTACAAGCAAAGCTGCTTATGCAATGGGATTTAAAAAATGAGAACCAATTGTTCAAAACTCAGTTTTCTTCAAGTATAATGTGCTAAAAATCATGCAGAACTTTGATGTTGTAAGCTAATTTTTCTTTTGTTTCCAGTAGGGGCATAAATAAAGGCAGAAAAGGATTAATGATACTTTTTAAAAGTTATTATTTGTAAAGATTTCAAACCAAGAAAGCACTGAATTTCTGATAAGCACTGAATTACAATAACTTCTCTATTCATTTTAACAAGGAAAATGTGAAAACTGAATACAAGGTACATGTAATCCAAACATTCTAAACATTGGAAACCAAAGCAGAGATAACATGGTTGTTTTGGATCAGTGTATCTGACATGAAATAAGTCTAGTCAATTATGTTTGGGCTGTTTTGCTGCAGTGCGCACTTCTACCATTTTGTCTTATATTCTGTCTCATCACCTTATTCTTACTTCTATATTGGAAATGACCAGAATAGCTTCTCTTTGTGACCAGACCTAAAAATATATCAAAGCAGGTTGTTCATGCCAAAAGATATTTTCTGGTGTCTATGCTTGTGTGTGTATGTTTGTTCAGATTGATTTTATTATTTCTGTATATTTAAGGACTTAAAATAATGGTTCAAGGTAGCACTGTTAAAGGGAAAATAAGCAATTAAAAGGTAAAAGTATCTATTTCCTAAACTCCCAAAGGAACATTTTTGATGATGAGTATAAGGTTGCTTTTGAAAGAAAGCTGAATCACAACATATGACAAAAATGTCTTTTAAAGAACTATGGGTAGAAATAAGTACTAAAATTTACCATGGCCCAAAAAGGCTTGGAGTTTATTGCAATTCGACAATTTGATTCCACTTAATTTGCTTCCTTATGTTTACCTGCTGAATAACTTTTATTAACTCTGAAGCTAACAAAACAGAGGGTAATATTATAAGACCATGTTTATTCGGACTGTTGCCTGCGTTTGTGCCGTAGAAAGATTTCTCCTTCTTTCTGCCTTGCCTAAGACAAAGATCTTTAATAAACTTGTGTGATTACTGTAAATACACTTCTCACCAGCTTCATTTATTCAGAGATTTTAACCATGTCAAATACATTGTTGCTTATTGGGAGTTGAGCCACATGCCTAAACAATAAATTTGTCAGGATTTTGGAATACATCATTTGGGATTGCATTGCCTGTGTAATTCACAAGAAAAGATTATCTAATAGTGACTCTTGATAAAACAAAAACCTAATTATTATAATTTTCCAGGGAAAGCCTTCATCCAGTAAAACCCAAATTCAGAAATTGAAGAGTGGATTCAACTCATAATATTTATGTATGTTAGGATAAGGACTTCTCTACAATACTGTGACCAAAAAAGTTTAAAAGGAAGTTACTTATAAAATATCTCTAGATCAGATCAAATGTAGCTTGGCTTGTATAATTGCTCTGCCTAGCTTGTGGAAATTAAAAAAACTGTTCTGCTTTAAATTCAAGAAATAGGCAATGTGCATTCTACTTTTAATTTCAAAGATGTTTGGTGCATGTTCTGCCAAGGGAAGAGACAGTCTTGAGACTATTTTGTATAAAAGTAATTTAGAACATAGTTTAGCAACTACTAAAATACTCCACATTACATGATGCCTTGATCATGGTGCTTTCTCTTTGCATGTATTGACTTGCTAGAGTCTAAAAAAAAAAATCCTACGAGGTAGGAGCTCTTGCTATTATTTTATAGTGAAGAAACAGGGACCCTGAGAGATTAAACTTTCTCAAGCCCATATAGCCAGTAATCAGAAGAGCTAGGATTTGAACCTTCCTAAGTCTTGCTCCTGAGTATCTGCTACTCATCACTAAACTACAAAGCACATAAAAGCAATTAACTCCTGCCATCATGTCTTCTGCAAAAGGCCCAGAGATAGACTTTTCTAGAACCTGCTGTAATTTCAACAATGCTAATGAATGACCCTGAACTCAAGATGTGTCAACTTAGTAGTATATGAATAACCAAGAAAACTGCTTTATTGGACAATTTCTCTTCAGTCTATTTCTCAGAATTTTTCATGAAATAATGCACATCATACAATCGCTACCACTGTCAATAACACAATGGTTGCTTCCTGGAGAAAGAACTGGATTTTGTCATAAGGGGTTGCATGTAAGCCTCTTAGGAAAGATATAATCACCATTACTAAATATCTAAGTATCATTTCCAAGAAGTAACTTCTATGACAATACATTCTCAAAAGCTTATGAACATGAGGTTCTGAAAAGGAAAACGAATGCAGTCACATTTGGAAGAAAACCTTGCATCCATAAATATGAAAACAAGGAATAGGAATTTCTTTTTTTTAGATAGATATGATCAAAACAAATTGCTTATACTTCTATGGAAATAATATGCCCACTCACGTGTGATAAACTATATTAATTTTGCCAGTAATGAAGATTAATGATATGATAATCTATGTAGAACTGCAAAGATACCAATATGGTCATGCACTGCATAACTATGTTTCTTTCAGTCAATAATAGACTGCACATACTATGGTGATCCCATAAGATTTTAATGAAGCTGAAAAATTCCTATTATCTAGTGGCGTCATAGTTGTTTCAGTGTCATTGCACGATTTATTTATTTTTTAATAGATTTAATGTAGCCTAAGTGTAGAGTGTTCAGAAAGTCTACAGTAGTTTGCAGTAATGTGCTAGGTCTTCACATTTACTTACCAATCACTCGCTCTCCAGAATAACTTCCATTCCTGAAAGTTTCATTCATGGTAAGTGTTCTATACAACCATATAGAACATTTTTTAAAACAATTTTTTACATTTTATACTGTATTCTTACTATACTTTGTCTACGTTTAGATATGTTTAGAAACACAAATACTTAGCATTATTTTGCAGTTGCCTCCAGTAGTAAGTATAGCAACATGCCATACATGTTTGAAGCCTAGGACCAATAGGCTATGCGATATAGCCTAGATGTGTATATAGTAGGCTATACCCTTTAGGTTTGTGTAAGTATACTTCATGATGTTCACACAATGACCAATGCCTAATGGTGCATTTCTCAGAATATATTTCCATCATTAAATGATGCATAACGGTACTTATAATATTAACTTTCATGAAACTACTTGTATTTATTGTTCATTAATTTTGTATTAGGAACTATGCATAGCACCTGTTGAAATATCTCACTTAGTCTTTATTAAAATCATTTGATGTAAGTAGTACTATTATTCTAGTTTACAACATGAGAAAACTTAGAAAAGAGAAATAGGATAAACACCAAATCGTGAAGTAGCAAAGGTAGTACTAAAATTCAGGTTTGACTGATCCCAGAGTCTATACTCTTAACCGTCCTTAAATGAATGATGAATTATGTACTTAAACTATTTTAATAAAATATTTTTTCTTCTTGGTGGTTTTTTATGAAAATATAACCATTTGTCATTTCATTAAAAATGTATCACTGATGATGCTATGTCAGATACATTGAGCACCAATTAATGAAGACCAGTATAGTGTTAAGACTTTCAACTAATATTCTGTGTCCTGGGAATTTAATAGAAGATCTGATAAGGCCAAAAATATATCTAATTCTAATAATGGGCTAAACATAGAATAACCTTTAGAAAATTTTCAGGAAGTGACATACCACCTGAATACATCAGATTTCTAAGAAACAGGTAGGAACCAGGAAATGAAACTTCCTTCTAAGTTTGTTGTAGCAAAATTTCTAGTATTCAACCCCACAGACTGCTATGTGTGACGCACTTGCCTTGCAAATAAGGCAAGAAGTTTAATACTTTCTTGTTCTACTGGGTTCTAAAGAGCGTTTTCTTTAAAAAGCAACATTTGCTAATACAACATTAACGCGTTAAAAAAAATAGGAATCCTCTGAGGTGATAAGGATGAACTTGATAATACCAAGAAATTACTGATAGTGATTCCCCATACTGATTAGCCTTACAATCATCTCTGACCATCATACTTCTGTACCAGTTATTTGTAGAATATAAATTCCAGACACTACCATTTCTGGTTTTGCATTTACCTGAGTTGAGCTTAAGAAATCTGTAGACAGCAACCTTAACAAAGTTGTCATGACTACACTCTGTCACCCCCAAGCAAAGTAAAAAACAGAAAGTTCAGAGTAATAAGTATGCCCTAAAGCTTATTTTTATAAAATACTGGCAAAGTATTTTGCCAGGATTTTCATCTATCTTAAACACTAGGAGTCCATATTGTGAAAAATGCTAAAGGTGTGATGTCTCAATATTTGCACTGGTTGTCTCCATGGAACCTTTTAAGAGTTTCTACAAGACGAAAGAGAAAGTAGAATTCTCAGTGCAAAAGAAGTAAAGTGCAACTGCCACTTTAATTAGCCTTGCAGTTGTTCCTTCTAGTGTTATGTGATACTAGAATCAGTAGAAGCATAAGCTAGTCCTTGTAGCCACTTTCTCCTCTTCCTCCTTGTCATCCTCTTCTTCCTCTTTGTCTTTCTCTTTTGCCTTTTCCTTCTTTTTTATTGCTGCAAATATTACTATCATTGCTTTGCTTTGAGAATTATCATTTTTGCTTTGAGAATATGAGAACTAACCACAAAGGAGACAGTAATCTTCTCTGGCCACGAGGAAACATTTTCTATTTCTCCACTCATTGGTGTAATACAGAGAGATCACTGCAAAACACTTCTTTTCATACTCTCCAAACAATAGTTGGGGCCTTCAGTGGTCTGCTGGAAAGGTGCACTCTATACCATGACAAGAGCTTGAAAACTGCAGCAGATACCAGCCTTCCTAAAAAAGTAGTTTTCATAGCATTTAGAAACCTTTAGAGCAATTTGGCATTTCTGTGACATCCAAGTATGTGATCATTTTTCTACTAGTTCACTTTTATTATATCTGACAAAAAATATTAGTCCCTAAGGATGAGAAAAAAATAAAGTGTTCCTTCACTACAGATGGTCTGAGAAGCACTGATCTGGAACCTCAGAGCCACATACTGACCTACATATTTGGGTCCTTCACAGCTACTAACTGCAGTACATCCCGTGGGAGGATGGAGATAGTCAAGAGGGACAGCTTTTAAATTTTATTGGAAGGAAAACTGAGGTTGAACTTATTTATTTCCCTTGTCTAACTTGTCTGTATAGTTTTTCATGGGAATGTGTATTGTAGGGCAGAATAAACTTGTCTTCTGAAAATAGATGTTTGAGTTCTATTAGTTTTGTGATTTAAGATGAACCAGCATGATGGGGATAGGTAGCAGGAACAGGAGATGGGTGATGTTATTGTATAAAGTTAGGAGTGATGCACATTTGATAGTAAGTTCTTAAAATTTAAAAAGGTTTAACTGTTTGCAAATATTCTCCCTAAATTAGTTCTTTCAGAATTATTAGAAGTGACCAGAATAAAAGGAGGAGATGTTGTGTGAGAGTTACTGACGAAATGTAAGCATTCTGAACTCAGATATATATCAGATTTTAGTCAAAGTTTATTGCAAGATTTATAGAAAAAATACTAGCTGTTATACAATTACACATCCACAATAATGTGACCTCAGAGAATAAACATAAATATTTCAAAATTTATCCTAGAAATCATCAAAGTATTAAATACTTTGTCATTTGGAATCATTATGTCATATATCTTTAGTTCGATTTTAATAGAATCCAGTGTAAAGAAACCAAAAGTTTTATAGATAGATAGATAGATAGATAGATAGATAGATAGATAGATAGATAGATAGAGTGTATATATATATATGTGTGTATAGACATATGTGTATACATATACACACACATATACAACCTCATGGGAGACATTAGCTGTCAAATTTGACATTTGCCACCTGGATGGAGTACAGTAGAGTCAAAGACAAGAGAGTTAAGTCAAAAGACAACTGCCGTCATGTGTGCCAAAAACTTTGTTTAAATACTTTTGTTCTTTTTTTTCCGTATTAGAGATGATAATTTTTTCTTAGAAGTCCTTTTCCTAAACAAAAGGATTAAAATTCACAGGTGTTTATTTTCTCATGGGAAATGCTTTTAAAATAACAGGGTCATCTCAGAGGATTGTGTTAGTCAAATATAAAACAATATAAACTTCTTGAATGAAAGTTGCAAAAGTCCTATCAAAGAGAGCTGTTTGTTAGGTCCCCTAAGTCTAAATTAGAAGATGGAGCTGATCCTTGTAACTGAGATTAGAAGTAAATTTTTAAAAGCAAAACTCTTGTGCTAAAGAAGGAACAATTTTAAAAGAACATCCAGTTCTCTAATTCTTGACAAGTGTGGCTCATTTTCACTTGCTTTAGATGGATGCTTTATAGGTTACAAATGATTTTACTCCTCAGAGACTTTTCAAAATACATGTGGACTCCATTATGCTATAGGCCTCCTCCCCATTCCATTAAAATAAGAAGAGAATTACTAAAACCTTAACAGTGACATGCTGAAAGGTATGATCAATTATGAAGCATTTTTGTTTAAAACTATCTAAACTAGCTGCTCAGCCCCAAATGGTAGGTGACTGTTTGTTTGATTGTTTGGTTTTCTTTTTCCCCTCAGCAGGGCATCCCAAGTCTCAATTTGCAAATCTCAGTCTTTGATTTTCAGAGGACATGGTATAACTTACAAGACCTGTTTAGCAGTAGGTCACTAAATATTTTCAAATTAATGTGGATAGATATGTATAAAAAAATCAATTTTCAAAGAAAAATTAAAAATGATATGTGAATATGAATTTAAATTTTAAAGCATCGTTATGTTATTTTAAATCCTGAAGATTTATTTCATATTCGTAAATAAATCTTATGCCAGAAATAGATTTTCTGATCTTGTTTGGAACCTTATTTCTGTTAAGCTTTACACCCTCCGTAATCCCTTCTTTCAATTCCACTTGTTTTGCCAAGAATTTAGGAGCTTATGACATCAAAATAAATAGCCTGCAGAATTGAATAAAACTTAATAAAAATTTGAGTCTGTTTAAGGGCAGACAATGCCACAGCATAGAAAGATGATCCAACACAACGTTCATAAAGAGGAATGATTTACCACCTTTGAAAATTAGTTTGAGATTTATTACTAAAAGTCTAATCTAAATAATAGTATGACATTTTTAACAAAATATTTAAATCACTGTATACACATCTTCATTACTTCAAATGCTTCCAATCATCTGGCCATACCACTTAAGCTTCCTTTTGCCACAGAATCTGGTTTGAAGTAGTCTCTCTTGGTTTTCCTTCAGTTCTCCTTGAGAGTAGAAGCAGAAGAAAAAATGGCATTAATGAGGAAGGGGAGTAAGTAGTTGGAAAATGACAATCCTATTAAAAGCAGTTTGACATAGGCTGGAGTGCAGTGGCACGGTCTCGGCTAACTGCAACCTCTGCCTCCCAGGTTCAAGCGATTCTCCTGCCTCAGCCTCCTGAGTAGCTGGGATCACAGGCGCTCACCACTGCGCCCGGCTAATTTTTGTATTTTTAGTAGAGATGGGGTCTCACCATGTTGACCAGGATGGTCTCGATTTCCTGGCCTCGTGATCCTCCTGCCTCGGCCTCCCAAAGTGCTGGCATCACAGGCGTGAGCCACCGTGCCCAGCCTGTAAGGATAAACATTAAAGTCTTGCTCTACCTTTAGGAAGGGTCCAGAGTAGAGTCAAGGAATAGACTACTTACCGCAGAATCTAACCTTGCATTGGGAAAGTATATGCTATTGTGCTGTGGATAGAAGGTTCAGACAGTAAAGGAAGAGACAAAAGCACTAGTGATGGGGAACATGGAATTATGCAGGTTTAGAGTCATAGCCTAATTCATCCAATTAATGTTGTAGAAGCAGTTAAAACACAATTTCCACAGTCTTGTCATGCCTTCAAGGTTTCTACTTGATTTAAACACTAGATCACTCTAGATGGAAAATATTAAATTTTTTGTCAAACTTGCTATGATTTATTTTAGTATGTAGACACAGTCACGTTTCTGCAAGCTCATGTTAAAGATTTATCTTGTTTAAAACATAACAAAATGAACAAAACAGGGGTTAAAGTATACCAATCCGATCAATGCGGAACAAAAACTACAACCACAAACATTCTTATCAGATCATTTTTTCCTAAGAAAAGAGTTATTTATTTACATTACCTTTTAACCTGGAATAGCCGTCGTAATTCTCGGCCAAATATGTTGGTCTTTTTTCTTAACCTCTTCTCACTGCTATTGTCAAAAGTGGCTGTAATCTCATGCAGATGAGATATTGATCTGTTGCCGATGTTCACTGAGCAGCCAAAGGGGAATCACATTACCAGCTACAAACTCCATCAATCATAGTCTCCTTAATAACCGCACTTAAACGATCTCTCTTGGCATTAGCTTATATTGCACCCATGGCTGGCATCCAGACTTGAGAGAGAAAAAGGCTCATTTTGAAGGGCAGATTTGAGGCCACTATAGATGATTTAAATAAAAGGTCTTAGTCTTTCCCTAGAACAACAGGGGTTATTACATTAGTTAATTTAATCCAATTAATTTTTTTCAGGTCTATAGAAATGGAGTAAAAGATGTGTGGATTTGTTAATAAATATAGGATTATGTCCTTGACACCCAAATTAAATACTTATAAGTGAAGCTTAAAAGCATGCATGGAACCTGAGGCCGTGCATTTGGATTGCATCCTCCGTGTGAAATCTACTTCCTTTTGTCTCTGCTTCTTCCTCCCCTACACACAGATATTTGAAAAGTCACTACGAAGTAAAAACAGGAAAAAGGGGAGGCAGAGAAAAGATAGGGGTGTAGTAAAGCAATAATGATAGCTAAAAACACAATCT
Organism: Hylobates moloch; assembly: GCF_009828535.3. NCBI lineage: Eukaryota > Metazoa > Chordata > Mammalia > Primates > Hylobatidae > Hylobates > Hylobates moloch. The sequence goes on from NW_026652281.1 coordinate 44,029,020, forward strand.
GTCATAATTACTGCTGCGGGAACTAACTAACTCTTAGCACGTGCTCCTGTCATATCGTCAACTTAGCTGTTCTACTTCACTATTGGCAGCCATGACAGAACAGGAAATCAGACAGAGGGTGAAGCAAACATAAAGAAAGACACCTCATTTTGACTATATACTTTATCTGGCTCTCTTACAGTCTAAGGATGCCATGAATTTGGAAACAAGCCCGGTAGGAACAACTGTTCTTCCTGTCCAATACCACTCTAACCCCCAACCTAACATTTTTTTTAAACTGCATTTGTTTCCTTCCAGAATACTTAATTGGGTTCACAAATTAACCTATTCTCAAACTTCAGTGGACAAAAAGACTTCTTTGCATAGCTGATTACAATACTAGGCCTTCTCTCTACGTTGATTCAGCTGGTATTAGTGAGGTGAGGCCCAGGATAGGGTATTTGTAACAAGTTCCAGAGAGGGGTTACTGATGAGTTGTAAAAAAATTATACAAGCAGTTTGGGTCAAGAATGGGCATAATGCATTTTAAATGTTAGTGTGACTTGAATTTCATCCAGAAGCTGTTAAATCTTGATTGCTTCAGCAGAAAAGGAAACAGAATGGTGATTTGATTTTCTCCATGTAAAATCTTATATGATATCAATTGCAACTCAGTAAAAACTAAGCCTAGAACCATAAAAACTATGAATCAATGAAAAAAAAAAATCAGAACAAATTTCTGATTCTACCCTAAACTAGAGCCTCTTTTTATGTATGTGTGTGTGATGTGGGATGCTAGTGTATGCATCTAGCCTAGCCCAGTGATGAACAAAGTAGCATTTCAACTCTTCAACTACCTCCTTCCAAAACACACGGAACAAAATATTTATACATTTTTTAAAACAAGCTTACCAGATATCAAATATTAGTTAAAACTGAATGCCCCAAATTGTGTTTATAGAACACCAATTCACAAAAATCCTCTTCTAATGTTATTTACCCTATATTAAACATCACAAGAAAGTACTTCTCTGGGGAAAAAATTAAGACGTGTTTTTCTAACTTACTGATGTTTACTCATATTGAAACTTTGAAAAAAGTTTCAAAATGTGTCTTTAGGAGAAAAAAGATATATTTACAAGTATATAATAGTATTATATTGAAATTTACAATTTAGAACATAAAATTATATAAATGTACCATATATCACATATCAAATACAATTTATATGATAGGATATTTGTAAATTGTTACTCTCTTATTAATACACAAAAAAGGCTAATACTAAATATTCAAAAATATTAAATATTAAACCATAAAGGATGTTTAAGGACACGTGTTTTTCCTCTTACATTTTCTGGGTACATAATTCATTATAAAAAATGGAAGAGAAAAATATAGCAAGGCATCTCTAAATATTTGCTATATCCAGGTTCTTTCTGTAACAACCTTAATATTGCTATAATGTGCTCTAGCATATTTGGCCACATATTTTCCTCCATGCAGATAATAATGTGCAATTAATGTGCTTTTATTTTAGTTGACAATGTTTGTCATTATTTCTGGTGTGTGTGTATATATATGTATGTATATGTATGTGTGTACATGTGAGTGTACCTTCACTGTCCTTCTTAATATAACCTTGAAAGCCAGCATTGTGTGTATAATCCAAGTCTCTTAACATTGGATTTGATTTGCCCACACTTTCTCACATCAAAAGTTCCTCTTACCTTCCCTGATGTTTGAATTCTACTGATCCTTTGAAGTCTTTATCAGTTCTATTCTATTCCAAGAAGCTTTCCTCAAGAATTTTACAATCTTCATCCAATTTTATTAGTCTCATTGGTATTTGATTATATTGAAAGTGTTATTTTTGTCTAAATGTGTTCTCTTGATGAAATTATTTATTTTTAAAGAAACATTAAATACTTTCATGCACTTAATATTTACTTTGTTACATAATTCACACTTGATATATGGCCACCTCTTACCATTTATAATTCAGTATACATATTTAGTGAATAAAAATGAAATTGAAATTTGTAGTGTATAATAAACTTTACAGGCTAGTATTTGGTATGGCCTCATGTTTAAGAGTACACATTCTGAAACCATACTTTTGAGTACTAAAACTACGTATTGGATTTACAAGCATCCTGATCTTAGGCTAGTTGTTTATCCTCCCTATGCTTTATTTTTCTCATCTGGAAAATCAGATGATGATTGTGTGGAGAAGAAATATGAAGCGAGGCATGATGGCTCATGCCTGTAATCCCAGCACTTTGGGAGGTCGAGGCGGGTGGATCACCTGAGGTCAGGAGTTTGAGATCAGCCTGACCAACATGGAGAAAACTCATCTCTACTAAAAATACAAAATGAGCCGGGTGTGGTGGCACTCGCCTGTAATCCTAGTTACTCAGGAGGCTGAGGCAGGAGAATCACTGGAACCCAGGAGGTGGAGGTTGCAGTGAACTGAGAGCACACCAGCCTGCACTCCAGCCTGGGCAACAAGAACAAAACGCTGTCTCGAAAAAAAAAAAAGAAAAAAAAAGGAAAGAAAAGAAAAGAAAAAAATATGAACCAGGTAAAACACTTAGAAAAATAACTAGTATTTATTGTAGTGTGAATCCATGTTACGTCTCGTTGCAAGTTAGATTTCTTGGGAGTGAGATTGCAGGAGAAATTAGACTGTAGTGGTCTCAATTGGCTACAGGGAACTGCAAAGCGAAGATGAATTTTCACAGTTGTCTTGCATTGCAACTAGGAGGTTATGCCTTTGTACTTTCTCATTGATTTGTTATTAGGCTTAGGCTTCCCTGGAAAGGGGACACGACCTTATGGTAGGCAATTCTCTTCTGGCCAGGACAGAGGGCTGCAGGATGGTCATCCAATAGAACTCCTAGGAGCCGAACAAATAGCTCCTTTATGTGTGAAGAGGAATCTGGTGGGAGTGGGAGGTAGGAAGGGGCTGTATCGTGGCATTCACTTCACCTATTATTATTTTTGTTGCTGTTCAAATTTTTTAAAAAGGTGTGATCAGTTTTCTAAAGATTTTAGCAGTAACTGTGAACATTAAGAACAAAAAAAGAGTTCCAATTTTCTTTCCCTGTTTTTATACCCCTTCCATTTGGTACTCATGTTCTCTGTTTCCTCCTTCTGTAAATGTTATGAGTGTGTAAGAAATCAGACATATTTTTATTCTGGACTATGGTTTCAGCATATTTACGCAGCAGAGTTTGTTTTACATATTATTTAGGGTTACTTTTTTCAGCAATCATAAAAATTATAGTTTGGGGAGTTATTTTGGAGGAATTTGTATTTTTCATATGGAGAGATGGCCATAATTTTTATGAGACCAAAGTCAACATTGTCACTTCAAACAAGTTGGCTTTTTATAGAGGTCAAACATATTCAGTGCACTTGAGAATAAAAATTTAACAGGACTTAGATACTTAGAAATGCTCTATTTAAAGTACTATACAACTAAAATACTATCAACTATTTTTGATAATTATGTTATCAAAAATCTGAGATGAAATATCCTATAAAATATTTTGAAGGGTTGATAACTAAAACTTGAATCAGGATTTTATTGTTTATATTCAAGATTATGTGGCATAGCTCATAATACTTAGTATTTCAATTACAAGCTGCTATTCAAATCAAGAACTATAATATATGATCCACGTATCTGTGATATTTAGAAATCCAACCTTTCCTTGTTTCTGCCTTAAAAAATTTTTTTCTAAGCCTAGTTCCTTTTTAAACAATATTTGCACATACACATACATACATCTATACACACCTGTACATTTACACACAAACCTAGAGAAGAGTGACTATCATTTAGTTTTTTAAAAAGGAAGGTGGAAATTTTATTTATTTAATTCTGTTGAATATTTTAATATCTCTTCATTGTTACAATTAAGTCAATGTTAGTAGATCAGTGTAGTTCTGTTCCTTTCATACATATAAAAATAACAACATACATGACAAATATAGTAAAGACTAAAACCATTTTCTGAAATAATTAGTTTCTGTCCAACACCCCCCCGCCAACCTAGCCCCATTCCCCTATAATAAGTTTGGTAGAAAAGTCAGGCTTACATGACTGACTATCTTTTGTGTAGAAATTGGTCTTAAAGGTGCTTAGGGAATGGTTTTTAAAGAAACAAAGACCCTAGATAAAATTTCAACTGTCACTTCCCAGCTTTTGACTTTAAGGAGGTTAATTCTTTTTGGCATTTGTTTCTTCATCTATAAAATGGGGACAATATCCAGTTTACCAACCTCACAGGGGTTACAAGGGGCTTAAATAAAATGATATCCATGAAGGACTTGGCATATTTTTTTGCTACAGGAATTTTAGAATAAATAATAGAGGATTGGTGGCTTCCATTTTACCAATGCAGATACAAAACATTAATACAACTTGAACCCATAGAACTTTCTGTACATTCACTGTTAGAAACAATTGAGTGATATTGACACTCAGTTATGTTGGGTAAACATGTTCCATTCTTAGAGTTTGTCCACAGGAACAAGGGATAGGGGAATAGAAGTTTCATGTGATAGGAATTGGACTTTTATTTTATGTTTATATTTCTCTTTAAATACATTATACAAGGCTTAAATACTAAGTATAGCCAATGAAGTCCATTGGATTATAAATGTAAATGTATATAAATATAAATGTCTTCTGCACATAGACATTATACTAAAATGTATAATTATATAGGTAAATTAAGACATCTGTGGTCACATGTTAAAAAAGGTGAAGGACATGAAATTGTGTTGCTTGAATACAAATGCATTTGTGAGAGAAAAGCACTCCATGGAATAATAGACAATTTAATCCAGCATTCTACCTTGGTAAACCTCGTTTTTCACCTCTGATGAAACAATCAAATCAAAAAAACCTCTTACTGTATAAACTCGAAACCATTTTGAACCCTACAAAATTGAATAACCTACACTTCTTTTTCTTTTAATTTACATATGCACGCAATAGTCTCTGTCATATTTCAATGTATTGATTTGGTACAATGAAGTTGCCCAGTCATCATTATTAACATTTTATATTTCAAACATCTTCATGTCATATAAGAGAAATAGTCAGGTATTGTTTGAATTCACTTTCCCCCCTTTCCTTTGCTGGTGAAGATTTTAAGTAACATTTTCTACAGCAGTTCTGCAGTAGGAAACTTAATAGATATGCTGTTTCCATAACAACAAATAGGATTTGAGCAAAAACACAATGCTCAGTGGTTATTGTTCCTCACAGCAGGTAAAAGCAGTTATTCAAAATTACAAGCAGCATGATATTGAAAAAAAATAAATTAAAGCAAGGGGTGCTAAGAGTTCTGTTCCATATTTAGTAAATGTTTAACTCATTAATGCTTGAGGGGGCAGTTGTAGGATCCCACTCTATGCAGTATTTCCCCTCAAATCATGACCTAAAAATGAAGACTAGGCATGGACATTCATTTTTTTGATATTAAGAGTCTTGCGAATCAGAAAGGCACTGATAATGACAAGGTAGACTATTTGCTAAATTGGCTAGCTGATTATATTAAATAAGTATTTATGTATATTTCTAGTTTTTGTGGGTAATAAATACCTATTTCCAAAATTATTCTTCATTTAGTTTATTTAAAATTAAATACGTATGTATTAAATGGAAAATTTCCCGAAGAAGTACCAAGGCATTGTAGAGTAAGGTAAGAAACATAATCTCATCTAAAGGACTATACAGAGTTTTCAGAGATTCCTTCAGGAACCCCTTCCTACTCCAGGATTCTTTATTCTAGTTCCCCTGTTTTATCATATTTGGAAATGTGTGCCCTTTGAGTATTTGTAGGTTCATTTGCACAGACAGAAAAATAAGATTTTATATTAAATTTAGAGGAGTATTCAAATAAAATATAATGTTAATGTTACATTATAGTAGAAATATTAGAGTAGAATATTTTACAGTATCAAATTCACAGGAAGGACTTCACAACGTGTGTAGGAAAGGACTTTATGTGTAGCAAATTGAGACAGCATCTCCTTTAAGAAATCCCTTTGTTTATCATTTCTAAGGAATGGAGATTCAGCCCTATGACTAATTTAAAGAAATCAGATTTACTGCTTCTCGATATGTGCCTTTCCATTTATAGACATCTCTAATTGGCAGTTCTTTCTCACTAGGAATAAGATAGCTAATAAGGAAACTAAAATCTTTTTCCTTATGTGATCTATCTACTAGTAAAGATAAGTATTTTTAGTCCAGGCTCTGTCCCTCATTCTGCGTACTTACTGGAGCTTAAGGTACAACTGTCTATATGCCAATTGCTGTGTGTAATTTATGAAGTGATCTATGCATTGTTCAGTTTAATACCACCTCTCTCCTCATACTTTTCACACTATTTATTTTGGGGCCTGGATAAGGGAGAATTGGGGTGTGGGTGTGTGTGTGTGTGTGTGTGTCTGTGTGCACACAAGTGCATGCATAGATAGATAGTTAGGTTGCCTCCAATCTTGGCTATTGTAAACAGCACTGCAACAAACATAGGAGTGCAGATATCTCCTCAGTATACTGATTTCCTTTCTTTGGAGCATCTACCCAGCAGTGGGATTGCTGGATCATAAGGTAACTCAATTTTTAGGTTTTTGAAGAAACTTCAAACTGTTATTCATAGCAATAGCTATAATTTATTAAGTAATTATGCACCAGACACTGTTCAGCATTTTTATATGCATTATGTCATTTGAACTTCATGACCACCCTATTGTTAAAGATGAAGCAAGTGAGGCACAGTGGTGAAGTTAACACACTTAAGGTCACCCTCTCAGCTGGAAACTGGCAGGTCTGGGGTTCAAATCCAGTTGGATCTAAGTCCTGAACCTGACCTCTTCACTGTCTCACAGGTGTTTGTCCATGTTTGAGTCAAAGTCTGAAGGATGGCATTTGTTTTAGATTTCTGAAGTTTTTTTTTTTATTTTTAAAAATTTATATGGGTACATAGTAAGTATATATATTTATGGAATATATGATATATTTTGATACAGGCATGCAATATTAAATAAGCACATCATGGAGGATAAGGTGTCCATCCCCTCAAGCACTTATCATTTGTATTACAATCTATTTACCCTCTCTAAGTTATTTTTAAATAGTCACCCTATTCTGCTGTTGAATAGTAGGTCTCATTCATTCCTTCTATTTTTTTGTACGCTTTTACTATCCTCACCTTCTCCCCAGGCCCCGACCACCCTTCCCTGCCTCTGGTAACTATCCTTCTACTCTCTATGCCCATGAGTTCAATCGTCATGATTTTTAGACACCATAAATAAGTGGAGAACATGTGATATTTGTATTTCTGTGCCTGGCTAATTTCACTTAAAATTAATGATCTCCAGTTCCATTCATGTTGCTGCAAATGACTGGATCCCATTCTTTTTCTGTGGCTGAACAGTACTTCATTGTGCATAGGTACCACATTCTCTTTATCCATTCATCTGTTGATGGACACTTAGGTTACTTCCAAATCTTGGCTATTGTGAACAGTGCTGCAACAAACGTGGGCGTGCAGATATCTCTTCAATATCCTGATTTCCTTTCTTTTGGGAATATTCCCAGCAGTGGGATTGCTGAATCACATGGCAGCTCAATTTTTGTTCTCCATAGTGGTTGTACTAATTTACATTCCCACTAAGAGTGTACGAGGATTCTCTTTTTGCCATATCTTTGTCAGCATTTGTTATTGCCTGTCTTTTGAATATAAGCCATTTTAAACTGGTGTGAGAGATGATATCTCATTGTAGTTTTGATTTGCATTTTTCTGATGAGCAGTGATGTGCCTGTTTGCCATTGTTTTTCTTCTTTTGAGAAACGTCTGTTCATATCGTTTACCCATTTTTTGATTGGATTATTAGATTTTTTTCCATTGAATTGACCTCTTTATATATTCTGGCTATTAATTCCTTGTCAGATGGGTAGTTTGCAAATATTTTCTCTCACTCTGTGGGTTGTGTCTTCACTTTGTTGACTGTATCCTTTGCTGTGCAAAAACGTTTTAACTTATTGTGATCCCATTTGTCCATTTTTGCATTGTTTGCCTGTGCTTATGGGGTATTGCTTAAGAAATTTTTGTCCAGTCCATGTCATGGAGATTTTCCCCAATATTTTCTTGTAGTTGTTTCAGAGTTTGAGCTCTTAGATTTGAGTATTTAATCCATTTTGATTTTGTTTTTGTATATGGCAAGGAATGGGGTCTAGTTTTATTCTTTTTCATGTGAACATCCAGTTTTCCCAGCACCATTTTTTTATACATTTATACATTATACATTTACAGAATATATTTTCCCCAGTGTATGCTCTTGGCACCATTGTCAAAAATTAGTTCACTGTTGATGTATGAATTTGTTTCTGGGTTCCTTATTCTGTTCCTGTGGTTTATGTGTCTGTTTTTATGCCAATACCATGCTGTTTTGGTTTCTATAGCTCTGTAGGATAATTTGAAGTAAGGTAATATAATTCCTCTAATTTTGTTCTTTGTGCTTGGGATAGCTTTGGCTATAGCTTTGGGTATTTTGTGTTTCCATATATATTTTAGGATTTTTTTCTGGTTCCATGATGAATGTCATTGGTGTTTTAATAGGGATTGCATCAAATCTGTAGATTGCTTTGGGTAGTATGAACATTTTTAAAGTATTGGTTCTTTCAATCCATGAACATGTAATACTTTTCCATTTTGTGGTGTCCTCTTCAATTTCTTTCATCAGTATTTTATAGTTTTCATTATGAAGAACTTTCACTTCTTTGGTTAATTCATAGATATTTAATTTTATGTGTGGCTCTTTTAAATGGGATTACTTTTTGAATTTCTTTTCACATTATTCACTGTTGGCATGTAGAAATGCTACTGATTTTTGTACATTGATTTTGTATCTCGCAACTTCATTGAATTCATTTATCAGTTTTAATAGTTGTTTGGTGGAGTTTTCAGGTTTTTTCAAACATAAGATTATATCACTTGCAAACAATTGTAATTGTACTTATTCCCTTCCAATTTGGATGTACTGTATATCTTTCTCTTGTCTGATTGCCCTAGCTAGGACTTCCAGTACTATGCTGAATTACAGTGGTGACAGTGGGCATTCTTATCCTGTTCCAGATCTTAGTGGAAAAGCTTTCTGTTTTTTCCCATTCAATATGATACTAGCTGAGGGTTTGTCATATATGGCTTTTATTATGTTGAGATATGTTCCTCCTATTTCCAGTTTTTTGAGGGTTCTTATCATGAATGAATGTTGAATGTTATCAAATGCTTTTTCAGCAGCAATTGACATGATTATTTTTTATCCTTCATTCTGCTGATATGATGTATCACATTGTTTGATGTATGTATGTTGAACCATCCTTGCATCCTAGGGATACATTTCATTTGGAGGATGGTGTTTGTTTCCTCTCTTCTTCACTAAACTGTTTTATTTTAAAGTACGGATTAGGATCTTTTTATTTTTACATTCGTGGAGCACACCATTCTCCTTGCTTACCGAAAGCACTCAATGGCTTACTTGCTGTTGAATGCAGTGAGTGGAAAATGATGAGGAATGAGGTCAGAACTCAAGATGAACAGAGAAATGGATCTGTTCTAAAACCACTGTGGTTGGGAGAATTCTAAGACTGCCCTCAGGATTTCTATTCCTTGGCATACACAACTCTGTATAATCTCCTCCCCCTCAGTGAAGACAGAACCTGGCTTCTGACCAATAGAATCTGGCAAAGGTGAAGGAAATTTGCAGGGGTAATTCAGTTCTGTATAGGTCAACTTTGAAGTAATCAAAGAGAGATTATCCTGGGTCAGCCCAGTCTCAAGGTGAGTCCTATAAAGGAGGATCCAGACCTCTGTGGCACTTATAAAGGAACAAGTTATGAAACTGGATTCAATTGACGAATAGCTGTAAATCACTTTGGGAAAAAAGTACATAAGCCATTATAAAATGTAACATGGAAGGTTGGTATTTCACATCACTATCAACTCCTAATGTTTTTACTAACGTTAAGTACTAATGTTATATACAGGACTTTCATTGAAAACAATTGAATTTCTTTCTCCCCTCCTATTTTTCTATTTCCTACTGTGCATTTATCCAAAACTATGTTTCTTCAATAGCCGCTTTCTTTCTTTTCTGCTTTTTTTTGAAACGGAGTCTTGCTCTGTAGCCCAGGCTAGAGTACAGTGGTGCAATCTTGGCTCACTGCAACCTCCACCTCCCAGGTTCAAAAGATTCCTCTGCCACAGCCTCCTGAGTAGCTGGGATTACAGGCGCCTGCCACCACGCCTGGCTAATTTTTTGTATTTTTAGTGGAGACAGGGTTTCTCCATATTAGCCAGGATGGTCTCGATCTCCTGACCTCGTGACCCGCCCTCCTCTGCCTCCCAGAGTGCTAGGATTACAGGTGTGAGCCACCACGCCTGGCCTATCGCCACGTTATTTCTTAAAAATTTGCTGGATTTGTGGGCAGTCAAAATGAGTTTTAAAAAGAGGCTATTAATGAATATAAGTACACAGTTTGATATAAGAAATAAGACCTCATATTGATAGATCTGTAGGGTGGCTATAGTTTACAATAATCTATTGCATACTTTAAAATAGCTAGAAGAGAATAATTTGAATGTATCTAGCATAAAAAAGACAAATATTTAAGGTAGTGGTTATCCCACTTATATATATTTGATCTTTACAAATTATGTGAATGTATTAGATTATCACATGTACTCCCAAAATATGTACATCTAGTATGTTTCAATAAAAATAATATTAAAAATAGAGTTAAAAGATAGCACCACTACAATATTTAATTGAACCAAATATACAATATTATAGGGGTATGAATATCCAAAGAATGGCACCCAAACGAGAATTCACCAATAATCAAGAAGACCCAGACCAAATAAATTATTGTAACTTTTATGGTATCTAAGACTTCATTCTAGTCAACTACACATTGGAGGAAATAAGAACTTTATTTTAAATCTCTAATCAGAAGGCACCTCTTGTGTACCCTGTAGCTGTGTAACCCTGATATATGATGTTATTAACAATAATTTTTGATAAGCTAATTTTTATAGCAATTACTTTAGTATACTATGAAAATAAGGTTTAAACGATAGTTCGATACAAATTAAAGGGGCAAATTCAATTAGTATTCATTTGAATACATGTGCTAAACTTTGCTTGTTAAATAATGAATTTGTAGTGTCTATTTTTACTTTTTTTCAAGTGTGGGCAAGGTTATTCACACCAATTTATTCACAGATGCGCCATTCACAGAATGTTGTAAGAAAGGGGCACATTGCCAAAACTCAAATAAATTCACATAAAATAAAAATGGAAATTCTTAAATAAGAGGCTAATCTATGATAAAAATTCTGACCAATTCTATCATCTTCTCTTTATATGACAAGTCATATACTTTTCGTCAAAACAAGGAACAATGTGGCCTCCACTGGCTATCATCACTTATAAATTCTTTGCGCCTTGTTTATGAAGCAAACTGCTGTATTTTCAAGCCATATAACAGTGTGCATACCCCTGAAAACAAGCTCAGTATGGAGGTTTCATAATTGTACCCGAGAAGATAATTAGGCAATTAGAGCTATAAAAGTTGACAAAGCACCAAGCCTGAATGAATTATATTCCTGATTTCTAAGAGGAGAAGTAGGGGAAAATAAAAAGACCTCCAGTCAATCTGTTCAATATCCTTCTGAGGAAGAAAGTCATGCCCAGAGGGCAAAAGATGGGAGGTGTGACTTCTCTACTGCCACCCCCAGGATTCAAGATGGGATCAGGAGAGGATTTGTTGGAGATGTGAAAGTCTCATATCATTTTCACAGATTATATTGAACACATTAATAAGGTGAAATTAACTTTGCAAAATATGTAATTGGGTAAAAACATGAGATGAAAATAAAACAATGGAACTAATGATTTAATTTCTGAAAAGCAGCTGATGCCTTGGCTCACACCAAACATGCATCTGAAGCCAGTTAAGAAGATTATTAAAAAGACTATATTTTAAATGTGTGAGAAACACAACAGATTAAATTGAGTTTTGTAAGTGAATAATACAGACTAGGAAGGGGGGCAACCCTAGTAGCCCTTGCTCCCTGATGTACTTGTTAAATTCCCGGTGATCTTATGTGACATAAAATTATTGCAGTTTCCCAAATTGACAAACATAATTGCTGAGATTGATGAAAGAGAATATTGGGATGCTGCCTTGGAGTCTGTTGGAAAGTACTTAGAAGTTGACAGATGGTGCATACATTTGGAGGTTGAGAAGGGTGAGAAGGTAATGAGACTGGGGACCAAAAACAATTACAGTGTCTTAAGCCTCAAATGCAGCATAATTGTGGCTGTAGAGTAGGCAAAACAATTGAGTTTAATGTATTCATAATGTTTGTCAGAAGTTCAACAAACAAAACCTGGAGGTGTAGAGTCTGAAAGCATAAGTCAAATGATTGCAGAACACTCTCCTCATTCAGTCATTAGAAAATTCAGTCAATAAATATTTATTGATGCAAAATGAATGAAAGGGTGCCATTGATGATTTTGTATACATGACATGAACAAATATCAGCATGTATTGAACAAAAGAAAGTGGAAATCACCAAATATTACATTCTATTTGAACATGGTTTTAGAAGATAATGAAATTGAAATAATAATACTGAAGGTTTGGGTGATAGGATAAAGAATAAACTTGGCCTGGATATGGATGGAGGTCAGTTTTGAAGGCCTGTAAAAATAAGTATCAATAAGACATTGATTAATTGGTACTGGAAAACTGTAAAAAGGGTATAATAATTTCTAATACAATATTTGAGCTAATAATGACAGTGAGGAAATTGTAAATGGAGAAAGGTGAAATAATCTGACTTTGACTCTTTACATTTTATTTGTTGGTAAGTTATTTATGTAAGAGTTGAAAAAAGCAGAAAGAAACACGAAAAGCAGCTCAACAGTCAAAGAGAGATTTATTTTGGAAGATAAGCCTGAGAGGGGCTTCTGGCCTATTTCAATCAGGAGCATTCTCTTTTACAGACTAAGGATATTTAAAGGGTTAGGGAGGGAGAGCTTATCATAGGCTCAGAATGTTTCTGGGTGGAGGAGAGTTTTATTGCTGGGTTGAAATATCTCTGGTCAGAGGGGAGGTTATCTCAGGGCTGGCAAGTTTCCGAATGGAAGGGAGGTTATCTCAGGGCTGGCATGTATCTGGTCAGAGTGAGGCTTATCTGAGAGTTGGAATGTTTCTGGTCAGAGGTTTCATTTGTGGTTTAAGTTCATGCTGACATTAGCCATTAGGCTGATGTTTTTGGGGCTGGATTCAGGCAGTTTTTAATCAAGGGGAAGTTAAAATGGCAGTGTTTGTCCAAGATGGCAATACTTCTCTTCCGTCAGTGCAGACTCTTATCATTATAAAAGTACAAGGGATGTTGTGTTCTTTCTGGCTATTTCCTGCTGAGGCGGATGTGGAAAGTTCTTTGGTCTCAGATTGACTGTAGGCGTAATGCTGTCTATAATTGTTTTTGGGTAGTTGTCTGTGAAATGACCATGATCCTGACAGTTAAAAATTTTTGAAAAAGCTTACTTAGGCAGGGTAAGAACATTAGTCCTAGGCATATCATTAAGAGAGGGCCCAGGAATGGGATGACCCATGTTATGATTTTGTTCGCAAACCAAGAATCTATTTGGTTGCTTTGGTATTCCCTTATCTTTTTACCCCTTTCTTTAAGTTTTTCAGCAGTGTCCCTTACTAAGCCCAAATGGTTGAGATAAAAGCAACATTCCTCACCCAATGAGAGGCAGAGGCCCCCTTTTTCAGCCGTTATGAGATCAAGTCCCCATCTATTTTGGAGGACTACTCCAGCCAAGAAGCCTAGTTAGTCTTGGACTCTTAAAAGGCTTCAGGCTATATCTTCTAAAGAACCCTGTAGTTCTGTTGAAAGAGCTTTAAAGTATGTTAAGGAGGTGGCCGATCCACCTGCTCCCAATCCAAGTCCTGAGGTTATACCCAAGGTAGCCATCAAGGGAATGGCATGGCTGGCCCTGTTCTTCCTAACATATTGGATGGATGGAATGGGCAGAGGTTGACTAGGATGAGCTAGTCCATTAGAGGGAGAAAGATAAACTAGGGTACAAGTTGCGGCCCAGATGGTGGGGAGACAAAGATATGTGTTGGTGCCACACAAAAAGAATAAGCCTTTGTCATAAATACAGACAGAGATATGGAAACAAAACAAGTGAATTAAAAATGAGGTGTTTTTTCTTTCCTGTGGTTCATTACTCCAGGTGAACAAGGAGGAGGTAAGGGAGGCAACCACTATAGTAGAGATATAGGAAGAGTTATTTTTTACACATTTAATGTGATCAGACGTTGTACCACTGATACTGAGCTATGCAAAGGTGGGCACTAGGGACAGCATAAGTTAGGCCAGAGGCATTGGTTGAGGGAGATGCTGTAAAACAAGGTGGTTGCAGAAATGCTCTGTTTGCTTCAGGTGATACTTGATAGTCAACTCAGTTAACTTGATGATCAGAGCAGTGTTTAACAATGATAGTATGGTTGCATTGGTTGAGTGTTAAGGACCCTACAGGGAATTTTCCCTCAGAGGCTGAAAAGCAAAGTGAGGCTTGTTGTAAAAGAGGGATGTGTTTAGTTATGAGCCTTTCAATAGGAGGGCCTTGGGGCTTGAGGAGTTGTAATAGGTTTGAAATAATTTATTGGCCTGATTGGCCCTGGAAGTAGGATAATCACCCACCAGAGTGTCAGCTCTTTCCAAAAAGCTTCTTTCCTGGAGTTTGTAGATTAGGATTGTGTTTCCTGTCAAAAGGTAATAAAGGGGTGTAGGAAAGGCTGTGAAAGCTGAGGAAGACAGTGGTAACACACTCAGTCTTCTGGAGTAAAGGAAGAGTTAGCTTGCAGCACAAGGGACCATGTAAGGTTTATAGAGCATTCCAGTTTGAGAGCAGTGAGGAGTGGTTGTTTTGGTGAGGTTGATGTGATTAGAGAATTTATATTGAAAGAAACAAGCAAAAATAGAAAAAGTGTTTTGGGTAGGAGTACAGTCCTCCAAAGTTCCTTGAAGCCATAAGTCCCATGGAATAGTAAGGAGCTGGTCAGGATGTAAAATGGGAGTTTTGTAAGGGTGCTACTGAAGGTCTGTAACAAGGTTGTTTAGGAAACAATGAAAGTTTGGGAAAGAAAGAGACATAAGCTGCTTAGGTGACTTTCTCTTCCTTTTCCTCTGGGTTTCGAGTGAGATAAAGGGAAGTGAGTCCTGTGAAGACACAAGAGAAGGCTGAAAGGGTTTTAGATTTGGTTGTTTGGGTGTTTGGTGAAGGGAAGTCTGTTTTCTTGAGAGAAGTATAATGATAGCAGTTGGGGAATCCCTGGAATTTTGGTACCGTGGGTGTAGTAAGGATGATCTGGTAAGGCCACTTCCATTTAAGTGTGTGTGGGGGGAATTGGAGGTAAGATTAGGATCTGTAACCAGAACCCAGTCTCTTGGCTGTAGGAAAGGATTCGAGGAGTCAGCAACAGATTGTGGCAGGTATTTGTCAGTATATTCCCAAATGAGATGGCAGATGGTATGTAGAAAAGGGGAAACAAGAGTGGTTGGTAGAGGTGAGGCTTGACCATGAGGTGGAACAAAAGGGGCAAGTGATCTCCCATACATGAGTTCAAGGGAGCTGAGCATTAAAAGTTTACATGGCAATGCTGAATTTTTAGAAGGGCCAACTGTAAAAGTATAATCCAGTCTTTGTGTCTGGAGTGAGTGCCTAGTGACGGTGTTTTTTAGAATGCCATTCATTTTTTCACACTTTTCCAAAGATTGAGGTCGATAGGAGATGTGTAGCTTCCAGGTGATTTGTAGGGATTGTGCAAGTGTGTGAGTAATTTGAGAAACTAATTCAAGATCATTATCAGATTGAGAAGGAAGAGGCGTCCCGTACCTGGGGATGATTTCTGTTATTTATTTGGAGGTAACAGTAGAAGCTTGTTTGTTGGTTGTGGGAAAAGCCTTGACCCATCCTGAAAAGGTGTCAACCAGAACCAAAAGAAATCAAACCTTTTTTACTGGTGGCATATGGGTAAAATCAATTTGCCAGTCCTGTCCTGAAAGGTGTCCCCTGGCTTGATGGGTTGGGAAAGAAGGGGGTCTAGGGTTGGAGTGAGGTGAAGCTTTCTGGCAAATAGAACGTTAATGGTAAATAGTTTTTAACTGTTCGTTTATATCTGGGGTTATGTGTATGTGTGAACTTATGAATTGGTGAGGGGAATGGCTAGTGTGGAAGAGGTTGTGGATATCCCATAAAAGAGTTGTTTTTCAGGGTCAGGTAAGACTAATTTGTTTTGTATGAACCAGTACGAGGGGTTCGAATTGTGCTCTTGCCATAATTAGTTGTTGTATTTGATGTTCTGAATAAAAGGAGGGGATATGTTGTGTGAAGGGAAATAGATATTGGGGAATTGGACGATTGATTGAGGCATGTTTTGCCCAATAGTCAGCCTCACGGTTCCCTAAAGAAATGTGGCCTTTATCTGATTGATGTCCTTTGCAAAGGATAACTGCGGACTTTTCTGGAAGTAGTACTGCCTTTAGTAGATGATGGACTAGTTTTCCATTAATAATAAGAGTTTCCTTAGCCCTGAGATAGTGCCACTCACTCCAAATTTGAGCATTAGAATGGATGATGTTATAGGCATATTTAGAATCGGTGTATATATTAACTTGTATGTTTTGTGCTAGTGCTCTTATTAGGGCAATTAACTCTGCTTGTTGGGACGATGTGCCCAAAGTCAAGGGGGCAGCCTCTACAACTCTTCTAGGTGGGAGAGAGTGGGTATCATCATGGTATCTCTCCATGATGGCATATCCTGCTTGGAGGGGAGGGTTTTTTGATGCGCTACCATCTATAAACAAATCTGGGGCTCCCTTTATGTGAGTGGAAGTAATGTGGTGAAACATGGTGCAAGAATTTTCAATTGGATCAGAACACGAGTGTTGGTCAGGGTCCAAAATTTGTGTTGAAGGTAAAAGAGTAGCAGGATTTTGGAGGAGGAGCATCTATAAAGAGAGACAGAAGGCTTAAAGAGAGTTGAATGTAAGGCTTGCATGCTAGAGGATGAGATGGAAGTGAGCGCCTTATGGCTGAGCATATCTTGTAGACTGTGAAAAGAAAACAACTGAAGGGGTCCGTAGAAAGTGAGATTTTGTGCCTCAGTGAGAATTAAAGAGGCTATGGCAAACATTTGTAAGCAAAGGGGCCAGTTTTTATAAATGGGGTCTAGTTGTTTTGAAAAATATGCCACTGGTTGGAGGGAATCTCCCATGGGTTGGGCGAATAGTCCAAGGGCCTGATTATCAATACTGTGTAAACATAGCTGAAAAGGTCTGGTATTTTAAATGGAGATGTTTGTCTTTTTGAATTTTTTGTTCCTCATCTCTGCCAAAATTCTCCATTAGTTCTCCATTTTACCCAGAGTAGAAGCCATAATATTTAGTTTCATAAAACGTCTAGCACAATCTCGGGTGAGGAATGCATCCACTTCAGAGTTGTTGCCTGGAACACTTTCCCCTGTGATATAGCATAACTGATGTCTTCATTTACTTATGTCTTTTCTCAGTGCCACTTTATCTGAGAGACTTTACCTGACTAGAAGTGTTCTCCTTGCCCAGTTGTTTTTATTTGCATGTGCCCCTACCTAGTATGTTATGTTTTTATTTTTTTCTCATTTGTCACTCACCAGAATATAATCTGAGATAATGTGTCTGTTTTGTTTACAGCCATATCCTTGCACACAAAACATGACCCAGCACATGAACAAAAGGATGAACAAATTAAAGAAATGGTAGGTTGGAATCAACTTGCCAAGTTCATTGGGTATCATTTAAGGAGTTTGTACAGGTAGTAACCTGCACACATTGAAGTGATTTAGAGGTTTAATTTTCTTTAAAAGATAGATAATAACACAAACAGTTATTCATTAATTCACTCAACAAATATTGATTGAAGGCTTACCATATGCCAAGCCAGGTGCTTGGTACCAAGCACACTAAAATGAGCATGACTGGCACAGTCCTTGCCAGGACTTTCACTTTCATGGGGGAGAGTTCAGTTGTGGTTTTAGAAAAATCACTGGTGATGGTAGAGGATCATCTGGGAAGTTGAGAGACTGGATATAGGGGCACCATTCCAGAGCCTTTTGTATTGGGAGTCTAGGTTAGGCCAATAGCAAGAAGGATAGAGAAAAAGGAGTGTCAGAAGAACTTTTTTTTTTTTTAACTTAACACCAGTTACTACCCAAAGATAATTGCTGTGAGTAAATTAGCTCATTATCTTGAACACGCCCTAATGAAGGGTAGAGGAAACCTATATTGATTCGGGTCCTTAACAGTGTAATTCAAGGCTAGTTAGTGAAAACATCAGCAGCTTGTAGATTCTGTACGTAGATTAAAAAAACAGAGTCAAACTCTGCTAATTTTATTTATCATTGACTAAGGAAAAAAAGGTGGGTTATTTCTGAGATGCTCTGGGCAGATGGTGTAGATGATGAGGCTCACTATCTGGATGTCCCCCTTAAAGTCCATGTTGACTGAATTGTGGACCATGACAACCACAAGTTTGTATCATCCATCCCCAAAGTCAGCCCTTCATGCCTGTATGGATTTCTTAATCTTGCCATCTGCATTTTCTTCTATAGTATATTTTATCTTGCCATTACTATAATATGTACCTTGCAATCATTGCACATAACCCTGTATATTCCCATTTTTCTGGTATTCATAAAGTGAGATTCTGGCCTGAATACTCCTATGCTGTTGCCCATCTACTTACTGCTCCTCATGATGGAGAACCTAAATAGGGGTTAAAAGTTAATTTCTGAGCTGTGATTCATGTATATTACAAGACAGTAAATTTAGGATACTCAGTCTGCCACTTCCCTCTCTTCACACCATACCACTGTGATGATGGTATCCTGCTGGTTAAATGGGTATGTGCTAATACTCAAATTAATCCTAAGGTAAGATATTTTAAGGCCTAGGCACAGGGGCTAGGAGGGGCTAGTATGAATAGTCAGTTCTTTTATTAAGCCTATTCCTCAATATTAACTTTATCAGTAAAATCCAATAATTAAAAAAACTTCCATCTGACTAATTCTTAATGTTTTAGAAATGACAGAGAATTCATGCAAAAAAAAAAAAAAAATCAAGAACTTATTTGCTCATGGCCTCAAACTTCGATCCTAGCCATACTAATACACAGAATTCCCTAGTCCTGAATTAGGGTGGGAATCATCTAGTAAAGGCTGATGTCTCCAGTAGATAAAAAAAATCCTCCATTTTACATATATCTTTTATTCCTACCAGTTCACATTATTTCTATTGCCATATAGACAGTTCCCTTTTCTTTTCTTCATTGCTGTCATTATCATTGCTTCCCCTCACTCATTCATCCAATTCATCCTCCATATAACATGGAGGGCAATGTTTTATACCAAGACTGTGCTGATGAAGAAGTCAAGTGTCTACAGAGAGGTAGTGGCAGTGTTTCTAAGGGGCGTGACAATTTCACCCAGATTTTACAAATGGGTCTTTGAACCCAATTTTTCAAAATTTCATGGACAGTCGAAATCATCATTTTATTGAAGTTGCATAATTGTTGTTATTATTAAATTAATTTAAAAAGTGAGACTCATCTTTTGGTCTCAATGGAGAACTGAAGGGAAGAAGAAAGGGTAAAATATTAATAGTCTTCATCTGTGCAAGGCACTATATTTTAGTATTTTACAGAACTTAAATAACATAATCTATACTATGTATGTTATAGCATTTTAGTTCATTAATTTTCTTATTCCTGACTTCCAACTGGGACTTATAAGTGGCTTATATTAATGAATGCCATAAAGCAAGAGCAAAACAAATAAATGAAAAAATATAAATAATTTAAATAGAGTAATATTTTCAGCTAGTACTTAATAATACAAATTAGGAGTTCAGACTATTGGGTAGTTGGGCCGACAATTTGGCTTTGAGCTGCTTAGCAGCCAAATCAAAGTGTGGTATAAATTTAGTTACACAATTTGGTTTCTATTAACAAAAAATAAAGAAAAGAAAGTTAACAAGAAATACTACAGCTTTCCCTGGCACTGAGAACAGAAAAAAAAAAAATTCCCCATGGATCATGTTAAGACATGAAAGCATTTTTTAAAATTCCCAACACACAGAGGAAAATAATAAAATTCATATATTGTCATGAACTTGTGGAGGTAACAGAAAGTTTGACATGAAGCTGTTATCTAAGTTTCACTGATTTCAAAAGGTATGTAATTTCCACTATGCTATGTATGTGGTCAAATTTCCTGATCAGGCAGGAATTAAAACTAAATAAATAAACCTATTTCAGTTAAGTTTCACAGTTTAAGCTACTGCCTGAACCAACAGCCTGAATAAGTGATTCCGTGTTGTCTGCACCCCTATTAAATACTAGTCCGTGGAGATGTATGTTCTGCTTCAATCTTGGCATTCTCAGATGGTTAAAAGAGTTTGGCTCCCAAAGAGAGTGATGAAGGAATTGGAAAAATCTGCTGATAAGAAAAAGTTTAAAAGATGTAAATACATGAAGCCCAGCAGTTTTGCAATGGCTAAGTCGGGACAAGGCTAAGTCTTTGGAAATTTTAGAAGGTGCAATTAAAAAAAAAAGAAAGCGAGAAGGGATGATTTTTCATATCTGAAGATCACAACTGAAAAAGCATGATATCACAACTGAAAAGTTACTTTTTGAATTACTTCAAAAATTCCTCTTTAAGTAGATTTTGAATGAGGAAAACATTTGTTGCAAATACTGTACAAAGTGGTTAATTTTTGCTTTGGCAGGTACAGATTTGAAACAAAAGAATCAGAATGTATATGTTTAAGTTTTTAAATTAAATCGAAATTAAATCATGTTTAATTGATTTTTTAAGAAAATTAAAAATATGTATATTCTTCAAAATCAAAATTATTTATATACAACTAAGCATTATACTGTGTCATTTTGTTGTATCATCCCAAATTCACACATACAGTGTGATACCAATTTATTCATTGTGAGAAAGACATAGTTACAATGTGAATAAAGCATTCTGTCTTCACTGTAATTAATAATTACGGGACTACTGAGACCCTTCATGTCTCTTCCTCTAAAATGTGTTCTCTTACAGTTTATTAGGTGACCCAAAGAAGAGAAGGCGAAAGGGACATATGATCTAGCAGGAATAAAAGCCTGTCTTTTCCTCCATCTTTCTCTCTGGCCAAAAGAATAATGTCAATATCTTTTCAGTTCCAATTATTATTCCTTTTGGAAAGGAAAAAGGTGCAGGTAAAATGAAGTAATATAAAATAGTTATAGACAGTCAAAATGAAATAATAAACAAAATGATGACAAGAAGATAAGAAATTTCAATTGTTTCAGAAGAAGAAAATGCTTGACTTTCTGGAAAGGCAGAAAAGGAAATCCTCAATTAAATTAAAACCCCTCACCTTAATAATGGTGACAGCTTTATCCTTTTATCAAACAAACACAAGAAACATATTTTACCTGCTTTCCCAGTAATGGTTCTGGTTTCCTGATATTCAGAGCTTTAAGTGTCAAGTTGTGGTTTTGTGATGCAAATTTACTGTAATTCTAGGTTTTCTTTTTACTATGCCACACTGTGAATTACAAAGTTTCTATGAAATAATTATTAACTAAAGCATTTAAAATAGATAGACCATGCATAAAAGAGGAAATATTTATTTTATTTATTTCTTTATGGTTTGTAAAATGGGGTCTAGATGACCTTTATTTTTAGTAATACCAAATATAAATAATGCATAGGTTATTGACATTTAACAGGTTATGATTTAGTTATGTTTAAAGTTCTCTTTGTATATAAGCATTACCCTAGAAGATGGTTTTTGTGACCAACAATTAATGCACAAATAATTGAAGTTTCAATGAGCTGTAAGAGTAATTGATGAACTTATTGCAAATACTTGAAAAAAATTTAAGTTTCCTTTTTTTCTTCAGATATTCTAAATGATTGCTACATAAATATATTTAATGTTCTTATCTATTTTTCCAGATTAACATTCTCTTATATAATCTGTTTTGGCTGCCTTGGTGTCTTTTATTCCTTAAGCACATAGCATCAGGGCTTCAGCCCTTGGCACTGTAGTATAACTACCATCTGCAGTCACGTATAATTTCCTAATTACTAGTCCCAATGGTCCTATCCTCCCTTGAGTGTATTTATTTATATACTTTATTTCATAACAGATATTTTAGAGTATTTATAACATGCCAGGCATTCTTTTAGTTAATTCCCATGAAGTAGGCCCTAGTATCCTGATTTTGCATTTTAGGTAATTAAGAAACAGTGAGGTTATGTAACTCACCCACAGTTGCAAAGCTAGAAAGTGATAGACTTGTGATTCAAACCAGGAAGTTTTCAGAACCTTACTCTTCATCCCATGCCATGCTTAATTTAATGCATTATTCAACATTGATGCCCCCTAGGTAATTCACTCCCTTTCCATTGTTGGGACGAGGAGATTGGGATTGTCAGAACAATAACCATTATGCAATATGTAGATATGTTACTATCCTAACATATTCTAGCTTTTTCATCTATCTTATTGATTTCAATAATTAACCCTATTTGATCTTCAAATGCTACACATTGTTTATGGACAATTGTACAAAATTCTAAAACTTCTCCAAATTGCGCTAATCCAGGAGTTACCAACAATCCCAAATAATCGCAGTCCCCTGGCTCCCCTTAAGCACTGCCTTGATCCACTCTAGAAAAATGATCACAGAGTGTATGTCTCCTGTCGACACCCGTATCTTAACAGGAAAAGGGAAAATGAGGATGATCTACAGGAACCAAATTTCTCCTAATGTTTAGCTGTCAGGTTATTTATTTCAATGTCATGGAGAAGAGTAAAAAGTAAGGCTATAATATTTAGGACAGAAATTTATTTTCATAGAAATCAAAGGAATTGTTTCTTTCAACGATATATAACGTAAACATTTAAAAAATGAAATACAAGTGATCCTCAACCAATGGTGTGACTTATGATTTCTTGTCTTTATGATGGTACAAAAGTGATACAAATTCAGTAGAAAGCTTACCACGAGGTCCCATACAAGCATTGTTTTTTACTTTCAGCATGGTATTCAATAAATTACACAATATAGTCAACATTTGTTTTTTAAGTGGG
This sequence comes from Hylobates moloch, assembly GCF_009828535.3. NCBI lineage: Eukaryota > Metazoa > Chordata > Mammalia > Primates > Hylobatidae > Hylobates > Hylobates moloch. Next base: position 44,052,305 of record NW_026652281.1, read on the forward strand.
CTTTGTATTTGATGACTTTGCCTAATTATAAGCTAATGTAAGAGTTCTGAGCACCTTAAAGGTAGGCTAGGCAAAGCTATGATGTTTGATAGGCTGGATGTATTAAATGCATTTTCAACTTAGAATATTTTCAATTTATAATGTGTCTATTGGGACATAACCCCATCATAATTTGAGGAGCATCTGTAACTTGTATATGACAATCTTGAAAATCTCCTGGAAAAAGAAAGAGAAAAAATAAAGAAAACAAGTGGGAAACAAACAACCTAGTTTTGACCCAGATCCAGCACCATGGTGCTGGGCTTTGTGCTAGAAATTTTTGACTCTCAAATCCATAGTTTCTTAGTAAGTAAAATAAAATATTTAAATTCCAGAAGACATCTGAGTAACTTTATAATCCATGTATCTATGCTTAAATTCCCAAACATATGATAAATTTCTCAATGGTGAGAAGAATATTGCAGAGCCTTTATATCCCTAGCTACCAGAATAATTTTCTTTACCATTAGATACTCAGTGTTTATTCTTTCTTCTTGATATTAAACAAGAAAAACTTGGAAAATGGGAAAAAATAACTAGGCAAACTCCCATAGACCTTTAATTTCCTGATTCTGTGTTATGCTATTGAAAACAGGAGTTGTGTTATTTGCACATAGAAAGGGAAATAAGACATTCATTACTCTCATCCTGGCTTTATCACATACTTGGCTTGACTTCAGACCTCACTCTGCACTTCTCTAATGACAGGATTATCATTTACAAAACAGTTTTCCCTAAATAATTTAATTTTCATTTAAAGGTAAAAACTTTTATCATAATTTCTCTCCTGAACAACTGTAATTATATACTTTCCAAACCTTTTGGCCAAACTGGCCTAACAACACTAAATATTTTTATTACTTAGCTCTTACCCTGTGGCAGACATTATTCTAGTGTGTAGTAATAGCACAGTATACAAAGTTAATATACAAAAGTCAATTGCTTTTCTATCCTATATTTGAAATTCTAAATAATGCAATTTACAAAACCACCAAAAATAAAATGTTATAAATTCAACAAAATATGAACAATATCTGTATGCAGAAAACTATAACACATTGATCAAATAAATAAAATATCAATAAATAGAGAGATATTCCGAGTGCATGGATGGTGAAAATAAATATCTTAATTATATACAGATTCAAACAAATCCCAATCAAAATCCTAGAAAACACTTTTATAGATATTAATCAAATTTTTCTGAAGTTTATATAGAAAGGAAAAATATCTAGGATAACCAGCCAACACAATACTGAAGAAAAGAAATAAAGTTGAAGAATTACACCAGTAAATGGGAAATAATGAGTCCAAAATTAGATCCACACAAATATAGTCAACTGATTTTAAAAATATATATATAAAGAAAACTTGATGCAGAAAGAATACTGTTTCAAGAAACGGTGCTAAAACAATTGGATATCCATCTGCAAAAAAATTAACAAAATGGATAATAGGCTTAAGTGTAAAATGCAGCAATAGAAAACTTTTTTGAAGAAAACACAGGAGAAAAATATATGTGACTCTGATTTTGGTGATGAGTTTTTGACATAACACCCAGAGCATAATGCATAAAAGATAACATTGATAAATAGGACTTTATTAAAATTTAAAACTTATTGTCCTAACGTAAGAAAATGCTTTGCAAAAGACACTAAGTATGTAAAAGACAAGCTACAGACGAGGAGAAAATATTTGCAAAACATGTCTGATAAAGGACTTTTATTCAAAACATACAAAGAAATGTTAGAACTCAACAATAGGAAAAAAAAACCTAATTAATAATGGGCATAGGAAAACATGCTCAGCATAATTTATCATTGGGAAGTGCAAGTTAAAACAACAATAATATAATACTCCACACAAATCGGAATGGCTAAAATCTAAAAGATTGACAATAGAAATTTTTGGTGATAATGCAGAGCAATAGGAAGTGTCATTCATTGCTAGTGGGATTGCAAAATGGAACAGCCACTTTGAAAGGAATTTCGGCAATATCTTATAAAACTAAAAATAGTCTTAGGATTCAGCAGTTGTGTTCCTAGCTATTGATTTGAAAGTTTATGCACAAACATAAACCTGCACACAGCTTTATTTATAATTGCCGTAAACTGGAAGTAACTAAGATGTACTTGAATAGGTAAATGGACAAACATTTCTGTTACAAACATAATATAGAATAGTACTCAGCATTAACACAAGTAATGAGCTATTAAATCAAGCAAATATATTGATGAATCTTAAGTATATATATTTGTAGGTAAAAAAATAAAAATAAAAACAAAAACAAAAGAAGAGCCAGCCTGAAAAGCCTACATATTGTTTGAGGCCATTTATACAACATTCTAGAAAAAACAAAGCTTATACAGATGATAATTGGATCAGTGGTTGCTAGGAATTTGGGGTAGGGGTCTTGGGGTAGGGGGTAGATCAAGTACAAGATTTCTTTGGCTGGTAAAACTATTCTGTATGATCATGTAATGTTGAATATGTAAAACGATAAATTTGTCGAAACCCGTAAAACTTTACAACAGAGTGAATTAAATATAAATGTTTGCAAACTAAAATTACATAGGCAAGTCAGAGAATTCCATCATAAAATGCAGAATGTGATCAGTCTAACAAACTGTATCACAAATGCAGTAAACCTCACTGAAGGGCACTGAGAAAAGAGCTGTAACTTAAGTAACTTGGGAAGTGAATGGAGTTTACTAAAGGTGAAAATAACTCTATAGAAATTTAGACCCTAGTTATAAAGTTATTCCTATGGGTTTATGGTTTAGAAAATCTAAAGCTACTATACAGATATACTGAATTGCATAATTAAGTAAATAGATGGAGATAGATAGTGGCAGCCAGATTTCTCTACATGAGGGTGAGAGGTTGCAGATAAGCGAGGGGAGAAAGCAAGGATAATACATGTGACAAAGGAATAGGTTTGGGGAAATAGGCAAGAATTTAATTTTAATGAGAAATATACATATACACATATACACAAACATATATATGCATGTATATATACACATGTATTTTTACATGTATATATACACGTACGTATTTATACACAGGTAGTTACAGGTAGAAATATAAATATATGTATGTACACACATTATATATGTGTGTATATATACAAAGACCAAGAAACATAATGTCCCAGAAGCAATACGCATACCTAGTGCATAGATCTTGGTTTCAAATACCATTCTCCAATGAAAGAAACCATATCTCCTTGGAAATAGGTCTGACTCTAAGACAAGAACTATACAAGATGAACTTTGAGCATCTTATTGTCCTAAAGTAAGAAAATGCTAAAAATCAAAACAGCAGCAATAGCACATGCACACACACGCACGCACACACACACACACACACACACAGAATAATGGAGACATGTCAAAGGGACACAGGAGGCAATTTATATAGCTCCCAATAGCCAAAGCTGGAACAATTTGAGAAGCTAAATAATAATATAGTATTGGATTATGACCCACAGTATAAAATAAATGTATTTCTGAGTGCATACTAATACAAATAAATTAAAGAACAATAAATTGAAATTAGAGTCATATCTTCTATACAGAATTACAAATAAATTATGTAGAGCAGGACTCTCCATTCTTTGTGGGCTGCACATTGTGGCCTCCTTCCAAGGAGTGCAGTATGGAAAGGGGTAACAAGAATAACTTTACAGTAGAGAACCCTGACAAACCTTAGCTCAGTTAGGTGACCATGGTGAACATCAACAATGGTAAGTCATGTTAATAGTATGTACCCTTGATGTAACGTGATGAAAATGGTAGTTTACTTCTGTGAGCCTTCTCCCGAAACACATAATCCCAGCTTAAGAATGAGGGAAGACGTCAGAAAATCCCTAATTGCGAGAAATTCTACATCATATCAGATCAGTTTTCCTTACAATTCTAAAGGTCACTAAAAGCAGGGAAAGTCAGAAAAGATGACAGTCTAGAGGAGCCGCAGGAGACATGGTAACCAAATGTGAAAAGTTACCTTGGGTGAGATCCTGGAACACAGAAAAAACACTGGGTGGAAATTAAGAACTCAATAAAGCTATGAACTTTATTGTGACAAACGTATTATACCAGTATAATATGTTAATAATAGAGACATCTGTGTGTGAAGTATATGGGAACTTTCTTTACCATCTTTAAATTTAACTTCCTGAACTTTTAGTGCTTCTCCACAATGTTGCAAGAGCATGACATAAAGGATTTGACTAGCTTCTATTTGTGGTCACTACAGCGTCCTTCCTCTTTCCCTGTCTCATCACAAACACACATGTATATTCAAAAACACACATTTCAAAATAAGTGGAAGCTTTTTAGGATGTGGGAGAGAGGGGTTTTTGTTTAGGAGTGGGAAATGCAGAATAAAGGGGAAGACGTAGGAAATTTTTTGTTTTCCTAGTAAGATCCAATGAGTCAGTTTGTTTTCCTAGTAAGATTCGATGAGTCAGTTAGGTTAAAGGGTCTTTAGCTCACCTAAATTGTCCAAAGGGTCTAAGAAATTCTAGGCATAAGCAGAATTGCTTTAGAATTCAAGTGGCAAGATTCCACCCTCCACTCAACCTCTGCATGGAAGCCAGACATACCCTGGAAAATTACAAAGCGTGTAGAAATGGTTTTCTTGGAATGGACAATGGCATAAACGCCGCTTTTTAAGGTTTTTTTCTCAGCATCAGACTGGGGTCAGTGTGAAAAAAAAAGAGGTAAATATAAGAAAGGCAGATAACCAGTGAAGATGTTGATTGGATATAAAATGAGCATTCTCAGAATTATTTCTGAGTCTGCTTCTGTGGAATCCCTTGTTTATAGTTGCTCCCATTTCTAATGGGGCTTACACAATACTCCATTCTCAATATTGCAGTCTCTAACATAGCTCCCTTTGCTCAGCTTCTCATTGTATCTTAGTCAATTTGGACTAATTTAAATTAATGAAATTAGAACAACATTTAGAAATTTCTGTAAGATTTTCCCCCAAAGTAATATCTATTTTAAAGGAAATTATCAATATAAATATTACTATAACAAAATATGATTTCCAGTTGTTGAAAACCAGAATGAAAATAATACATTTTCTTTCCATGTTTTTCTAGTAAAGCACCGGTATCTTTCAGTTATGCATCTTAAAAATTTTATGTCATCCTGGTTATAAAAATGTTTAAGTAGCACACAATATTTATCTTAATTTAACTGTACCACAAAAAGGAGAGATTTTGAAATATGAAACAGACAGTCTGATTTTTTTTCTGCGTTCTCAATGTTTCATTCACTAAAAAGCAATAAATGTAAAGGTCTTTTTCAGGCTCCTGTTGCCTGTGTAACTACTTGTTAGTGAAAACATAGTACGTGAAAATACTATAGTGAATTTAAACAGCTGTATAGGGTATCTGCATGTTACTGATTTAAAATTAAACTATTGCTGTTTTATAAGTACACATATTTACTATTAAAACAAGACTTAGAAAATATTGGAACCTGTCAAAAGTAAATTTGGCTTCAATTTATCCTGTAGAATTATCCAAAAATTTTAAAAATTTTATAGTATTCTCTCTTAACAACAGGCAGCAGTTATGTATCCTTCCTAAGCATATTTCTTGTGTAATTCCAGGTATCTTTGATGATTTATTCTTTAATGTATATTATTACTCAGGTTAATTATAGTACCCAAACATTCATGAAGGCATTTTATCGTTGCTCGCTATGAAACTTTAACAACATTCTTCACAAATTCAAAGCATTTTTTTTAAGTACAGCTCACATCTAAATCTGACCTTCTTTGTTAATCTATGCTCCTTGTCATTAGCAAATTAGCATTGAATTCCCGTAGTTGACCAGAACTGCGATCAATTGAAGCTACTTATTCTTAATGAAAAATTGTTCGTGGAGTTAATATTAATTGGATTCATCGGTCTCATTTGAAAAAAATTAAATAGGCAAAGTAAAGCAGTTTGCAAATGATCATACAGAATTGAATCATAAACAGCACCACCATGTCTTAATGACTGAACGTTAGTAAAGTAACCTAAGAAAATTAGATTACGTTAGTGAAGGGAGTCCCAGATGTTGATCCTGAGCACTCCTCTGTTTTTAAGAGAATATCGAGATTTTAAAATGTTTTGAAAATAAGAAACAAATGAGAACAAAAGATTAAAATTTGTCATGTTTGAGATCTTTGAGAAATATCAAGAGTGACTAGAATCAGTTTTAAGATTTAATAGAGTGTGCCTGTGAATATTTCTTTCCAGGATTTATGAATATTTCTGATGCATCTTTTGGAGGAGTCAGAGGTCAGTGTGTTGTTGAATAACACCCTCTTTGCCCGAAGTCTCTAGTAAGAGATACCACATGGAAACAATTTCCTACAATTCAACAAGGGGAGAGAGAGAGGAAAAAAAAAGTTCTCTACCAAAAAACTACCTGGACCTGAGTAAAAATTGTTACTGGAGTGCCTGATGGATGTAAACATATTAAATGCTAAGGGAAGATGTTAAGGAGGATACCTCAGGAAGTTCTTATAGATGATTAAGTTTGCTGACACTTTATAAAATCAGTCAATTATCTAACATTGCCTAAGACCAAAAGGAAAATTTTTTGTTTGATTTTTAAATAAATATGGAGTTATGTGTTTTATATATCATACTGTTTAGCATTATCAGTTTATAAGTTTAACTAAAATATATTTATCAAACGATACTCTCTTTTGGCACAGAAAGTAATACTCATGATAGGATTCAAGACACTAGTATTCAGTAATTTTCCAACTTGTTTTAAAAATACTCTTATATTTGCGAGTTCTATATGCAGCCTTGAGTATGTAATAGTGGGCAAAACAAGCCAGAAAAAAGTATATTATTTTATGGTGCATATAGTTTTAGGCAGAGTAAGTCTTGTGAGAAAGAAAAAATAAATGGTCAATTTTTGAGAAAGCACCTCCTCATTAAGCCAAAACTTTGGCTTAAAGAATTGTGTATCTATGAAAATAAATTCACACATAAAATGCTGAGTCAGTGAGATCTTAGCAAAACATGTAAGATGAGAAAAGAACTTGTAGAATGTTGCTAGAGAAATGAACTGATAAGTGTGTCTGGTCATACGGATTAATGAGGAACATGATCGGGATGCTGACCTTCCAGGGGAAAGAAAGGCAGTTTCCTAGTAAAGAATGGTTAGGGCAGATATCTCCTAGTATAATTCAAATATTCTTCATTATCTGTTTTGCTGATTAGAGCTGTCCCTCCATACCTATAACATATGTATTCTAATCTAAATGTTTCTCTCTACATAATGCTAGATATATAGCTATAAATTGCATATTACTTGTAGCTATTGAAATAATAACCAAATTTAATTTCCTTACTCCTCCTTCTATTGACAAAAATCACAATTTGGGTTATTAATATAGTGAGGTATTCAAAAGTGCTCAGGTCTAAGTTCTTAAAATCTGAATCACATAACTAGTTATTTGTGTCAGTTGAAGCTATGTGTCAGGCCCTCATGGGCATTTTGACTGGATTCTCTTAGTGAATGCTTAGCAATTGAGTCAAAAAAGGAGCAAGTTGGAGGTCATAGAGAAGGATTAATAATAAATGCATGTTGGGTAGGAGGAAGGTGAGGTGAAGAAGAGTTGAAGTGATGAAGGCCAAATACATCTAGTGGTCCTAAAAATGTTCTCTGTAGTCTGGAGTCACGGATGGAGGAAAGGAGCCGCTTGTGGAAAGCAAAGCAAACTCCTCTGAAGCTGAGATATAAGCTGCTTTGAAAAGTTTATGTTAATAATGTACCTGACTGTTAAAGAGTGAGACCACCAGCCTTTATACTTTTGGGTGTAAAATTAAGGTCCTTGTGAAAGAAAACTGGGTGGTGTGGGGATTTTAGTGTTGAGATATTTTGCTCTCATCGAAGGGTTGTGTGACCAGCTACTTGGGTAGCTGAGGCATGAGAATTGCTTGAACCCGGGAGCCGGAGGTTGCAGTGAGCCAAGATCAGGCCACTGCACTCCAGCCTGGGTGACAGAGTGAGAGTCCGTCTCAAAAAAAAAAAAAAGATTTTTTTTATACTTCTTTTTATAATGTTTTAATGTATTCTTCAATTTCAACAAATTTAAGATAAAACTTGTAATGGCTATACCATTGAAAAACTTAATTTCTTATTTTTGAGGCCCATGAGCCAAGGTAATCCCTAAGGGGTTTTCTGAGGCTTCTTGGAGTTTCTTAAACTTGTATGTATTATCAAAATGTGTTTAAAATGTTAAGTTGGGCAGAAAGCAGTTGAAGTGAGCTTTCAAGGTATGGGAGGTTTTCTACATTTTATGCTATTTCAAGCTAAGGAACAAGGAGAGAGGGAGGAGAGAGACAGGGAGAGAGGAAAGAGGGGGCAGGGAGAGAGGAGGGAGGAAGGGGACAGGGAGAGAGGGAGGAGGGGGACAGGGGGAGAGGGAGGAGGAAGACAGGGAGAGAGGAGAGGGACAGGGGATCTTTTCCTGAGTGTGATCTTTCCTATGTGATCTTTTTCTGAGTGGACTCCTATATGGTTTCCACATGAGCATGTTGTAAGAGTTCAGAGAATGAACAATGAAATTCAGGGAGTGAAAGTGTAAGATACAGGAAAGTTGAATACATATTTAAGGTATGGAGAATGCAAACTAGATGACACCGTGGGCTTAGAGATGCTTACAAAGTAACTGAATGTTAATATTCTAAATAGACACACAACTGATGTTTGAAATATGTGAGTGGCTCTGGTGACCAAACTTGGGGCACAGAAGCAGGTCATAGGAGATAATTGGAAGTAAACTCTAGACGCTGGTCAGATTTTGGACACTGGAGCGTCCATTTCCTTATGGTATGTGTTTGTTCTTGCTCATTAATGAAGCAGTGAAGCAAGGCTTTAAATACCCATTTTCCTGAGCCTGATAAGTCTGGAGGTTGTTGCCTCTATAACATCAAATTTTGAGTTTCAAAATAGATCTTTAAATTACTTCCTACCCCTCTCTCCTATTTAGATTCTCTTTCTTGGTAACATTCACATAAATAATATATGAAGCATAATTTTAAATATCTTGTGTGAATCAAGCAAATTAGCATTTACCTCCAAATACATAAAAGGAAAAAATTGCTCTGCTTTTATCTACCACAGGTGAAAATATTTTGATTTGCTAAATTATGTAAAGTCAAGCATAAAACTTAGATCGAGAATCTTTGTGGCTTCTCCTGGTGATTGACTTTGTTAATACTACGTTGAGAAGCCTAACAAACCGAATAGCTGTACAAAATTATTCTAATGTATTGTTGGTCTACAAGACACTGATGCATCAAAGTATGTTGAATGAGCTCCTCATTTTATTTTTAGTTTTTGTGTAGGTAACTATATTTAGTCATTTCAGCTCAAAATGGTAGTCTAACATTGTGAAATTGTAAAATGATTTTGAATATGTGAACATATGTTAAAACTACAAAATGTTTTTAGTCTTGCCATTTCTTTCAACTAATTCTCTTTTATTACTATACTCTTGATGACCCTGATTCTTTGAATAAAACCTGTCTTTGTGAAATAAAATATTCAATTAGACTTCCAAAATTATGATATTTAGGTTTGCTTTTAAAATAATTGCCCTACATTATTTTACTTAGTTATTGACTTGTAAACTGATTTAACTTCTGTGAGTGCCAAGTAAAATTTTGTTTTCAAGCTAACTATAACCAAAGTGCACACATCTCTTAGTTTTATGAAATTTTAACGTCTTTCCCCTTTAATTAAAATCTCATTTCACTGCTCTATTTTCCCTATTTTTCTCTGAGTAGTTAAAACAAGTGTAAATGGGAAATTTCAAAAGAACGGGAACACTTGGCCATATTTCTGGCTGATCAAGAAGCAGAAAATGCAGGAAATCTAATGAGAAAGCTTATTATTATGATTTGCACAGCTCAGCTTTTGCATAATCAAGCATGTCAATGCGCTCACACATTTGTGAATGCCTCTTAGAACCTCACATCTGAATCTTCTTAATGTTTCCCCATTACCATTGCTTTTGCTGCCCCACTCAGGAAGCCAGCATCCATGACCTCAATTTTCAAAATGGGCCAGCTAAAACAAAGACTGGATGTGTTTCCTAATCCTATCAAACCTTTCTTTTTTTTTTCCTGAGCAGAATGAAAACAGGTGGTGTTCTCAATTTTTAAAGAAGACAAATTATAAACTGTATTCTGAATATGGCTGTGATTACCCAGGTACAAAAGACTCACACAAAAGTTGGTAGATTTCTAGAAGAAGCTGTGTAATATTCAGATGGTTTTTTTCTTAGCATCTGTGGTGCTTTGGTCCTTTAATATTATGCAATACTTTAGTTAATGTTAGAGGAACATATGTTTCTATTTGTCAATATGATAGAGTAATACATATGCATGAAGGAGGGTGTCATGCCAAGGAAACTGCATCTACATCCTCCCCAAAGAATTGAGGCGAATAGTAAATACCTTTCACTCTCTTTCTCACCCATCCTTCATCCCTGCACTTAAGACTCAAATTAATACATGGTGAAATGGTGAGGGATTGTAAGATTTATTTTATCGTGAGAGTCCAGCAATATTTTAAATCATAGACTAGTGGATACAGATAACTATATGGCTATTTTATAGCTATTTGTTATGATTTTTGTTGTAATTATTGTTTTATTGTATTTATGATTATTGTTAATGTTTAGACCAGTGAATTTCAATAAGAGAGAGATGAATTTCAAAATAAATGTGAGGTTTTCTCATATGCTATTATGTATAATAGGATTAAATAATTTTAAGCAAAATAATGAGTGCTTTCAAAAAATTACGAATAAGAAAAAAATCATGACAGGTATGGTGGTAGAATTCAGTGGATTTGTAGTTTATTGAAACATTTCTTATAAAAGTTGCTGTTTCATGGATTCCTGATGACCTACCTATAAATACTTCAGGTGGTGACATGACATGGCAGCAGGCTGTAGTTAATATTCACAGAAAGAAATTGAGGCCTTCCTCATTGAATGTATAGAGGACACAAAAGACATGAGAGCTAACCATTATTTTACAAAAGAGAGTCAGAATATAAAATGATGTCAATGACATGAAAAGATAAGTAACAATGAGATGGCATTTCAAAATATTAAATGAAAAGGACTAACCTTGGTCTGATTTTTTTTTCCACAAATATAACAGCATGGGTGTCTTAGTTCTGGCTGCTACAATATGCACCACAGACTGGGTAACTTAAATAACAGACATTTATCTACCATAGTTCTGAAAGCAGGGGAGTCTAAGATCAAGGTGGTGGCCCATACATTTCCTGGTGAGGGGCTTTTTCCTGGTTTGCCAGTGGAGGATTTCTGGCTACATACTCCTACAGCAGAGAGAGAAATCGTCTCCTTGGCTGTCTAAGGACACTAATCCCTGTCAGATAGGTTTTCACCCCCATTACCTAATTACTTCCCAATACTTCCAAATACTGGAAACTGGAGTTTCAAAATATGCATTTTAGGGGGCACAGTTATTCAGTTTATAGCAATGGGGGAGATGAATCATTAACAAAATTAACATTATGGATCTGAGTTGGTGGCAAGACTAATATGAAATGATTACATCATGAGCAAAAGCCCTCAGAACTATATAGAATGCATTGCCCTTAAGACAAGCTGCAAAGTGTTCAAAGACAGATTTTAATGGATCTTTCCACAATCTTATATTTCTAGGCCTAATTTTGAAATTGAATTAATATATTCAAATTTAAAATCTTTTCAGTATCCTAAAAGAAGGAAGAATCAAAGCTTGTTGACCTACTTATCAAAGTTTGTTGATCTACCTCTTAAGATATGTTCAGGAACTGTGATCAATACCTTAGGCATGGTCTTGTAGGGGCAGACAAAGAAAATTACCTTATATATTCTGGAAATTCAATTCAAACATGTATTTATTTAAAATATGTATTGGGACACTATTATGGGCCAATCAGTGTACACCGCACACAAATATTAGTCTTTCTCTAAAGAAAGTAATCTAAAAACAGTAGAAAGGCTGTCTGCATAAATGCATTTCTCACCATATTGTTTGTCTTAGGAAAAGCAAAAATAATTTTAGTGGACAACAATTGAACAACAGATAGGTAAATTATGTTCTATTTGCGGCCAACAATTAAAATAATATTTCTGAGTGCTTTATAATAATGTGCATTTATTCATGTCAACATGTAAAAAAGAAAGCAGAGATATATATAATATAATCATAATTATGTGAGGGATTAAAAAACTCTAACCAATATGGATTAAAGTACTTCTAAGAGAACACATTTAAAATTGAATTAGCACTATAAGTCTGCCAACAAATAAAAGCAATGTACATGAAAGAATGGTGCAAAAACAGAGAGAGTTATCTGCTAAACAGATAATGAAACAATCCTTAACTTGTTAAAATGATTCAAATAAATGTAATTGAAAATACTAACACAATTTTATTTCTTTTCATAAGCTAAAGTAATCTTATACATGAATGCATGGTGAGATAAAAATGGCAACAAAAGGTATATGCCTTAATAATTTTATGAAATACTTTTTAGAATATTTATCAAAGCTATTGAACCATGCATTTTGATTGTACTCATTCTTTAATTCAGTCTTGATTATGAGATTTTTTTATCTGCAAAAATAAAAGCCAGACAGAAAATCTAACTATGCAAATGATCCTTAAAATATTACATGAAAGTTTTGAGGACAGCCAATACATCCAACAATAAAGAAATGGTAAATTATATTATACTGACTCTCTAAATGGTATATCATGCTGTTATAATTTATGAAGTTTTAAAAATAGCAAGTAAGTATGATATATTATCAAGTAAACATCAGTCTCTAAATTGTAAATGCATCATTACTTAAACCTATGTAATATGTATAAGCGTATGTTAAAAAATGAGAGGGAACTTTCAAGCATGGATAATAATTTTGTTAGGATGGTGAAATATGAGATGATTTCCACATTAAATTATGTTAAAAAAATTTTTAAAATAAAATATGCACCCGGAGCCATGAATATGGTTCAGAGACATATCTGTGCTACTTATATATATCTGAAACTAAAGCAAATCATGGATGAGTTAGTATGGAAATAGGTAAATAAAGATGGGAAACTAAATGAGGAAGATCATCAGAAAATATTGATATTTAAGAAACAGGCAAAGAACAGGGATTCACATTAACCTGATTAGAATGAAAATGCAGGCTGAAAAGTATGGAGTCAGCTACCGCATTGCCAACAAAGTGAAAAATATTTACTTCTTCCCAAGGGCTGGTGGTAAAACTGCTAAGATAGCTTTCTCTTCTTCTTAAATACCCCTGAATATAAGCAACAAACTTTCACTACTCTGAAGTAACCAGAGTGTACTTCCCCATCTCTAGGAACCTATAATAATGTGATTGTTTGCCATTCAGCAAGGGAAAACGTGTCAAAAGTCAGTTTTGAATTGGCTGCAAGGAGGCTGTGTCAAACAGTACAGCAGAAAAAGTGTATAATTGAAATTTGAGAGATAAGGATGAATTTTTACTTGGCTACTCGCCCTAATATTTTGTCAGAATATCTCCAGTGAGATATTTTACCATATTGACCAAAATTTCAGGATAAACATGGAATCTTGAACATTACAACAAGTTACAACAATACCTCATCATTTATTAAATATTTTAATGACACCCTATCAACCTGGCATAGGAAATATGGAGATGAATATTATTTTTCTCAAGGTGTTTAACATATGGCAGATTTAAAAATATGAAAATATTTATAATATTTTGATATGTGATAATAATGGCACAGTCATAAAATCATATCACCAATCAGAATCCTAGCTATGTGTAATGGGCGTGCTAGACAGATGACAGAAAATAAAGGAGGTGTCCTATGTCTGGAAATTGGCAGACATTCCCCTGGAAAGTTACAGGCAGCAGAAAAAGCACAAATGGGGAAGAGAGACACGAAGGATCAATTATTTCAGAGGAGCTTCCAGTGCTTTTGTTGTTGTCATGCTTATTACTAGAGCAAAGGTTGTATGTCAAAGTGTGCTAGGAAATGGGACCTTTAATAGAGCTGAATGCAGTGTCATTTTGGATTATGTGTTAAAAAGGGAAGAGTGGAGTCAGAATGATATTCCTTGAGACTGTGAGAGATGTTGAAATTCTAAAACTAGGATCATGGGAATGAGAGAAAGACTAGATTTGAAAAATAGTTTATAATTGGAATTTATAGAACTTTTACTCATTTCGTGTAGCTTTCCTAAAGCAAAATCATTTCTTTAGCTGAGCTAGCTCAAGAGTGTCTTTATTACAATGTGTGCTTCTAGCTATAGCTAACATATTATTTTATGCTGGTTTCCCACAGAAGCATAACTTGAAATGGGAATAGGGTACAAGCACTTTCTTTGGTAGGTCATCCCAAGAAGTGCTGGTAGGAGCACAGGAATATGAGACAGAAAAAGAAAGGAAGTCAAAACAGGTGCATGAATGAGCAAGTTAACACTGTGAGTAACTGAGATCCGATTCCACTGGGATATGCTTCCAAGTTATTCCACCCAAAGTGTGATCCCCATTCATCAACTCCATCCATCAACTGGTTTTATACTACTCATGAGGGCTTTAAATTGTTTGCACTTTTGCCTTGACCCCTGCCCACAGACTGAGAAAAATGTAATAGCCAAAGAATGCCTTCAGACAGGGAGTCACAGGTGTTTGCAGTAAGAAGCTGTCAAACTGTGAGTGCCAAGGAGATTTGGGCGGGACCACAAGGCATCTGCTACACACATTAAACCAGTATTTCTCAACCTAGAGTTTATGCATGAGCTTCAATAAATTTTGTTTTTAAAAAAGGTTTTATCATCTTTTTAACCATGATATGTTTAAAAATATGCTTAAGCATGTTCTAGACATGGATAGTAACTTTACACTTCTTGGCTACCTGATGGTTTCAGTGACTAGGTGACAAATTATACAAAGAGGTACTAATATAAAGTTGAAAAAAAGGGCCGGGCGCGGTGGCTCACGCTTGTAATCCCAGCACTTTGGGAGGCCGAGGCGGGCGGATCACGAGGTCAGGAGATCAAGACCACGGTGAAACCCCGTCTCTACTAAAAAATACAAAAAATTAGCCGGGCGTGGTGGCGGGCGCCTGTAGTCCCAGCTACTGGGAGAGGCTGAGGCAGGAGAATGGCGTGAACCCGGGAGGCGGAGCTTGCAGTGAGCCGAGATTGCACCACTGCACTGCAGCCTGGGCGACAGAGCGAGACTCCGTCTCAAAAAAAAAAAAAAAGAGAAGAAAATGAGAAACAAAATTTCATGACATAACGTATGAATGAAGGTTTCAGAGAAGTTCATATAAAGTAGGCAAGAATTTATTCACCCGGTCCAAACTTATAGAGATATATAGTAATCGGTTGAGTTGTATCTCCCTCCCCAACATCCATGTTGAAGACATAACTCAGTATCCTAGAAATGTGATCTTATCTGGAAACAAATTCATTAAAGATAGGATTAATTAAGTTAAGGTAAATTCATTAAGGTGAGCCCTAATTCAATGTAACAACTGGTATCCTTATAAAAAGCAGAAATTTGGACAAAGAGACACAGACACAGGAAAACACCATGTGAAGATGAAGGCAGAGATCTGTAAGCCAGGGATCACTAAGGGTTGCCATAAACTCTCGGAAGCTACAGGAGAGTCCTAGAGAAGAGTCTTCTTTGAGGCCCTCAGAAGGAATCAACCCTTTTAGCACATTGATCTCTGACCTCTAGCGTGAAGAACTGTGAGATGACCAAACCATATCACTTGTGTCTTAGCAGGCAATATCAAATGTCACAGCCATGATGTGACTAAAATTCCTCATTAAACATTGTACATCCCATTAGGTTATTTTTAATTTCAACTTAGTTGGTTTTACAGTCGTATTTGTATTTGTTCTGTATTTTTATCATTATGGTTGTATAAAATTTATAAGCATAATCAATTAATAATTATATAATAATTTAAATTTACATAAGGTTAACGTTGTTGTTGTTTGAGACAGAGTCTCACTCTGTCACCCAGGCTGGAGTACAGTGGCGCAATCTCGGCTCACTGCAACCTCTGCCTCCTGGGTTCAAGCGATTCTCCTGCCTCAGCCTCCCAAGTAGCTGGGATTACAGGCACCTGCCACCACCACACCCAGCTGATTTTTTGTATTTTTAGTAGAGATGGAGTTTCACCATGTTGGCCAGGCTGGTCTGGAACTCCTGACCTCAAATGATCCACCCAACTCGGCCTCCCAAAGTGCGGTTATTACAGGTGTGAGCCACCGCACCTGGCCTAAATAAGATTAACATTTTAATGAAAATTGCCTAAATCATTCATGGTTAGTAACAGAATATATTCTTTCAAATGAGTTCCATTTAAAAGAAACCTTGAGAAAGCTGAATTAAATTATCAGCATTTTTTCCTTATTCCTATAGTTTGATCGATGAGATTCAGAACATAGTAATTCAGAGAGTTTTATTAAGAAACACTATTACAGAAGTTTAGCCATGTTAGATTTCTATTGGAAACGGATGTAGAAGCTTGGTAAGTGACAACAATAACATGGACACCAGGAAAATTAGGAAGGAAAATCACAAGTTCTCAAGGTTGACTTTCTAGGCTTACATTTTTTCATGAATTAAGGACCAACAATAAGAACAGCTCCGTTTGCATCTTCTTGTACCCCAGTGCTTCTAGAAATAAAATGATACTACAGAGTACAGAAAGCTTATTTACTCAGCTGAAAAGCCAGATGTGTACTTTCCATAACAAAGAGGTAAAAAATTGGTAATGTATTAGTGGCTTAATTCTATTGCTTGTTTTTCTTTAAACACATGCTATACCAGAAGGCCTTTGACTTTCTTCATTATTCTTCCTCTCAACCAATTACTCTTACCTCCATTAGTAAATCAGTCAGGAATGCCATATTGAAATATTTGTAACAAAAACAGATTTATTTGCTCATTTAATTCAATTGTGGTGTAATAGTGAAACATTTGAGCTTCATGAATAATTGGAAGTGGGGACTTTTCCAGTTGTTCATTTTTACTATTTTGGGGATATCAATTTTTTTAAATCTCAGAATACCTTATTCATACAACCAAACAAGTACAACCTCTCTTATATTGGACATCTGAGATGAGTTGAGCTTTTCCTCGACCTAAGTTCCAGGACTAGAGATCTGACTAGTCCAGATTGACAAAGGTGTTTTTACAGTTAATTTCATGTGCCAACGTGACTGGACCGTGGTGCTCAGACATTGGGTCAGACATTCTTAATTTTCCTTTGAGGGTGGTTTTTTTTGAATGAGATCAACATGTAAATCAGGAGACTGAGCAAAATAGATTGCCCTCCACAATGTGAGTGAGCTTCATTCAACCAGTTAAAGGTTTTTGTAGAACAAAGACTGATCTACCCTATAAAATAAATAATTCTGCCAGTGGACAGCCTTCAGGCTTGAACAGCATCGGCTCCTCCCTGGGTCTCCAGCATACTGAACTACTTTGCAGCCATCAGAATTGCTAGCCTCCATAAATGTATGAGGCAATTCCTTGAAATAAATCATTCTATCTCTCTCTGTAATGCACGTCTTATTGGTTCTGTTTCTCTGGAAAACTCTGAATAATATACTACCTGGACGTAAACAAGTCATCTGTACTAATGTAGGGTGAAAATGGTATCATTGGTTCATTTCGAGTCAAGTTGCCATTTTTGGACCAATCAATGGTGGGACAAAAATGAGTTATGCAAAACCTGACAGTTCCCATATGATCATTTGATCATACAATTACAGCAAAAAAAATATTTTACTTAAGAACAAAGTTTGAAGAGCTGCATAAGGAGCACTTCACATGTGTTTAAATATGTTTGCTGAAAATGGGTATAACAATATCAGAATTTAAGATAAAAGACAGGCAAAACTAAGGTTTGAGTCTGGCATACATTTAAAAAAATTAAAGAATACAAAAGAGCTTAATTCATTCAATTTTGCAAAAAGTAACATGTGGTTAAACTTAAACTGTTGATTTCCAAGGTACACCAATTACTCTTACCTCCATTACTAAATCAGTCAAGAATGCCAAATTGAAATATTTGTAGCAAAACCAGACTTACTTGCTCATTTTATTCGATTGTGGTTAAATAGTGAAGCATTTGGGTTTCATGAATAACTGGCTTCACACATCGGCTATTTTTTAAAAGTGACATTTGTAGAGTATCTTAAAAGTTCTTTGAACCGCATTTATCTTCATTGTTGAATTTAACCTATATTCTCCATGTTGTATTACAGATTACATAATCTACTATGTAAAATATACAATTTATGCGACTTCTTAATTAGATTGAATGTAACTTAATGATCTATTGAAATCTGCTTAAAACTAAATATTTAAATTTGCTAAATTATTTTGTGCAATAACGTTTGATGGCTGGATAATTAATATTTATAATGTGTAGTAGATATTTTCAGCCTGATGATAGGATCAAAAGAAAGTCCATATATGCGACAAAGACTCAGGTATCTGTCCCAGAATTCCATTGCAAGCACTGTTTTCACAGATTTTGTCGTAGAGTGTTTGGGTGTATGGATATGTGGTCAATTCTGGACAATAAATAAACTTTACTGGAAGGCTTAGGACTTTTCACTTCCATTTTATAGTGATTTTTACTTGTAGCACTTAACAGGAGAAAAGAAGTCTTCATTTCTGGCTCTATACTGTGATGAGAGGCTCCTCTTTCTTTCATTTAGCTTCTGATATAAAGTACTACTAGTTTGACAGAGACTTACCAATATGTTGATTTTATGAGGAATATAATAGTTGTTCAGTAAGTGAGTTTATATCTATAGAAAATTGGATGGGAGATAGCTGACCTTGAAAGCTAGACAACATCCACATACTGTTGGAAACTCTGCTGCTCCCTAATTGTCACTTAGAAAATGTGAAATCTCTGGACATCATTTTCCTCAGCTGGATATTGTAGAACATAGAAGGAAGTTTCTGTCTTTCAATTAAATGAGCTAAATTTGATTCTGCTAAAAATGCTATTTTTAGAAAAATATCAACAATCGTGGCAGTAATTGCTTCAATTGATCATAGAACAGTCATATCCACTTTATCAAGCTTGTCTAACATCTTGTTACTCTGTCAACAATTTTTTTTGGAAACGAAAACTCTGACTCTTAATGTAGCTGTTTAACTAATCTGCAAACTTTGAAATTTATATGATAATGGGATAATTTTTCAGAGAAAAGCTAGTGGTGTATGAACTTGTAGATTGAATATTTTAATGTTATATTTTGTGTCTCTGAATCAAAATCCTTCTCAACTTAATACTTAACCGCTATTACAGATCCTAGATATTTGTTTCAAATCCATGCCTTTAGTTTACTTTCTAAATAGTATATTTTAAAATAGCAGTGAATGCTCCGTATTCCGTAAAATGTAACCCCAAACTAACATTTGGTTTGCACTTTGCTGTCTCAAGACATTCTATTTTCACATGTCATTTTGGCTTGTTTTCATCCTTTTTGATTTAGTATCTGGTTTACTTAACCAATTATTATCAGTTCAGCTGCTGAGCACTACAGGATATATTGCCTTAATATTGTTGTTGCACTCTGGTTGTTATTCCTGGCGCCCGCGACAAATGATCCTTCAAGTACCATCGCAGAACAAGAGTAGCAGGTACAAATGCAATGCTTCCAGGAACATTCAATCTCCATATTGATTGAGACCCCAGGGACGTTGTATAATCCTTATGACAATAGAACATAAGAGGGTTTATTTGCTTGTTGTTTGATTTGTTTTAAATATATTTATTCATTGGTTTCTTTATTCATTTGCCATGGTGTTATTGGCTTTTGTTTTTTATTGTGTTTTGTTTGGGAGTATTGGGAGGAAAGCAGGTTTCATTTTTAGTGAAATGTTAAAAAAAAAAGGTGCCATTTTGGATGGTAGGAATGCTCACAAAAATGATGTTTTGCAAGTTGTTTTATACAGGACCAAATGTTACTTTGTTGTTTTAGACAGCATTGAAATCCAACCATCACAATATAACTGTCAGTGGAAGGGACTGAGTAAAACTAGGTAGGAAAAGCATCAAAAAAGATTAAACTCATCATAAATCTGAAAATACAATATCAGTAACTGAAAAGACAAAAGCACAAACTATGGAGGAGGGGTTTCAAATTAAGAATGATTTAATGGACTAGATATCATATAAAGAGCCACAAATGCTATATACAGCTTATGCCAATACTGCTTGTTCCCACTGATTTTTCTATTGTCCTTTTTCTCCTCTTTTTGTTTTTTTGTTATTTTCTTAACCAATCTAGCTAGTCTTCTATTTTGTTTTTGTTTTTTGTATATTTAATTGGCATGCTTTGTTCAGTTATAGAATTAATTGAGATTGTTTTACCAGCTATCATAGTAGATATCACATTCAGGACCTAGCATTTTTCCTCAGACAATTTGAGACAACATGGAAGATTTTAATGAAGCTTAGATTGCAGGAGAGACTTTTTAAAACCTGTTTAGTTATTAAGAATAATGACATATACCCAAGTGTGGTGAGTTGGGTACTCTGGAAACATACACTGAAATAAAGTTTAGAATGTAAGATGTTTATTAGACTCAACATGAGAAAAACAAGAGGGGGCTGGAAACAGAAGTACAATAATTCAATTACAATACAAGTCCAGAAAAACTTCACCCAAAACAATAGAGCACTCTGATGGGAATATTGGCATCTAGAGTGTTTTGCATCTGGTTGAAATGCGCAGGCCTTTATATCTCATTTAGTTCGTCAACAAGATTCTGGCCTCTTAAAGGAGGGCATGCCCTTGGGCAAGGCAACTCTCTGAATCTGAGGCACCCCTGATACCTGGAGGCTTTCTGGTGACTGCACTTCCACAGATGGAAATAAATATTTCTTAAGCAAGGACCTGGGTGGTGCCTCATTGTGTCTACATCAAAGAGAAACAATTTGGAATATACCATAGACAGATGTTTTATGGTATTCTCTGCCTCAGTCCCAGGATATTGTTTCAGGTTTCTTGATGAAGGAAACTGTGAAACAAAGTGTAAATTAACTTTGAAGACCTAAAATAAATTATAATGTCTCCAAGTTTAGAATATCTCAGTAGACTCAAGTGTTCCTTGAAAAAAATTTGAACTTTAATTTCAATAAAAATAGAACATTAACACTAGTAACTACATTGGTAGAGAAAAATATCCATTCAAAAATAATTTTTGCATGCTTATTACAATGTTAGAGGTGATGTTGGTAATACAGGCAATGTAGAAGGGTAATAAATCTCAACCCAAGGTGATAATTGTGTCTGAATTACCTAGCATAAGCTTACTGCTACTACAGTTAAAATTTCAAAAGTTTTCACTGTAAAGCTTATAAGTATGAGCATGCCTTGTGGTGAGCATGCTTTGTTGCATGAAGTGATTCAGAAACCCACATTTTTCCCACTATGTTGTTTGAATCCATTGCATTAACAGTGGAGGAAATGATTGTTTCTAAAGATCAGGTCTAGAAATAGAGCTAGTAATTTCACTCACATGCTGTTAAACACAACTTAAACACCTATACACACTGAATTGTAAAGCAAAGCGTGGCAGAATCCAAGAAAACTAGGACATATTGACCATTGGTGGACATTTCTAGTCTTTGCAACAGCTCCTGAGATGAGTGAGAACATCATAGAAAGGCAAGAACTTACAAGAGCAGAGCTGCTGGTAAGGTAATTATATTGACTTAGAGTTCAAAGAAAGAAGTGTAATTGTCATTCACAGCATCTGAGGAAGTTTGTGGAAGGAAGAACTACAAAATAAGAATAATGGGTTTCGCTTTTGCTCTATTGAGAAATTATCCTAGAAATAACTTGAAAGTTACATAAGGGGAAATCTCAACAATTAATCATTCAATTTTTTTTGAAGTACGGAATGCATAAAGATCTATTGTTAAGAATTTGGAATATTTCTACTTATTGAATTATAAGCTTCTTGTACTTAGAGGCAATTAATGTGCAGATGATACAATCTTCTATGCAGATTCAACAATTATTGAAGTGTGGGATGATGGATTACAATCATTATTTTACTTGAAGCCCAAATAATTGCTTGCAAACTATTGTAAGTGTCAAGAAAAGTAATAAAATGTGTTGATAGGTTGTTGTAGTTCAGTGGCATTTAAATTTTTATTGGGGTCAAGATGGGAAGGTAGGGAAGCATCCAAATTATCTGTACAATTTTAGTATATAACCACTTGAAAAAAATGTGAGCTTAAGACTAAGTGAAGGAAAGAAATAGCTCATCTATAATAATCAATTTCTCCCAATTTTCTTACTAAAAGATATGAGATTACTTCATCTTTATGAAAATTCTGTGAAGAACCACACTATTTTCATTTCTTGAAAAAAGAATGCTAACATTGAGAAAAAATAACTATGAGTAAAAGAACTCCCACTATGATTTTATAAACTGCCATCTAACCACCACTGCACAACAAGGCTTTGTAGTGAATATGGGAACAAACTCACACAAGAAAAAGTACATATGGAAATCCGAGGGTGAGTGTCAGTGAAAGGGATTGATTAAGACTAGGTAGAAAAAGCGTCAAAAAAGATTAAATTCATCATAAATCTGAAAATACAATATCAATAACTGAAAAGACAAAAGTACAAACTATGAAGGAGGGGTTTCAAATTAAGAATAATTTAATGGGCCAGATACCATATAAAGAGTCACAAATGCTATATACAGGAACACATTTGGTTTAAATAAGCAAGCATGATTTAAATGGCCAAAATTCTAAAGAAATAGCTTCTCAAGGGAAAAAAAAAGCAACAATAAAGAAGACAGAAGTACATATTGGCAACTGGATGATGAACAGCAAAAAAGAAGTAAAAGTGAAAAGGGGCCTAAAAAATGGAAGAAAAGTGCAAAATCATGGAACTCACAACTATGTGACTATTGGCAAAACATAAAAACAAAACATCTTGTTATATACCTGAACTTCGACAGATAAGAAAAAGAGAATGTCATAAACAAAAATCAGGAAAATACCCCAATACTATAAAATAAACAAAGGAAAAGTCTGTGGACAACTATTGCAGTAAGTCAGGAAACAAAATTTCCCAAATCAACTGGAGAAAATTCTTCTTGAAAAATAGGAATGAAACAGAAGAAAAACTGTAATTCTATACTCCAA
This sequence comes from Hylobates moloch, assembly GCF_009828535.3. Taxonomy (NCBI): domain Eukaryota; kingdom Metazoa; phylum Chordata; class Mammalia; order Primates; family Hylobatidae; genus Hylobates; species Hylobates moloch. The sequence continues at coordinate 44,075,637 of NW_026652281.1, forward strand.
ACAATATTAAATATATTCAAACAAGCATTTGAAGATTTATAAAATCTTTAAGAATTTCAAAAAGAATGAACAGAAATACACAATAAAACTGGAAAAAAAATTAAAAATTGATTGAACTCTGAAAAGTAATGAAAGGATAAGACAAGATTACTTCAGAAATAAAGAACATAATTACTCAACTTTTTGGGTGAAAAAAGCACTATAGCAAGAATTGACTTGGATGAAGATTTACTAAGGATTATTGAAAAAGGGCAAGATATCAACCAAGGGAATGTTTATAGTATAAAGATAGAAGAAAAAAAGATGCAAATGACATAAAGAAAGAACACGTTTCATTGAGAAACAGGCACTTAACTCTCACAGATTGTTGTTGGTAATGTAAATTAGCACAGTACTCTTGTGCAGATATTTGACAATGCTTTAACAATACTACTTGCACACTTATGTGATTACAAGAAGAAGACTACCCTGAAGTGATAGCTCCAGTTATTTAAAGTGTATATTAATAAGATTATTCAATATAGAGCATTTGTAAAATATTGTAAACAATCTAAGTATCGCTAAATACACAGGAGAGTGGTTGAGAATACTATGGTATAGCCACACAGTGGAGCTCTATGCACCTGTGAAAAATGAAACAGGAGGATGTCTGCCAGTTGAGAGGGGGATGATTTCTAGTATATAGCGCCATATAAAAAAGCCAAGGACTGAAATACCTATATTATGTTTCCCTTCTTCACAGTAAGAAGAGGGGATATAAGAATATACATATGTATGTTCTAACTGGTTACCTACAGGGAAAGTGTGTCAAAGTGGTGTTAAAAACAGAAGAATGAGAATGGAGCAGCAGAAGTGAAGAAAGAGTAATATTTATGTGAGAAGAACTATTTTGTAGCTCAGATTCTTGGAAATACAGTAATGTTTTCATACCCTTCACAACCCTTCAAAATAAACTATTAAAACCTCATCAAGGCATGCAGGAAAGCCAAAGTGGAATTCACACACTAACAAATGAAGTTAACAAGATTACACATAATAGCATCACCACAGAGGTTGATTATGGAGAAAGCAACTACCTAAGTAACTTTGGGAAACAATATTTTGATTGGATACTGCAAGGCTAAAGAAAGAAAGAATTAAGCATAAATGTTGTATTCAATTTAGTAAATGTTGTATTCCGTTTAGTAAATATATTTCTTCCTATGATAGTCTTTAGCAATCCTGAAGCTATTTTATATGTATACTAGCATTGAACAAACAAGAATAAATATACTGTAAGTAACTATATGTATCATGTTCATGTACATATGTACAACTATATGTATCATGTTCAAGAAAAGAGTAAGGGTAAAATAAACCCCATTGTGTTGGACTGCACTCAAAGTTAACAATATAAACACATACCCACATGCTTATATAAATACCTATGTATATACACACATATATATGACATGTATCTTAAATTTTATAGTACATATATACACAGAGAGGTAGAAAAATAAATATAGATGTGAGTATTGTACAGGTTAGTTTACATACATAATCTCCTATCCCTGACTACTGAGAGCTTTGAGGAGCAATGAAATCTAGTAGCAATGAGGCGCCTATTGCCACATCTTGTTTTGGAAATACCATTCTTCAGCTAAAAGGAATCAGGAATTCTTAGAGAAGTGTTTGCTTTCAAGGGTTGGGTAGAGGCAATACTATATAAATCTCAAGTTAGAAGGTAAGAAAGTTCTTAAAAAGATGAGGTCTTGTTGAAAGAGTACAGGTGCTAATCTGAAGATGTTCCCAATGGCAGAGCTGGAGCAATTTGGACATTAAAATCAACCCAGAGAATAAATATCCGTGTTTACACATTGTTATAAATAATAATCAAACAAGAATAGAAAATAAAGAACAGGTCTTGTTTTTTTCACAGAACAATTCCCAATTATTAACTGTGGAACTATGACTTTAAGCAAACATCATAGCAAGGACTGTTGCAGGCGTGATCTACTGATGGATGCGAAAAGTAGTTAGCAAAGTTGGAAGAGAAATAGTATTATGTATTTTCAAAAAACTTACTCCAAGATATTATTTAACTACTGAGCAAAAGATAATAACTTTACAGTGGATAGCACCATATTCAAACTATCCAGATTAACTTTACCAATGATAAGAAATATCAGCATCACAAACACCTTGACATGGCACACCACAAAGGACATACTGCCATTTCTGTGGTATTCATCCCAAGATGCGTAACTTTATTCTGGTCATAAGAAAACATTGGACAAACCCAAATTTAAAGGAAATTCTATCAAATAGTAGATCAGCACCCTAGAAGAGTGTCAAGGTTTTGAAAGAGAGATGATACAGAAATGTTAGAGATTACTGGAATCTAAGGAGAAATAAAAACTAAATGAAATGTAAAATTTGAATTTCATTTTCTTATCTGTCCAGTTAGAATGAAGTATAGTTCTTGAAATGATTGTCTGTAGATTTTTAAATTTTATAAACAAAACAACTAGTAACTTTAGCATAATACAAAGGAGAATATCTTTAACAAAGGGACAGGTTGATAGAGTTAATAAAGGCCCAGGAATGCAAAGAGAACATACTAATTGTTCAATTATTCGTATACTACTAAGTCAAACAAAATAAATTAAAATTGAATAGAGAGTATGATTCTTGTGAATAGTTATTCACCAGATGATATGATTTGGCTTCATGTCCCCACCCAAATCTCATCTTGAATTGTAATCCCCACATGTTGACCTGGTGGGAGGTGATTGGATCATGAGATCATGCTATTCTCTTGATAGTGAGGGGGATCTCATGAGAGCTAATGGTTTTAAATGTGGCACTTCCTTGCGTTTTCTCTCTCCTGCTGCCTTGTGAATATGTGCCTTGCTTCCTCTTCACTTTCCACCATGATTGTAAGTTTGCTGAAGCCTCCCCAGCCATATGGAACTGTGAGTCAATTAAAACTCTTGTTTATAAATTACCCAGTCTCAGGTAGTATGTTGACAGTAATGTGAAAACAGACCAATACAGAAAATTGGTACCAGCAGACTTGGGTACTGCTATAAAGTTAACCTGAAAATTGGAAGTGATGTTGGAACAGGCAGAGATTGAAACAGTTTGGAGGGCTCAGAGGAAAAAAGGAAGATGTGGGGAAGTTTGAAACTTCCTAGAGATTTATTGAATCATTTTGATCAAAATGCTAATAGAGATATGGACAATGAAGTCCAGGCTGAGGTGGTCTCAGATGGAGATAAGGAACTTTTTGGGAACTGAAGTAAAGGTCACTCATGCTATGCTTTAGCAAAGAGACTGGCAGGATTTTGCCCTTGCCCTAGAGATCTGTGGAACTTTAAACTTGAGAGAGATTATTTAGGGTATATGATAGAAGAAATTTCTAAGCAGCAAAGCATGCTTAGAAGTGACCTGGCTTATTCTCAAAGTATTCAGTTATATGCGTTCACAAACAGATGGTTTGAAATTGGAACTCATGCTTAAAAGGGAAGCAGAGCATAAAAGTTTGGAAAATTTGCAGCCCGACAATGTGGTACAAAAGAAAAACCCATTTTCTGGAGAGGCGTTCAAGCCAGCTGCAGAAATTTTTATAATTAATGAGGACCTGAAATTTAATCACCAAAACAATGGGGGAAATGTCTCCAAAGCATGTCAGAGACCTTCATGCCAGCCCCTTCCATCATAGGCCCAGAGGCCTAGGAGGGAAAAATGGTTTCCTGAGCCAGGCCCAGGGGTCCACTGCTCCGAGCAGCCTTGGGACTTGGTGCCCTGTGTCCCAGCCACTCCAGGTCCAGTCATGTCTAAAAGGAGCCAAGGTACAGCTTGGGCTGTGAATTCAGAGGGTGCAAGCAACAAGCCTTGGTGACTTCCACATGGTGTTAGGCCTGCAGGTGTGCAGAAGGCAAGAGTTGAGGTTTGGGAGCCTCCACCTGGATTTCAGAGGATGTGTGGAAATGTCCAGGCAGAAGTCTGCTGCAGTGGCAGAACCCTCATGGAGAATCTCTGCTAGGGCAGTGCAAATGGGAAATGTGTGGTTGGAACCATGTGCCTGGAAAAGCCACAGGCACTCAATGCCAGCCCTAGAAAGCACCTATAGGTACTGTACTCTGCAAAGCTACAGAAGCTGTGCTGCCCAAGGCTGTGGGAGCCCACCCCTTGCATCAGTGTTTTCCTGCATATGAGACATGGGGTCAAAGGAGATTTTGGAGCTTTAAGATTTAATGACTGCCTGGCCAAGTTTCAATCTTACATGAGGCCTGTGGCCCTTTTGTTTTGGCCAATTTCTCCCATTTGGAATGAGAATATTTACACAATACCTGTATCCCCATTGTATCTAGGAAATAACTAACTTGCTTTTAATTTTACAGACTCATAGGTGGAAGGGACTTCCCTTGTCTCAGATGAGACTTTGTGCTTGGACTTTTGTGTTAACGCTTGAAGGAGTTAAGACTTTGGGGGACTGTTGGGAAGACATGATTGTGTTTTGAAATGTGAGAAAGACATGAGATTCAGGAGGGGCAAGGGACAGAATGGTATAGTTTGGCTCTCTGTCCCCACCCACATCTTATCTTGAATTGTAATCCCCACATGTTGAGGGAGGAACCTGGCAGGAGGTGACTGGATCATGGGGGCAGTTTTCCTCATGCTGTTCTCATGATAGTGAGGGAGTTCTCATGAATGCTGATGGTTTTAAGTGTGGCACTTCCTTGCTCTCTCTCTCTCTCACCACCTTGTAAAGACGTGCCTTGCTTCCCTTTCACCTTCCATCATGATTGTAAGTTTCCTGAGTACCCCCCACCCCAGTCAAGTAGAACCGTGAGTGAATTAAACCTCTTTTGTTTGTAAATTGCCCAGTCTCAGGTAGTATCTTTAAAGCAGTATGAAAACAGACTAATGCCCCATGTATCTTGACACATTGCTTGCCAGTGTTAAAATTGTTTCAATTGCTGATATAATATTGTTTTAAAAATGAGCCCTGGCTAATATCAATATGCTAGGAATGAGGTAAATAAATATAATCATAGAAACAGATTTTTATGGTTATGGTTACATCATGTCTGTGAGTAAGGAGAACAAATTCAATAATTTTAGTTTTAATAGTACAAAGTCTCAGATCCAGTAAATACAATGTAACAGTTATAAGGGAACTATGTTATATAAATTCATTAAATGTCTTAAACACAATATTTTTTTTACTATTTTACTTTGAAAATTTAATTTCCCTTTCTGGTACACAGATACCCAGGGACTATTTCAGTGTGAATTGAGGATTAGTAAAGTTAGTCGGTACTTATTTTATGTACAGTGCCTACACTTAAGAAAATAAAAGCTACATTAGGTGGAAATTGAAAAAGAGAAATTTTGATTAGCAGAGAAGCAACATAATGTTTCAAATCATTCTACACCTTAATTTTACGGAAATGTAACCAAAATAGACTAGAGTATAGAAATGTAATCTTCTTTACACAAGTAAGCTCCCACTAGTTCAAAACAAACAAATAAAATGATCACAAACAGGTAAAACTAAATATAGTAGCAGCTTTAGGTTATCAGTAAATTGGATGATAGGTACAGGGTTCCCATATATTTCCTGCTGGCCCCCACACATTCATAGCCTCCCCCATTATTAATATCTCCCACAGAATGGTACATTTGCTACCATACGTGAAACAACACTGACACATTGTTATTACCCAAAGTCCCTAGTTTATATTAGAGTTCAGTCTTGGTATCGTATGTTTTATGGGTTTGGACAAATCTACATGACATATATTCACTATTACAGTACCATACCAAGTAGTTTCACTGCCCAAAATAAATCATCTGTGTTCGGCCTATTCTTTTCTTCCTGCTAATCCCTGGCAACCACTAATCTTTTTATGGTCTCTATAGTTTTACCTTTTACAGAGTATTGTGTTGTTGCAATCACACATTATATATCCATTTCAGATTGGCATCTTTCACTAAGTGCATTTAAGTTTCCTCTATGTGATTTCATGTGTGATACCTCATTTCACTTTTGGTCCTGAGTAATATTCCATCATCTGGATGTACCATAGTGTATTTATTCATTTACCTATGGAAGGACTTCTTGGCTGCTTCTAAGTATTGGAAATTATGAATAAAGCTACTGGAAATATCTATGTGCAGGTTTTTTATAGACATAATGTTTCAACTCCTTTGGGTAAATACCAAGGAGCATGATTGCTGGGCTGTATGGTAAGAGGATGTTTAGTTCTGCAAGCAACTGCCAACCTGTTTTTCAAGGTTGTCGTACCATTTTGAATTTCCATCAGAAGTAAATGAGAGTTCTTTTGGCTCCAAATTCTCACCAGCATTTGGTGTTGTTAATGTTCTGGGTTTTGGCTATTCATTAGGTGGGATCATTAAGATGTATTGTTGTGTTAATTTGAATTCCCCTGGTGCCATATGCTATGTACAACATCTTTTAATCCATTTGCCATTTGTGTGTCTTCTCTGGTGAGATAGCTTTGACCCATTACAAAATAAGTTGTTTGTTTTCTTATGGTTGAGTTATAAAAGTTCTTTATTAATTTGGATAACAATCCATTATCAGGTATGTCCTTAGCAACTATTCTCTCCCAGTCTCTGGTTTGTCTTTTCATTCTCTTAACATTGTCTTTCACAGAAGAGAATTTTTTAAAATTTTAATTTATTCCAGTTTATCGGTTCTTTCACAGATTGTGCCGTTGGTGTTGTATATAAAAAGTCCTTATCAAATGCAAGATTATCTACATGTTTTCCTATGTTATCCTCTAGGATTTTTATAGTTTTGCATTTTACATTTAGGTCTGTGATACATTTTGACTTAGTTTTGGTGATGAGTAAGGTCTGTGTCCAGATTAATTTTTCTGCATGTGAGTATACAGTTGTTCTAGCACCACTTTTTGAAAGACCATGTTTTCTCCATTGTATTGCCTACGTCCAGTGTTAAATACAAATTGACTATATTTATGTGGGTCTATTTTTGGGCTCCTTTTTTCTGTTTGATCTATTCCTATATTTATATTTTTGCCATTTTTAAAATCAAACATTTGTATAAAGAAAATAAAAGTGGATTCTGGGTTGTTGCCTTTAATAGATATTAGTCAAATGAAAACTGCATCTTTTTATTCTTTCATACATGCCTAGAAACAAATAATGAACTGTGGATGTATGTAGTAATCAAAAATAAGACCACAGGCTTTTAATGCAGAAACATAATTATTAGAGTTAAAGGAGAGTTCTGTACCCCATACATGCTCATCCTACATTCTGGGACCAGAATTTTAGAAAACATATTCACCTTATTAAAATATTCAAGAATATTACTTAGCATCACCTTTTTAGCACTGATTCTTATTTTATAATTTTAGTCAATATCCGTGCCTTGACAATAATAGCACATCTCATCTGAAAGCTGCTTTTCGTTTGTTTTCATGGTTTTGGAGTTTCCGCTTCCTAAACTCAAATATCTCTCCTTCTGCATGAAGTTTTCAATTACTGAAGCTAAAATTTTCCCACAAAAGTGTTGTTGAGGTGGCTGCATCTCTTAGTGGCCTTTTTTACTTATTCTGTTGTAGATAATGACTCCTTTTTCACACAACGTGTCCTTACTTCTGCGTACCTGCTTTCATCATGTACTCTTCAGTCTTGCACAGAGAGCATGGCAGAGACAAAGGCTGCTGGGCAGAGTGAAAGGTTGCTTTGTGTGCTGAGAACATCATTATCATCCTTGCTTCCTTTTAGACACTGATTTTATCTTGAGAAAAAAAAACAAACACACATATTTCACAGCATCACATGTACACAACCTGCATCTTACACCGTGTGATCCATCCAGCACAATGCACTTAATAAATAAGACTTTCATTAGCATATTGAAAACTGAGTTTTATCACTGACTCTCCCTTATATATAATTTGAGTACTTTATATATCTTATTCTTTAGAAAATATTAGAGCTAGAAATTAGACTGGATATTGAAATACTAAAACGTTAAACATTTGTAACTAAATGTATTGTGGGCCTCTGTTACTTCTCATAAGGTCAAAATAGATTATCTTGATGTATTTGTACACTGCATTTGTAAAGAATAAAATGACTTTAAAATGCAGACAGAACATTACATTTCTTGGCACAATAAACCACCTGAAGATTTGTAGCAACTCGGATTTACTCTGATCCCCTAATTAGAATAAGATGTTAAATATCCAGTAGTTTAAACAGGACACTTGAATGACATTTTTGTTTGAAAGGCACCAGTATTGGTTGTAAAAATGACAGCCATTTGTCCTTCTACACCAAAATGAAGGCCAAATGTAAGATAAAAAGAATTAAATAAAACAGACCAAAAGACACCTGAACTAAAATACATTTCCATGAACTGAAATACATTTACTGGATTAAATATTGAGCTTCTTTGCTTTAAGTAATCTATTTCATATTTGTTAATCCTCAAGCTTAATTCTCAGTAAGTAAATTTGTCAGGCAATTATATAAAGTTGGTTTAATTTTCTGCTTACCAAAAGAATTCATCATTAGGTATCTCTCACATCTAAATTTCTAGAACTAATTCCTTTCTCCTCTTATTTTTGATAACATATTCAAATGTCTTTTGATTCCCATAAAATATTTCTAAATATGTAACAAATATAAACTTCTAAGGTTGGAAATAAAATAATTTCTCTCTCTCTCTCTAAATATATATATATATATATATACATACATATATTTAGTTTGATAAACAAGAAGTATGATTATAGAGGTAATACTTTTCATTTAAAAATAGTCCTGGAGTTTAAATTCAAACCAAAGCATTCATTATTCTAATATGAAACAGTCGGCAAATCCCACCTTTAAACGTACTCTGCCCCGAAGTTTGCATAATAACTTACATGTTTTCACATGAAGAAGTTGGAGAAAATAACACAGAGCTGACTTTAGAGGGCTCTGGTTTTCTTTCTTCTCTTCCCCTTGTTTCTCCTTCTACTCTTCCTGACATCTCATGATTGATGTGTTTTCCATTCTCGTTTATAAAATGAAATATTTGCTTGACTGGACAGATATTTTTTCAGGTGATTGGTTCAGAATTCATTTTTTGCTATAATCCTTGTTCCTTTACAAATAAAAATGTAAGTATTTTGTAATGTGTAAGGTATTATAAGTTATTAAATTTAATGTATTTTGAATGAACCAAATCTCTAATATTCCAGGTGCATTAAAGTGCCATAAATTTCCATATACATACTGTACCGTCATCATAGAGAACTGTTTTTGTGAAGTGCAAATGTGCTAGATAATTCTTGATAGTTATTAGTTAGAAGCAAAGGCTAAAACCCCAAGTACATCTCCTCTTCCAAATTAAAGAAAAAAAAATAGATACTTTCTTGACAAAATCCTCCAATAAGTTGCTACTAACTTAAAGAGGAAGGAGATGGTATCATGATTTTTACTAATGAATAACTGATACTCTTTAAACTGATAGTAAAAAAAATTAAGGAATCAAAAACAGTTAAATGAAAAATGCCTTGCCATGAAGACTTAAAAAAAGTTATGATGCTGTGCTTTTAAAACCACCTCAATGATTTTTTCCTTAAAAATATAAATAAAATGTAAAAGTTTACTATAGCCTGAAAATGAAACTATAGGGAATAGATTAAATAAAAATTGTCAAATAAACATAATGGAATACAATTCAGAATTAAAATCATGTTGTGGGAAATTATATAATAACAAAATGTTGACATAAAATAATATGAAAAGTATTACAAATATATCAATGGTGTGATCTCAGTGATTTTAAAAGATAAATGTGTATAGAAAAATATTACTATTTATTATAGAATACAATATTAATGTGGCTCATCTGTTGATAGAATTATGAGCAATTTTAATTATATATTTAAATTTTATTCTTATAATTTCTAAAATAATCTACTTTTAGATCAATGTTAATTTGGAATAAAAAAGAGAAATAAAACAAGAAAATAAAGTCATTATTTTGTGACTTTCTTTTCTACATTCTCTGTGGAAAATATTTCCATGCTTATGTCCCTCGGTACATCAGTATGTAAGCAAAGACCCATAAAGCATTTTTTCCCAAATAAATACAATATATTTATTTCAACTACATCAGTAATTTTAAAATAAGACTTCTAATTAGATCTTAATATTTCAAACAGCTCCATGACAAAATCTATATTTGGAGTAGAAAAAAACTGAAAGGAAAAGAAGTGGTCATTTACTTTCCGTCACTTGAGCAATGCCTTCAGTTAACAATACTTTTCAATTCTCTTGTCTGTGTCACTGAAAGGAAGTTAAATTTTCCTGAGCCTTGTTTTTCTCCCCTTCCCCACTCCATCTTAGGAATTTTCTCCAAGGGTTGCTTTATTGAAAGACATTTAGCCCAAGTTTTTTTGTTTCTTCTATTGGATCTCTATTTTTAAAGCATACCATCCCTTTTTGTAAAATTAACATTTACAAATTGAAGACAACAGGGTTCTTTCTTTAACCTCTTTTCCACACACAAAGCTGTGTCAAGCTCCATAGTAAGGAGACCTGGGGTCTCTTCTGGGGTTTGGAACAGTATATGGCATATCACTAACTCTCTAATAAAAGTGTGTTGAAAGGAAGAGTATTTAAAAATTTTTTCTTAGATAAGTCACTAGTTTGGGGTGTGATTTTTAATAAAATGAGAATATAGGGGAAGATCATATTTAAGTATTGTTTCCAAATCTAAAATTGAGAACTTCTACAAATTTAACAGAAACCTATGTTGTAGTTCCCTGGAAGAAATTATATGCCACACTCTACTCTGAGGAGGAACAAACAAATTTCTTTGCATTGAAAAAAAAATTATTACTTCTAAATTAAGGACGGCTTCCTTGACATAAAGTATGTAACCGAAAAGTAGATAGCATAAATTTCCCTAATATGAGGACTTTGTTCACAAATTTTAAGTTTTCATGAGATCAATATCAATTTATGTGTGATAGATCAATATTTTTATAAATCAATATACAGATTGATAGAATGGTTGATGGCTTTTGTATAGAAATCAGTAAACCCCCCCTTCTTGACAACAAATTGTCTTCTTTTTTACCTGTCAACATTACAAGGGTTCAGTTTGCTGGTTGGAAGACAATTTTCCTATTTCTTTTGTTATTTCTCCATATCATATGAAGAAGCACTGACAGCTTTTGTTCTAGATTGTTTCATTTCTAGATTATTTGTACAGACACAAGCATATAGGTTAACCCTTCACTTAGGAGGCTGATATCTTTTCCCTGGAAGTAGAAAATACAGTAGCGGTAGTAATGTTGGTTTGTATATACTATGGACTTATACATTTTATTCTGGGACATATCCATTTTCTGTAAGGTAGACTGTCTTCCCTTTAGTACAGATGCCACAGTAGTTGCCACAACAACCTTCACTAGTCTGAAGGTAAAGTTAAGCCAGATACAGGAGAAAGAAAAAAATAGGAAAGTTTGATGCCTCATCTAAAACAGAGAAAATTATAGTGAATATCAAAGTTTATCTTCTCTCAGTCATTGACATATATTGAAGTTACTTTGTAAGTAGATTGGTCTCTGAGGTTCTATTTTAAGGTATCTTAGCCCCCAATCTATGGATGAATGGCAGTGACTCCCAAAGAAACTCATGCAGGAGAACCTGATTTTGGAATGGAAACGGGTCTACAAAATCCCAGCTATAACTTAATGGCATGCTGTCTGTCTTCATTACAGCCAGTGTATAAATGTAATATTTTAGTTGAAGATAATTAGCTGATGTTTTTTCCTTGTATTTCCAGTTCATAAGCAACCTTTGTCTGTTTAAACACATAAAACTTGTGATATTCTTTGCTTTATAATAGAAATATTAAAGCAAAAATATATAAAGAAGTCAAATTTTGACTTTTGAATTTTGAAAATCATACCAGAAAAAAATGTTTGATAAAAAGAAAGGCAGTAATATGTAGATATTGTAGAAGAGGTTACAATAAAAATCCCAGATAGATTAAGGAATCCAACAGCAGAGAAAGCTTGTGTACCATTTCTCACATCAAACCTAGAATATGAGTTGTACCTCATAGTACCTTACTTAGTTCAATATAGAAATGGCCTGTTTGCCTGAATCAGTATCCCAGAGTTTCCACTCACTCTGTCATGGTCTTGAAGTAGAATGCCTTTGCCTTTTTCTGGACTAGCACAAAAGTGGCAAAGTGCCTTACAGATAACTCTGTCAAGTTTTTCATAGCCGTGAAGCAATACAGAAATGGGCTCAGAAATGGTAGAGAGAACCAGACTTTAATCTCCCTTGAAAAAAACAAGGAACAATGTCAAAGTTCCCTGAATGGATTCATAACTGAGAGCAAGACAAAATGATATATATCCAAAGAATGTTAGTTTTGGTACCTGAAGACAAATAATTATGAATATCCATTAACTAATGAAAGCTATGTCGTTATATCACTCTTCACTGCAACTACAGGGAAGTAAACTTAGACCTTAATCAACTGAAATTTAATATAACCATAGCATAATGATACCTCAAAAACGCATATTGTTTAATTATTACAAAATAAAAGAGTTGTATGTCTGGGTATATCTGAGATTATAGCCTAAAATTTTTTATATGTCACATGTAAAGTGTTTTTGTATCTGTGACAAAACCATAGATAAACATAAAAACCATGATTTTATATAATATCTCTTAGCTACAAACTCATTTAATAGTTAACTTTGATAAAGATGCATCTTTGAAATCAGTTTGAAGATATACATATCTTTCTTTTGGTTATGGACACCATAAAACCAAATTAGATTATAGCATCAGAGGGTAACATTCATTAACGTTAGTCCTTTGTTGGTAATGGAGGTAGAAATGTTGCATATTAAAATCACCTAGGAAGATTGTCTTTTTTTTCTTTCTTTCTTTCTTTCTTTCTTGTTTATTGAGATGGAGTTTTGCTTTTGTTGCCCAGGCTGGAGTGCAATGGCGCGATCTTGGTTCACCTCAACCTCTGCCTCCTGGGTTCAAGCGATTCTCCTGCCTCAGCCTCCCGAGTAGCAGGGATTATAGGCATGTGCCACTACGCCCAGCTAATTTTGTATTTTTAGTAGAGATGGGGCTTCTCCATGTTGTTCAGGCTGGTCTTGAACTCCTGACTTCAGGCAATCCACCCATCTCAGCCTCCTAAAGTGCTGGGATTACAGACATGAGCCACCTTGCCTGGCCCTAGGAAGGTTTTCAGATGTCACCCTCTCTGGTTGTTGGAGACTGTCGGGGGAACCAGCCCCCAATATTTCAGCGTAGGTTCTTTCTATTTTCCCTAAGTGTCAGCTGGTCTGAGAAATAAAGAAAAAGTTTACAAAGAGAGAAATTTTACAGCTGGGCCTCCGAGGGTGTCATCACATATTGGTAGGACCGTGATGACGACCCCAAGCCACAAAACCAGCAAGTTTTTATTAGGGATTTTAAAAGGTTGGGTGTACGAACAGGATGTAGGTCACAAGGATCACATGCTTCAAAGGGCCATAAAGATCACAAGGCAAAGGCAAAATTAGAATTACTGATGAGGGTCTATGTCCCGCTGTCCACGCACTGTCTTGATAAACATCTTAACAGGAAACAGAGTTCGAGAGCAGACAACCGGTCTGACAAGAATTTACCAGGCTGGAATTTCCCAATCCTAGTAAGCCTGAGGGTACTGCAGGAGACCAAGGCGTTTTTCAGTCCTTATATCAACAGCCTAAGATAGACACTCCCAGAGCAGCCGTCTGTAGAGCTACCCCAGGAATGCATTCCTTCCCCAGGGTTATTCCTTTTTGGGAAAAGAATTCAGTGAAATTTCTCCTACTGGCTTTCTGCAAGAAGAAAAATATGGCTCTATTCTTCCCAACCCCACAGGCAGTAAGACCTTATGGTTATCTTCCCTTGTTCCCTGAAAAACACTGCTATTCTGTTCTTTTTCAGGGTGCACTGATTTCATATTGTTCAAACACACGTTTTACAATCAGATTTCATATTGTTCAAACACACATGTTCTACAATCAATTTGTGCAGTAGTGGTCCTGAGGTGAAGTACATTCTCAGCTTATGAAGATAACAGGATTAAGAGATTAAAGTAAAGACAGGCATAAGAAATTTTAAGAGTATTGATTGGGGAAGTGATAAATGTCCAGGAAATCTTCACAATCTATGTTCAGAGGTTGCAGTAAAAACAGGCATAAGAAATCATTTAAGTATTAATTCTGGGAACTGATAAATGTCCCTGAAGTATTCACAATTTATGTTCTTCTACCTCGGATCCAGCTGGTCCCTCCATTTGGGGTCCCTGACTTCCTGCAACAGGATACCAAGTATAGCTTGAGAAAGAACTTCACTCTTCACCCCAATGTACACATTAAATTAGGATCTAATGCTTTTTCCACCAGATAAAGCATTAGCAATGTTAAATTTTAAGCCCTTTCTTATCTTCTTCGAATAAATAATAAATGGATTGTCAAACAAAAATTATTTCCACAAAAGACGGCCTCCTTTCTACATATCCTCCTTAAGCTTCTCGTTTCTGGCCTTTTAGCTGATAAAGAACTGTCCATAATGTTCATTTCAGTCTAATTTAATGTGTCTAAATATATCTCAAAAATTTTAAAGCACGTTATGTATTATGAGTGACTGTCATCAGCTTCTTGCAGAAAGTTAGATTTTTAAAGTCGCAATTATTTAGAAGCCAATAGCAACATTTATGAGTGTGTGTGCGTGTGTGTGTGTGTGTGTAATTTTTGTAAATGCAAACAGAACAAGCAAAACAAATCCTGTCCTTGAGCTACATAAGACATTATCTTACTTGACCTTTAACTTTTCCAAAAAGGAAGAAGTTATTCATAAGGACATAGTCCTTTACACTTAAAGGCTCAGATGAAAGGATCTTTGTTCAACTGCAGTCTTTTAACTAGCAGGAAGGTGTTTGTGTATTTCTTTTGTTTTGCATTATTTTGTTGGGTTATATACCTGAGGCTATGACAATTCTCCATTCTTCAACATAAAAATTACGTATTTCCTGTCAATCTATCAATCATTCTATACCACTACATGGCTGTCTCCTCAAATTCATAAAAGAAAGATGGCTTTGATTCCTCTTGATGTTGTTTTTGAAGGATTGGTGAAAAACAATTAACTTTGTTTTCTGGAAGAATAATATAAAACTCATTAACTGGAAAGCATCATTTTATGAATTACTCCAATACTTTGCATCAATGTTAGACTGTTCCAACTAGAAAATTCTAACATTTTGATTTATAGTTACCCTTCAAACATTTACAGGATATATTTCATAGAATTTTAAACAAAGGAAATTTTAGTGTACATAATAATGTGATCCTAGACAAAGTAGGTCTCATATACAAAAGGATGATCAGCACAGAATTTAGTGAAAATGTGACTCCTCTCCAAAATACACACTTTGCCACTGACTGATATTTTAATTTTAGCAATTAAGTGTAAAAGACGAACCTTTCAGAGTGTTCCATATCACTTTCCCCAACTTATGTATTCATTATGTTTTAGATATTTTATAATTATCCTACAATTTAATGCATATGATGTGGAAAAAGTACATTCTGCAAAATACAGATTACTTCGTCTGATGTTTTGGATCCCAGGAAGGATTCCAAAGATATTTACTGGAAGTATTAATTATGTATATTAAAATAATTAGCATATTGATACTAAAACAAACATTTTTAGACAACTGTGTGTGAATTTTTAAAAATAGGTTGGCTTTCTAGGACACTATTTTAACTAGTTTAACTATAGTTCGGCGAGGCATTATGTATGCCATGCCATCTTTGTTTCCTGGTATAAGCCTTATATTTTTCTTGGACCTTTTCAACAGCTTTCAAACTGCATTTGCTGCCATCAGATTGCCCCCTGTGTAATCCATTTTATTATTGATAAGACAAATATTCTTTTTTTTCTTTTCTTTTTTTTTTTTTTTTGAGACGGAGCCTCGCTCTGTCGCCCAGGCTGGAGTGCAGTGGCGCAATCTCCGCTCACTGCAAGCTCCGCCTCCCGGGCTCACGCCATTCTCCTGTCTCAGCCTCCGGAGTAGCCCACCTCCACGCCCGGAGAATTTTTTGTATTTTTAGTGGAGACGGGGTTTCACCGTGTTAGCCGGGATGGTCTCCATCTCCGGACCTCGTGGTCCACCCGCCTCGGCCTCCCAAAGTGCTGGGATTACAGGCATGAGCCACATATTCTTAAATATCAATGTGGTACCTTATTTAGTTTAAATTCTATTTCTTTGACGTATAATTTTCACATTTCTATAATCTCTCGAGGGGAAAATTCTCTTTTTACTATAAATTCTTGCATTTTTCTTTCTAACATTTCTAACATATACATTTTAATTGTATATAAAAGAGTAATAATAACTATCAGCATCAATATAGTAATGATAGCTAATAGTTATTGAATAACTGCCTAATATATGATAGGCTAATACCTTTGCATATAGCTCATATTTAATAGTCTAAGCCTTCTTATTAGATATGTGTTCTTGCTGATCTTTAAAGATGAGAACTTAAAAACTTATATTTAAGTCAAAGTCAAATCACTAGAAAATGGTGGACATGGGTTCTAAATGTACATGAATTTACTTCAGCATTTGCCACCTTAATACCTATGCTGTATTTCTTGGAACTGAGGGAGAAATACCTAAATAAAAGGAATTTGAGAGTAAATTAGCTTTTCGATATAACTCTAGCAGAGCACAAGTATCCACAATGAATTTTACTACAACAAATCAGAGTTTAAAATATTTATAAAATAGAAATGCACATAAAAAGTGGTGAAATATTTGCAGAATTTTAGTAAAATCTAATGAACTTACAAGTGTTCGCATAATCACATTCAAAGAGTGCTATTTTGGGTCTTTTGAGAAGAAGGATTTTAGTACTTTCCTCTAGAATCCTTCTCTTAGCTTGGTCCTAATAAATTGTTCATGGATTTGGGTAAAGGTGGTAGAAATTATTAGCAAATTTTCAGATAATATAAAGCTAAGAGAATAGCAAAAATGATCAGTTATAGAACCAAGCTGCTAAAACATCTTAACAGCATGAGGTAATTTTGTTATGATATATTGTATGATAAATATAAGATAGGGACAAATATAGTGTAAAGTTAATGTACCATAAATATTTGGGTATCTCAATTAAATTAGTTCTTTGTGAAACCTGTTACCTAATTGTGTGTTTGTAATTATGTATTTGTCTTTGTCAAGAAGACTCTGTAAAATCATATATGCTTATGAGAAACTTGGATCTGCCTCTATGTAAGACTCTATAAAATAGTTCTTTATTGATTTAAAGAGCTCATAATATAAGTCCAAGATGGAAAAAAAGTTATTAGCATTTCTTGTTAAAAATTGATGGCATGATTTGATAGTCTTTGAGATGTGTCAGTGTGGCTGGGGTATAGTCTTCAATTATTTAATTAAACACTAATCCATATGTTGCTTGGAAGGTATTTTGTACAAGTGATGTATTAGTGTGTCCTCACAGTGCTATAAGGAAATACTGAGACTGGGTAATTTACAAAGCAATAATGGACTCACAGTTCTGCCTGGCTGGAAAGGCCTCAGGAATCTTACAGTCATGGTGAAAGGGTAAGAGGCATGTCTTCCATGGTAATAGATAAGAGAGAATAAGGGTGTAGAAGGAACTGTCAAATACTTTTAAAACCATCAGATCTTGTGGGAACTCACTCACTATCATGAGAAGAGCATGGGGAAACCATCCCCATGATCCAGTCACCTCCCACCAGCTCCTGCTCTCAACCTGTGAGGATTATGAGGATTACAATTCAAAATGAGATCTGGGTGGGGACACAGAGCCTAACCATATCATGTGATTAAGTTTATAATCAGTTAAATTTAAGTAAGGGAGATTATCCTAAATAATTTTTGTTGGCCTGATTCAGTCAGGTGAAAGCTGATTTATTTTTCATGAGAGAAAAATAAATTCCACATGTGGTCCACAGCTTTAGCCAGTACCTGGCAGTTCTAGACTACCCTTCTTGAAGATCTGCCCTTCTTGAAGACTTACCCTGTGGATTTAGAAATTGCCTAGCCAGCTCCTATAATCAAGTAAGCTAATTCCTTGCAATTATCATACTATATATCTCCTACTGGTTCTGCTTCTCTGGTTGAACCTTGATAATAAGCATTAGTTAACAATTAGCTCGATGAGTGTCAACAATGAGATGTAGTTATTTCAAAAGTTAATTCACTCTTCTCTTACCGATGATTGAGTCAGTGAGAGCTCAGTGATGCATTAGCAGATCACACAGGAGTGTAGATTATTAACCTGCAGACTTAATTTCCCATGCTTCTGGAGAGACAAGTTAAAATAAAACATGCATTCTTAAAGAAGGATTGCTGAACCACTTATCTGAAAGAAGTGTGGATTCCAAGGCTTTACACAGATATCTTAGTGAGGTAAAATTTAGGACTAAGCATTATCCCTAGCAGATATTCAATATGATAAGTTTATTCATGTAACAAGTACAGATTGAATTATAATCTTACTTATCTGTGCAAGGCAGCTTTAATTAGAAGCACCATCAAGAGAAAGATTGTTGTAGTTGTAGAGAGTGAGGTTTCTGGATTTACACTAAGTGGATGAGAAATTGTGTTTCATCAACTACTAGCTCTGTAATTGGAAACATTTATTTTGTTTATTTTATTTAAAAACATTTATAAGAGCTTACTATGCACCAGGACTTGTTTTAAATACTTTACAGTTATTGAGTCATTTGATATTTAGAAAAGAAGCAGGGTTTTTATTATACTCATTTATCAGTTAAAGAAACAGGTATTAACAAAAAGCAGCATATAGTACCAATTAAGCACATAGACCCTTGAGGGTGATTACTTGGGTATGAAGCCTATCTCCACCACACTGTACTGATGTGACTCAGATGATCTGTTCAAGCTACCTGCATCCATTTCCTCAGATGTACCATGTGATAACAATAGTACTTGCCTCAAAGAGTTATGGTATAATTAAATTGAAAAACATGCCAAGAAATTAGAACGATGTCTAGCACATCGTAGGTGTTCAAATTATGTTAAATATTAACATTGTCACCAATATTAAGATTATTTTTAATGTTATTGTTATTAAGATGGGGAATCCAAGTCTCCAAGAAAATTAGTCACTAAGCAGAGGTGAAAGGACCAATAAGTGAAACAAGCTGAAATTTAATCTCAGTTTATCTGTCCCCAGATCTTGGGTTTTTCCAATTATATCCTGCATTTTTATGGAGGATCACTGGCCTTGTCTGCTTCATGTTGTTAGATGTAATTAGAAGCAGAGTGACTCCAGAAGTCTGAAAAGCAAAGTAGATGAGTTCCAAGCATTGATCATGTCTTGCAACAGATGTCTTCATTATGTAATTCCAGAGCAACAGAATCATGTCACACACAAATTTTCCAACTCAGCCTATTCCAACATTAGCTTAATCTCAATTTTGTACACACACCCAGTTGGCTTCCCATTTGCTGATCAATGCCATAATACAGATTATGAAGACAAAGTACTTTGAGTCATGAAGACAGTAAAATGACAGTTTTGGAAACAGAATATGGGTATCCTTAGTCTCAGCCTTGCTGAGTTCCTGTATGTCACATTGTTTTATCACTGTTTTAAAATCTATTCAAAATGTTCGCACAGTTTTATGATGATCACTTCCAGGTTCTGTTTGCCTGTTCCTTATTCTCCTGACTATTTTTTTTTTTTTTACAATGACCTATGTCTTCATGTTGACAAAAGATGATAGTGTGATACATTTTTCACTTGCACATAACTACATCTGTGACTTTATAAAAATAAGATTTTTCTGTAAACATCTTCTGTTCACAGAGAAAATTGTCCTTCTGGGAACTGTAAAAATGGGAAAATAAATAGAAAATGTACCAAACAGAAACAGAATTAACACTAATCAGACCGCTTTGCAAAGTTTCAGCAACTTCAGACTGGATTTCAAAAACTTCCTCCTTGATTTCAGAATGAAGTATTAATTATGTGATGAAGTGAATAAAACCCAAGGTATCCCTTTAGAGAAGTTTCCCAAGGCCATCACTTTCTTAGCTGAATACACTTCTAATGTCATCATCCAGGGAAATGAGAGTTTCAGCATAAGAACTGTGCCCCCTGGAATCACAGTTATTAAGTCTGCCCTTCTTCTGTAGGAACTCCCTACTTCACCATGTTCTTTCTCTCCAGCAATCATGCAATGTTATTAAACTACAAGCAAGTCTCAAATTACAAATACAAATTATCCAGCTACAAGCATTCTCTCTCACAGTATTCAGTTCAGGTTGGCACATTTCCACACATAATAGAAAGAATGTTGGAAGAAAATCAAAAGAACTTGGCAAAAGTCCCAGTGCTAGCACTTTCTAGTTCTGTGACCTTGGGCAAGTCGTTTGGTCTCACTAGTTTACAGTTTCCACATCTTTAAAACAGAAGATGATAATCCCTTCTATGGCTGGTGTGAGGATCAAGTACAATATCTGTGTTTAAGCAATTTGGAACTTAACAAATTCCATATAAAACAGAGGTATCATTTCAGTTGGCTTCCTTCCTCCTTTAGTTTCAAAACCCAAGAAAGCACAGTAAAATTTTAGAGTATACAATGAATGAATACATGAAGCGATGATTTGGGGTTAAATTTTGTTGTTGTTTTTGTAGGTTAATTAACTGATCTATATATTTAACCAATAACTATTGAGCACCTAGTGTGTCATCCCTACAATAATACTGGACCCAGAGAAGACAGAGGGTCTCAGAAATAAGTAAGTTAACCATGCCAGTTCAGTGTACTTACTGTGTGCCATGGTAGGATGCACAGAATGGAATAGGATGCAACTGAAACATAATTGATTTGGATGGAGAAAATGAGGAAAGAAAGAAATAAGTGAGAATAATGAGACTGGAGAAGTTAGTTGGGGCCTGGATCACTTTATAAAACACTTTATTCTTTTAATAAATTTTATATGCTGATGTTCAGAATGTAAATATATTTGAAAAATCATTCTCTTCTGAGTTCCCCAATGATCACAATGCATTTAGGAGACTATGTAATATGTTTTATGTAATGCATCTGCCAAGAATCAACAAGCTAGTTTGTTGGAAGATATCTTTACTATTTAACGTCCTCAAAATTTGGAATTCCTTGCTTTATATTGTGAGCACAATTGCACAATTGGTATGACTATTACTTTCCAATTAGTCCAACTGAGATAAAGGTTTTATTGTTTTGCCAGGCTCATTAAATATAGATCTCCATATCTAACTTCTCATAGAGCTAGAACTTTGTGTGGTCACTATAGCTACTTCCTGCCAGCTGCAGATAATCTGCAAGATCACATTTACATTTATTTTACACCGCACCAAAATTTACAAATGCTGTATGTTTCTCCCAATAAGGAGGGCTGCCTTAGTTTTTATTCCAATATTTGGATTAGCTTACCATTTACTCACTGGACGGTAATTTTCTATTTACTCATTATTTTCATTGCTTCTATATAACTTCTTCAAAATCAGAAGGTTGTTTCCAAACACTACCCACTCCCAAGTCCTTATTAACAACCACGTCATCTTCCAAGTTACTGTTCCAAGCATTTCACGTTCTAAGCTCAGATAATGGTTAAAACCCCCAACTCGCAGAACCAGGAGAGACCCATCAAATTCTTCACCATGCACCTTTACCTCTGAGACACTTGGAAATTGCAGGTTGGTTAGGTGGGGTTCTCCCCTCTCCTCTGGTTCTACGCAACCACATTTTTATAGTATCTAACAATTTGCTCCAACTGCAGGGAGATCAGAGTGTGCTAATTTGGATGTCATATAGCCAGGGATTCTGTAATTCACCCTGTGGTCTGAACCAGATCTGTGACAGATGAACATCTCTCAGTTAGAACAGCTCTGCCAGGTCCACAGCTGACCCGCTCCCACGTGATTGGAGAGATATGAACTCTCCTTCGTTGCATTTTTACCCTCCTCTAGGGAAGTGGTCAGAAAACTTTTTAAAATATAAACAATATCTAGTTTTTTTTAATAGAAAACTTTTTCTGGTCCTGTACATAGTAAATAATTTACAGTTTGTAAGCCAATACCCCCTGTCACAATTATCCAACTCTGCTGTTGCACAAAATCACTCATAGACAATACCTAAACGTGAACTTCAGCAACGTGTCCAAGACCTCACAAGTAGTGAGTGACTGTGGCAGGATGAGAATCTACTGCTAATATTAAGTAATAATCACTTTACAGAATTATTTTGCTCAATATATATGAATTGAGGACCTACTTGTGCCAAGAACTCTTCTGGACACAGATAAACCTTATCATATAGCTTATGATTTAATTAAATCACCTCCTTCATATGGTTAAAATAATACCTGACAGCTTAAAATTAAAACTCTATTGTTTTTAAACACTCATTCACATCACCAGAGGCAGCTTCTTTTACCTACTTTTGTTTCAGGCCTTCAGTTAATCACCTCAATATCACTAAATACTCTGTTTATGCATCTCTGTCATGATTGGTCAATTTTAGTGTGGATCTCTACTTTACTGAAGATGAAGATATTACTCCTTTTTCATTTCTTATTATTCTTTATGCTTTCTTCGAAATTTCAAGTATTTTGTTTTGTTCTGTTTTATTTTGAGATAGGATCTTGAGACTGGATCTCACTCTGTTGCCCAGGCTGGAGTGCAGTGGCGCAATCATGGCTTACTGAAGGCTTGACCTCCTGGGCTCAAGTGATCCTCCCACCTCAGGCTCCTGGGTAGCTGTGACTAAGGCGCATGCCACCACACTGGGCTATTTTTGTTTATTTTTTGTCAGTATGTTGCCCAGGCTGATTTCAAACTCCTGGACTCAAGCAATCTGCCTGCCTCAGCCTTCCAAAGTGCTGGGATTACAGGCATGAGCCACCGCACAAGGTCCCAAGCTTTTTAAGCTTTTTCAGTGAACTCTTTACTTTTATTTGTTGAAGTTTTCATATTTACATTTTGCTCTGTAATTCTATGTTCAGCTTTGGTAATTAGCTGATTTTAAATATTAAAAATGAAAGAACATATCATTATAATTTATTTAAGTATTGTTTGGAACAAGTTCAGTACTATTCTACCATTTATTTTCTCCATAGGAGGAAGATAACATTTAATGGGTTCTCATTTACTATATACTGTGAGTAGTCTTTTAATTTAGTACTTAAACATAGACCATATCGTTATATAGCAATCTTCTGAAATTCAATCTGAACTGAATGAATATTATTAATATTTAAATATATAAATAGGTAAATACATATGTATATTGATCAAAAGTTAGAAAAGATCACTTTACAGAATCCTTGCATACTGTTCTAGGAATTACAGTAATGAGATATATAGGCACTGTCTTTGAGACATGCAAAAGCTCTGCTATTTCTAAACTTCTATTTCTCACCATTTAAAAAATGTGATATGCACAATATATTTTCTCTCTGTGACTACATTAGGAATAAAAGAGAAAAACACCCAGCGATATGAATTACATTTATTCATAATTTATTTTGAAAAACTAAGAATGTATAATAGAAATTATGATCTCTTGGTCAAACAAAATGTTATTATTATTTTAGTATGTTCTTTAATGAAAATAGATAAAAATAAGGTCTGCTTTCTAAATGGTGGTTTGTAGAAATGACCCTAACTGAAGTTTGTTGTTATATTCTTCGGTTTTGTTTTTGATATGACTTTTATTCTTTTCTACTATGAAGTTGGCATGTTCACCTTCACTTTTGATGAGGAAGGATACCTCTGAAGCCAGAGTGATTATCGTCTTAGCACTTTCTGTCTTGTCTTGAGTCATAGGACAGCCTTCTATTTTAAAGAATAAATGACAATTATGCATTTCTAGCTACTTTGAAAACAATGTATTCATGATTTTTAAAATTACTAACAAAACTGCTTTTTGATATACCTGACTGTATCATCTACAAGTATTATCTCATTTAAAATTTAAAAAGAATCCATAAATAAGGCTTTTCTTAGCATTCATTAATTATGTATTTTTATAGTATTTCCATGAAAGTTATGATTTAAAGATGGTCAAGTGTTCATTTTAGGTCAATAGTTAATGGACTGATAATTTTTCTAGTTTAATTAAGGTATTTTGTTTTTACATAAGCATCTATATGTTGACTCCTATCAAAATGATATTCTTTAAAAGTAACTTTCTTATGTTTGAGGAAAAGTCATTTTTACCTAAACATTATGTGTTTGCTCACTAAAATGCCAGCTTCAATAATTTTTTTATTAAAAATTATCGCATAATAAATGAATCACATTCAATGTGCAGGTCTTTGAAAAGGACTTTGTATGGCATAAGGAATTTTTTTTTAAAAGAAAAGAGCTAGAAAAAATGTTAGTGCCAAGGAGATTTATTTAGAAACAGAACATGACAGCCTATTTCTTGACTTTCTATTTGCCTTTGCTAATTTTCTTCAGGCTCAAGAAGACAACACAGAATAGACAGGTGGAGAAAAGGATTCCTTGCTATTTTTCTCTTCTTAGTCTAACTAACACACTTCAAAACAATTCTTATATGGGCCTGTTAAGCATTTTGCTAGTAGCCCTACAAAAAATTGTTGTAAAAATGCATGGTGCTACATGATGAAATGAGTTTGTTGACAATTTTAGTACATTGTGATAAAGTTTCAATAGAAGGGGAATGTGCCTGGAAGATCTCATTGTAAAGTCTTGTAAAGAGATAAATAATTTAGAGATTCTTGCATTTTAAAAAATGACATTGGGAAACTGTCATCCCTTGAGAGACAAGTCAGATGTAATAAACAAAAGCAGCAAACTTTTGAGTTATCTGTTTATATTGACGATGATACGCAATTATTTAGCATTTCTTTTTAACAAAAACTTCCATGCATTTCTTTCCCTAAAGAAAGGTATTAAAATGCCAGTACCTTAGTATGCACATATAACCTTACAATAATACTCCCCAGAAAATATTAAGAAAATCAATAAATAAATCAATATTAGTCTGGAGTCTGAAAGAGTTGCAAAATACATTGATGGCTTCCCTTTTATGTGTTTGGAAAAATTGATTTCAATTGCCTTGTTACTGATTCTTAGAATTTCATTTAAAACCTTTTCTTTCTTTCTTTCTTCAAGACTCAGCAGGGACACGATATTGTGAATTAAAATTCAGACAGTGTGAATTAGAAAAAAAGTCAATGTTTTTTCTTAAGATGGAAAAAAAGATGTTTTTCAATGCTTTATTAGTAAGTTAGACATCAAAAGATGAAAATACATGATATTATCATGAAAAGAGAGAAAGAATGCTATGTGAAATAAACAAACAAATCTAAATATCCACTAAGACATTCAGTATTTTCAGTTGAAAAATTAAAATATTTCTCTTCTCATTTGCAACACTTTTGTGTTCATCTGTAAACTTTTTTAAGTACTCAATTTAGGAGTCATAAATAAGCCTTCTTTGACCCTATTAATCTTGCATTTCTTGACTCAATTCTGTGCTCTCTTTTACAACACAACTTAATGAGTTTTCTCTACTTACAATTTCCAGTTCCTCTCCTTTATACTCTTTGCAACTTCTCCAATCAGTGTTTGTTCTCTGTCATTCCACAGAAACTGCATTCAACAAAGACCACAAAGACCTCCAGTTTGTGAAAACCAATGATTAATTTTAGTCCTCATCTTTTGAGGACATCTGAGGGAAAGACAAAAGAAAAATCTGAAGCAAAGGCCTTAAGATGGAAACATTTTTGGAGTTTTTGAGTAATATAAAAAAAAGGCCAGAGAAGCTGGAATTAACTGGATACAGAAATAGTGCAAGAAACACAGACATAGAGTTAATGGGGACAAATAGCCTTGTAAATGGCCTTGTAGGCCATTGTAAGATGTGGCTTTTTCTTTTCATGATATGTATAACCATTGTGGGTAAAGGATTGACATGAACTGACTTGTGTTTTAAAAGAACTAGTTTCACTGATGAGTTGATAATAGAATGGTAGTGAAGAGGGTGGCAGTTCAGATAAGAGTATGATAGGATGCAAGGAGAAATGTTAGAATAAAGTCTATCAAGGAGAAGGAAGTAATAAAATCAGTAAAATGAAGTGATGCTGAAAAGTTAAAATGCTCAGCATTGCAGGCTATTGGGAAACACAAACCACTAGAATTACTATAATCAGAAAGACAGACAATAGCAAGTTTTGGCATGAATGTGGAAAAATTGGAATGAAAAATGGTACAGTCATTTTACAGTCCTTTCAAGTTGGTAGTCCTTGAAGATGTTATCAATAGCAATACCACATTACCCCAAAATTGAATTCATAAATAATGCCCAAGAAAACCGAAAACACAGGTACACACAAAAATGTGTACACTAATGTTGACAGCTAAATTATTCATAATATAAAAGAAGAAAACTGCCCAAATGCCCATAAACTGGTAAGTGAATAAACACATTGTGGTATATTATTCATCAATTTAAAAAAAATACCGTTCTCATACATACCTCAATGTGGATGAACCTTAAATACCTTATGCTGAATGAAATAACCCAACTAAGAAGAGGATGTGTTCTTTAATTCCATTTATGTAGCATGTCTAGAA
The DNA here is from genome assembly GCF_009828535.3 of Hylobates moloch. Lineage (NCBI taxonomy): Eukaryota > Metazoa > Chordata > Mammalia > Primates > Hylobatidae > Hylobates > Hylobates moloch. The sequence continues at coordinate 44,102,369 of NW_026652281.1, forward strand.
TAGTCATATCTATAGAGACAGAGAGGAAATATTTGGCTGGGGTGTGCATTAGAAGAGAGAATGACTGCTATTGATTTCAGGGTTTCCTTTTGAAGTGATAAAAATTTTCTAAACAGATTTTGCCAAAGATTGCACAACTCTGTGAGTATACTAAAATTATTGAATTATACACATTAAATGGGTTGATTTTAGAGTATCTGAATTATTCCTCAATAAATATGTTTAAATATCCATATATAATTAATATATAGAGAAGTTATAACATAATCTTACTAAGTCAACCCAGGATAAAGTAAACCTGAAAGTTGGCAATTTTCTAGTTAATTTGGAAAGAGTAGAGTCAACCTGAAGTTTTTGGACAACAATTCCTATATTTATATCATTTTCTATATATTCTACAGTGACTTATGTAGGAAGAGGATACAGAAGTGGAAGTTTGTGTGATTTCTCTTATTTTTTTTCAGATCCTGTGATTTCTTCTGATTAGCAATGTTTATGTCTTTACAATAACAGATTCTAGACAATATTAGAAACATGTATTCTTGTTTATTTAGCCTGTGACTATCTATGCTGAGGAAGGAGAACAAATAAGAGAGGCCAAGTCACTCACGTTTGCCTTGAAAATGATGTAACTTCTAAGAATTTCCAGTGTTATAAACAAGCTGTTAAAACCTCCCAAACCTGCCTGTTCAGAATCTTCTGCCTGCCCTTTAGCTTGGTTCACCCACACCCACTGTTTCCTACTCCAGACAAAGTTAAGCACGAAGATTAACAAATAATATGAAATAAATTATTTAAAGAAGCTCAGTTTATAATCCATAAAATTAATTTCAATCCATGATCCTTTGTATCCTCTTTATTATCTTTATCTTATCATTGGCCTTGGTAGCATAAATAGACAGACCCAATACCAAAGCTTTTCTAGCAAGAAGTTATTCAGGGACTGCTGTGTAAATTAAGCTGTTTTTCTTAAAGCAAAAATGAAAAACAAAAAATAAAACCTTTCAAATAGAGTCATATTCCTTTAGCTTGAGAATAGGAGCCCTAAAGGCAAAAAAAAAATAAAGACTCCTTAATACTTGACTTTAGGCAAAAATAAACTTTTTCCTTTCTTCCGTGGATAGATATTTAGTTCATTCACACATGGACCCTCGGTGGTGCTGCATAGCAATGATAGAATCTGCTCTTTCTCTCACCCCAGTCCAAAACCCGTGTTATGTGTCCTCTCCAAGCAAATCTCCCAGGGGCAGATGCTTCAGTCAGTAGCCTCACTTTCATGGAGGCAAGAGAGATCTTAAGTGACCTGGCTGTTCTTCAGATGGTCTGACAGTTTCTGTCCCTGACTTCTGCCTTAAAGTCCTCTCCTGCTTCCCGCTCTGTCTTCCTCCAAGCTTGAATTTGTTTCTGGGTTCTGTTGGGTTCTATCAAGTCCAGTGGTTTCCACCTCTGCTGTGAAATGTCTTCCTTCAATATTTGTGTATTGAGTTTTTTTTTGCTTTCATTTGTGAATATTATCCCATCTGCTTTGAGTCTTTCAAAAATCCATGGAAATACTCTCTTTTTCACGATGTTTTTTCAGTGCTGCAATGGCCTCCTCCTCCTCCGTTTTCTTCTCCTCTTGTATCATTATGGTAGATTTTTTACTGACCTAAGTGGGACAAAGATGAAGGCAGAGGCAGATAGCTGTGCTCTTTTCACTTCTTGAACTGGAACTCCTTGGTGGTATTGTATGTATACATCTAATTTCATATATGCTTTTGCAAAGTTGATGCAAGTATGTAAGGATTGCGATAGGAATATTTTCTTCATTGCCATCTGCTTATTATACTTTCTACAATCTCACTCTCTTGACATTAAATCTGAGCACTTGGTCTTACCCCTGTATTTTCTTGTGTGTTGCAGTATTAGAAATAGGAATTATTAGCCTTTTTAATTGTTTCAAGAAGGGTAAGCTCCTGTATGTGGTCATTTTGAAGATAAATTTCTTATTTGAAGTGAAAGTATAATCCATGATAAATCATATGTAACATAATCCGCATTCTTGGCTGATGGCAAGGGTTAAGGATTTTACCCTTTCACCACATCATGTTCAATATACTGTTTACATGGGTAAGAACATATTTTGTAAGTAGACACTATTCCTGTATAACCTATATATCCTGTATCTTTTTTTTTTTTATTGTCAATCACCATTACTCTCCCTTAGGCTCTATTTTTTTCTTTATAAATGACACAACAAAACAAGTCTCTGCATGCAAAAACCAGTGACTGTGTGTCCATAGATTCTTTATTAACTCAAAAAAGTTATTGATATACTCTGTGTACATTCTTCCCCTTTCTTTCACCCTTTCTAAACCTCTTTATCTGTATACAACCATATATTAAAAAATAAGTAACTAGGAGGCACATTCGCCTTATACCCATGTACCAGATAATGATATATTTCCTCATCAATGATCATATGTACACAATAAGCAAAAAGAGTAAACCACAAACTATCTCATCATCTTCTCTCCCCTTCTGTCTGATATCCTACCTAATTGGTATCTCTGTAAGCAAGTAAATAAGTCAAGTAAAACTGTAGAGCATTTGTCATTATAACTGAGAGCTGAGCATGAGTATTAGACATCAAGAAACGTAATTTTTTAAAATCCATACCCTTGCATGGTAATTGCCTAAAAACAAGTATATATGCTCACTTTGTCTGAACAAGGGCCTGGAGGAAGAGATGGTTAGTTTTAACAAAAAAAAATGACTTTATAAATCTCAATAGCAATGATGAAATAAACGCAATAAGGTCTATGTGACCTCAGAATTTACATGTGGAAATTTACATGTGGAAAGAGAAAGGGAGATCATTATATTTTATTTGCCATGTCTACTAGAAAGATTTGATAATTTCTCAGATTTTTCTATAGCTGGAGACATTTGCATAATGAGAATATGTAGAATAGTACACAAACATTAAGTTACTTTTCCTATAATCACTTTAAATTATTAAGACATTGTGTTATTTGTTATTCCACTAAAAGAGGATAACTTTCTAGTTGAAGCCAATTGATTTGTTATAAAAATATTAGAACAAAATGGCAGTGTCATGTTTTAAAATTGTTGTGCATGGATGATTTCTTGGAGGGAGTGTTTAATGGATAAATTGTATTTTTGAAAGATAGAAAATAAACTTGAATGATGGTATGAATTATATTTTGAAACATATCAAGTAAATGTAAGTACAGAATATACTTGCCAAGCATGGGTTTTCCTAAATATCTGAGTTGACTCTACTTTGTAAATATATTATTGAAGCAAATTGAAAACAATATATTTTCTATTGATAAACAATTGTTTGGCATTTGTTAATACACTACTGTAGGATATAGATGAAGAAGGCAAAAAATGAGAATATTATTAAATATTATCAACTCATATTGAAAATTTGCCTTTATTGTTTTTGTAAATTACGAATTGTAATTTTTTAAATTATGAATTTGCTTCAGTCTTAAAAACGACGTGATTGCAAGGAAAAGCAATTCATTTCAAATTATTACTTAACTTTTTTATTATACAGCTAATATTATCTCATATGTAAGACAGAAAATTTAGAAAAATAATCATAATGAAAAAATTATCACATACTGTTTAAATATTTATAGGTAAAAATTGGAAGATTATGTCATTAGTGTTTTCTAATGTATCATATCTCTTAGTATCTGCTAACTCACATGGGCTTGGCTCTCAGGCTTGCTTTGGCCATTAGGCATCAGCAAAAGTAACACAAGTTGAGGCTTGGTAAGCACTGTGCATTGGTGACTGCTTCTTGAAAGATTGCCATCACTGTGTAAAAAATCTGGATGACTCTTCAAAAGAGATCAGGTGGAAGAGAAATAAGGTACCCTGACCCGTGGCCCCAGCTAATATCCAGCCACGTGGCTCTTGCCTTTTTGGACCACTTAGCCCTAGGAGAATAGCCAGAGGACTAAATCTTTGCAAGTGACCCCAGGAAAGACCAGCTGATAAACTGTCCAACTGAGCTCGACCCAGATTGTAGAATAGCATGCAAATAAATGATTTTTGTTTTAAGCATAGGAAACAGAAACAAAAATTGGAACCTGTATCTGGGGTGCAACCCTTCAAAAAATTAAACAAATGACATTGGTTGACGACATTGAATGAAAAATGGAAGAATGGTGAACAAATTGTTAATAGAGTTGAAAAGACAGTGAAGAAATTATCACTGGAGACAGGAAGAATTATGAGATGTTTTGTAGTGACAAAGTAATAGGAGAATATGAAAAGTGCCAACTGGCTTCTTTTAGCTGCAAAAGATGACAGAGATAGAGATACAGAAGGAGAGAGATAAAGACTTTTAGCTTACAAAGCAGAATTTTGGTAAGCTTGTAAGCAGAATTTAGAGGAAACTTAGAGCCTCCGGGGATTGTTAGGTTGAGAAATAAAGATTGATAAAATCCATTATACCTAACAAAAACAAAAGATTTTCAAAGAAATTGCTTCAGAGTAAGGATCATGCAAACGTGTTGCTGTCAATACTCTGTTAAGACCTCTGCACTGGCTGGGCACGGTGGCTCACCCTTGTAATCCCAGCACTTTGGGAGGCCGAGGCGGGCAGATCACGAGGTCAGGAGATCGAGACCACGGTGAAACCCCGTCTCTACTAAAAATACAAAAAATTACCGGGCGTGGTGGCGGGCGCCTGTAGTCCCAGCTACTCGGAGAGGCTGAGGCAGGAGAATGGCGTGAACCCGGGAGGCGGAGCTTGCAGTGAGCCGAGATTGCGCCGCTGCACTCCAGCCTGGGCGACAGAGCGGGACTCCGTCTCAAAAAAAAAAAAAAAGACCTCTGCACTTTAAAGGTATTGCCGAGTGTACCCTCTAAGCAAGAAACAAAATGGCTTCTAACTTTGTGGATATAATTCCATGGAAGTCCAACAAGCCCAGAGAGAATTTTGGATGTGTTTTTTTAGAACACATGTTATAATCCATGATCAGATTTATAGGAACTAAGAATTTATCAAGATTCTACTAGCTTGACAAAAAGAGTCAAAAAAAGAAGTCAAAATAAAAAGAGGCTATGAAACACCAATGTTTTACAGAGATCAGGCTGAAAAAACTATTCAGCTTCAAGTGTACCTATTTGTTGAGGAAAAAGAAGTACCTTTTAGAAAGCAGAGCTAAAAATCCCAGAGGCCATACTCAGTCACAGGAGACAACAACAGATTATAAACGGCTACCTGGGAACAGAACCAGGCACTAACCACGAAAAATGTCCTGCCCCTACAATAGGTACCCCTGACAATCTATTTGGCTACATTTTAAAATCACTTATTAGCAAATATCAGCTAAGGTCTCCCACTTGATCCCTTTTTTGATGAAAGCACCTATTGTGATTATCCTGTCTTTGTACGTTATAGAGTGTTTGCTCTTTCCTTCCTTCCTTCCTTCCTTCCTTCCTTCCTTCCTTCCTTCCTTCTGTTCATTTCTGTCTCTCTCTTTTTCTTTCTGGTTTTAATGTCTTGAGATCGAGAGCAGCTACAGCTGAGGAGTCTCATCTTAATTCAGACTTGATGAAATGAGAACATCATGAAATTTAGCATAATACTGCCAATGTTATCCAGCCAAAGAACAGCAGAACACACCTTTGAGGAAGGAAGACTCGAGTGAGGCTAAAGCTGCAATTGGCTTGCCAATTTTAGCCAGGAGAAGGGCTGTCTATTTTTGCGAATTCCATAATTGTCTGTGTTTAGTTAAAATTATGTATTGGTCTTGTTTCTTGTCTCACTTCATTATGTTTTTAAAATGAACTTGTCATGTGTTAGTTGCTGTAAGATTGTTTATTCTGGGAAAATAACAGTACCTAGCTGAGAATACCAAGCCAGCTTTTAACAACACTGTGACCTAGGTGTTAGTTTTGGATCAGTTCCTTCATGTCAAGGGATGATTTTCTCTTTCTTCTCTACTCTCCTGTCCTTTTTCACTTTAGTCTTTCCTCCTCCTAGACAATATTAATATGCCCGTTCTTAAAATCACTCCTACTTCCTCACAAAACCAAATTCAAAGCAAAACCCCATTTTCTTGAATATCATAAGAAGGGATATTTGGGGAGTCTTGGGAGAGTGAGAGTGCATTTTGCATATAAAAAGTCTTTAATCATTGAGCCTAGAGAGCAGGTTGTAGTGGATTATTAATCTAGGGAGCAGATTGTAGTGGATTATTACATTAATACACAACTCAATAAATCGCAGTAAATCATACCCCTGGGTATCCATGGCCTTCTGTAGTCCACTTTCACAGTGACTCTGGGCATGGTCATATGCCTTACTTTGACCCAAACGACATGCTGGCATTAATAACATTCTACCCCAAAATATACTACTGGCATATTGACTATTTTGAGTTAAAGGCACTTGGAAAACAGCAAGTACAGGAAGATCACTCTGACCTTCTTTTTGTTTCTTAAAAGTGGGAGATGGAATTCCCATGTAGAAGGTATTCTGCCTGTACCAGAAAGAAAATATCATTTTTATCAAGGATGGGAAGTTGAGGCTGAGGGAAATATGTGAAAACAAACCTTGCCACATGAACCTTTATATCCCTAGCCACTTTCCCACCCAATTAACCACCCTAGCCCAGATCCCTTTGCCTTGTCACATTTTTACAAAATCTTTGTCTGATTTAGCCTCTAAGTGTTCAACTCCAAGTGCATCTTTGGGTCTTCATTTCCTTATGAAAGCTCCTAGGCCATGTAAAACTTTTACAGATGATTCCCAGAATAAAATTGTCAACTCACATTTTTTTGACTTTATGATAGCATGAAAGTGGTACACATGGAATAAAAACTGTACATTGAATTTGGAATTGTTACCTTTTCCTAGGTGAGCCATATGTAATCCACATTCCCTCTGTATGCTGGGAAACAGCAGTGAGCCCCAGTTTCCAGTCAGCCACACAATCACAAGTTTGCTGTACGGTGTATTATGTTGCCATTGGTTTTTGGATATTGTGTTCTGTGTTTTTGCATCTGATCATGTCTACAAAACTTCCATCTGTGTCTCCTACTTCTTGTGAGAAGAGGAAGGCAAATACTCTTGAGATGAAACTTAAGATAATTGCTCAGGATAAGCAGGGCAAGCCAGTAATGGACATTGCAGTGAGTTAGGACACTTGCAGTCCATGAAGATAGAATGAAATTGTCAGCTAAAGCAAGAAGTCTTTTCAGTACACTCAAAAAAAGCATGCATATGATTCTACTTATATGCAAGTCTTGTGTAGTTCCAGTGCTTCAAAAGGTGTCATAATTTTCATGATGTGAAGGTCAATAGTGAAGCAGCAAGTGCCAATATTGAAGGTGCCAAAGCTTTTAAGGAAGAGCGGCATAAGATAATTGTGGATGAGGAATATTTGCCAGAACAAATATTTAATGCTGATGAAATAAACTTGTTCTGAAATCATATTCTGGAGCATACATACATTCATCAAGAGTCCAGGACCATGCCAGGATTCAAGACATTCAAAGACTGTGTAACGCTGTTGGGTGGTGAAAATTTTGCAGTTTAATTTAAAGCATTTCCTAAGCTTCCACTGGGGGAATGCTAGAGCATTCAAAATGTGAGCAAGCATACACTTCTCATTTATTATCACTATGACAAGAAAACATGAATGGTGTCAGCATTCTTTGAAAGCTGGCTTTTGAACTGTTTTATTCTGAAAGTTAGAGAATATTGTAGGCAAAATAACATCCCATTCCAGATTCCTCTGATCTTAGACAACGCTCCAGCATATTGGTGACATGCATTCTGGTGTAAAAGTCATGCATTTGCCACTGAACAAAACAGCACTTATTCAAGCAATGGACCAAGATGCAATAGCTTATTCAAAGCACATTATTTAATGGCAAACATTTATACAGGGTGTTGAAGTAACTGAATCTGGTCATAGGCTCTGAGAGTTTTGGAACATTTTTAACATTTTGAATGCTATCTGTAACATCATTGCAGCACGGGATAAAGTCACACAACAGTGCTATTTGGAAGAAAGTTTGATGACATACGTGAACACATTCAAAAGCTTTAACAAAGATTCTTCTGTTGACAAAAATAGTAAGTAACAAGATATTAGTATATGGTGAACAGCCAGAATTGTACATGGATGAAGAGGATATTCATGACCTTGTTGGCATTGAGGCTGAAAAGTTACCAAAGAGAAGCTGATCAACTTGGAGAAAGAAAGTAGTAAAGAAGTTGAGGCAAAGGAAGAAGAATTTATAACTGAGACACCAAGAAAGTTCACAGTGAAGGAACTCGTGGCAGCATTGGCTATTGTCAGCAGTGGCTTAGGGATGTTAGAAAAAAAAATTCATTTTTTGCCAATTATAAGAGATTGGTAAGAGCTGACAGGCAAATATAGGATGCTCTTGCTTGCAAAAGAGAAATAAATAATGAAAAGAATAAATAAACTTTACAGTCAAAACTTGATATCTTCTTGAAAAACACTATGCTTGCTAAATCATCAGTAAGTGCCAATCCCTGAATTCTACCAGCAACTTTTTACCTTCATCAGAAGAAAGAGAAATTGATGACCCTGTTGCAGTAGCATCCCCATCACCCAGTAATTAATTTTAGTTCAATGTTTCAAACATTCTTCATGCCCTGTCTACTTTCAGCTGTGTATGTTAATGGTATCATTACAACCATTATGTTCTTCACGTTCTGTACAGTATTCAATAAGTTACATAAAATAGTCAACACTTTACTATAAAATAGGCTTTGTGTCAGATGGTTTTTCCCAACAGTAGACTAATGTATGTGTTCTAAACATGTTTAATGTAAGTTAGGCTAAGTTATGATGTTTTGTAGGTTACGTGTATTAAATGCATTTTTGACTTACAATATTTTCAACTTAGGATGGGTTTAATAATGGCATAACCCTATCACAAAGGGAAAAGCATCTGTATGAAATAAATTTGTATATTTTTCTCCTGTAGGTTTGTTTTATATCAATTTAATTATCTGGCCAAAAAAGGTAGAGGTAAAATTTTATATTCTCGGCAAATATCAGCAAACATAATTCAAGCACAGATTTAATAAGCATTTGAACAATGGGACTTTTCTTCCTGGAATGCTGTCATTGCTTTAAGAGTCCATTGTAAAGAGTCCAGGTGGAGAGGAAACTAGTTGTCTCAGACAAGTGTCCTAAATAACCATGAGATATGTAAGTGGGATCATTTTGGTTCACCTGGCCCCATTTGAACTACCAGAGCTATATTCATGAATATGGGGAACACCAACAGGAGAACCATACATCTGAGGCCAGCCCAAATTGTGAGCAAATTCAAAACCAACACTAAGTTGCTTTGATTATTTAACAAAAATTAAAAACACTTTTAATTTTTGATAATATAATTAGACTTAAACTATTAAAAGTCACAACATTTATAACAAAAGGAATTACGCTATAAATGTACGTGTTATACCACTCTTTATTTTCACCACTTAACCTGCTGAAAACCACTTGTAAAAATTAAGAAAATTAATCTTAAGAAAGAAAGTTTAATTAAGAAAACTAACCTAAACTGTATCGCTTAGGTTACAATTCTACTAAGAATCATTCTGGATTGGTTAACCAAATAGTGCACTTTTTGGAAAAGTTTTTCATGTAGTCAGTTCTTTTAAAAATTTTTAAATAGAAGTATTTTAAGGCAGAATGATTTATAATATTGTTGTAAATATTAAACCATGACTCAGATAGCTGTGTTATTAACCACTGGACATCCTTCTAAGGAAATGGTGCTACATAGAAAATGTAAATGTGAGACTTTCATGTACTGAAAAATATAGGCAAAAGATCAGTTAGATACCGCTTTAACCTTAGTCACGTTTTATAGTATTGTTAGAATTTCAAAGGGAGCATTATAATTATAAAATTGACAATCCTCTTTGAATAGACAAACATTACTAATGTAATAACATCTCTGGTATAGGGCTTTAAAAGTTAAGTATATTTAATAATTTTATTAAAGGGGACTTGCAACTTGTTTGATCTTGGAGAAAGCAACATAATTCTTCTTGCCAATCACTGTGGATTTTAAATTATATTAAGTAAATATAGTTAGAAAAAATAACCACGCATTTGGAAAACAAAATTGGATTGTTTAGATAATTGGCAAAACTCAAATCTAGAAAGATTAATGACAAATAAGTAAAACAAATTTGACTACTTTGGTAAAATATATGTTTGAAAATTGTTTAGACCTTGAGGTAGAGAAGAATTTTGAATACGTGACAGAGACTATAATGTAAAATATATTATTTGTAACTTTTACTATATAATAAATTAAAAACTTCTGTTCATCAAGGGACACATAGAAATAGTACCCAAACTGCATATATATTATATATAATATATATTCATAAAAAGTATATATATATTATATATATATGACCCAATATAAAAAATGAGCAAATAACTTCAATAAGCTTTTCATGGAAGAGGAATCGCATTTGTTCCAATGAGCATTTGAAATAATAATGTCATCCAAGAAATGCATAATGCAGATTTTAAAAATAAGATAATGTTGCAATCAATGCATAAATTTGGAATCACAATATTAATATATTGAAAATAATGTGGATTATTTGAACCTTATTTTTAAATAAGATTTATTGATATAATTTCAAAAATATTTAATTTAAGTGAACGGCTATTGTAAATGAACAGTTCAATAAGTTTTGTTTGACAAATATAAACAGCTGCAGAATCACTACTAAAGTTAAGGTTTAGAGTATTTCCATCATTCCAGAAAGTTCTTTCATTCTATTCTGCAGTCAATTTACAGCTCTATCCTACACTTGGAAAAAAATGATTTATTTTCAGTCATTATAATTTTGCCTATTCCTGAATTTCCTGCAATCAGATACATAGTCTTTATATCTGGATTTCTTCCCATAGCCTAATGATTTTGAGACTTATCCATGATATGGCTACTGGATTTAAAAACTGGAAAATCACTTTGGAAAATAGTTTATATTGTGAATTGAAACTTCACGTATGTATATTGAACAGGACGTATACACCAAGTCTCAGTTACAGTGTTACTAATGTTAAAAGCATATTGATGTATAGATAATGAATAAAGAATGCAGTATTTCACTCACTGGATTTTACTTTTATTTACTTGTTGTAAACGCTTCGGTTATTTTCTAGAGTTCTAACAAAGGCAATAGTGACTGTTTTGCTCATTTTTGTGGTGTTTCAGTGACGAGATGAGCTCTTGGAGATCCCTATTTCACCATTTTTCAGCTGACATCATTCCAGTTCATTTATTTTATGAAATGGATATTACAAAGTAGCAAGCCTGCACAGAATTTCTATTTAATTTAGGTATTTTAAAGAAACTTCATTGTTCTTTTTTGTTATTGTAATTTAAATTAACTATTTTGTGGGAACTATACCCTTGGTGACAGGATATCCATATGCTCATGCCTGAAGGAAACATTATAACAGGGTAGAAAATAACTGTGGTTTGCTTTTATAAGATCATCCAAGTGTCTCAAGCACTTGTTAAATCTACTTTACATGTTCATTCTCTTCCTAATTGTACAAATGCCTATTAAGTATTCATTACATATATAGGATTTTGTTTGTCAACATCCTAGGAATACAGAATTATAATTTATTAAATATGCTTTTAACAAATTCCCAACCTATTAATAAATGCCAGTCAGCAAAACAAAGCAGGGCATGTAATTTAGTTGTTTTTTTTTGTTTTTTTATCTAATCCTACCTGGCATATTTATTTGCTCCCTTTTGAGCATGCTAATTCATACATGAAAGTGCAGCTTGTTTTATATCCAGACCTTTGTGCTGAGAAGCCCTTCTTTACCCATTTGTTTTATTCTCATCCTTTGGTAGTTGAATCTTGATCATTTTTCAGTCCATTCTATATCTAAGTCTCTGATTTGTGAAACATGATTAGAAAACTCTGAATTCTAAAATTTTGAATGACTGTTCCATATTGGATCTACGAGCATTCCATTTTAATACAGCAATGTCATGGATGAATTTTCCAGTGGCGTGTTCTAGGTTTTGCTTACCTCACGATCTGCTGACCTTGGTTAGTTCCCCCAAAGAGAGACAGAGTGACCAGAAAAGAAAATTATTGTATGGGGTAGCATATAAATAAGGTTTCAAAGTTAGAAAGTAATGAAATTGTCTGGGTTTGATCTCAGACTCTTATCTTTGTATATGTAAATAAACTCCTGTTTGTGAAATTGGTAATAATAAATATTATTCACATATTTTACTGTAAGGCTAAATCATATAATACATGCAAAACTTGAGACATTTTACATTTATAGAACTAAAAATGCATTATCATTATTATGAAGAATGAATAGGATCCGAAAAGCCAAGAAGCAAGTATGAATTCTAGGCAGTGATAGGGACATAAGCATAAATGCAGGAAAGTCTATAGCCTATAAAGAGACCAATCTGTTTGAAACCAGAACTTACAGAGTGAGCCATAATAGCAAACTTGATTAGAATTATTAAACTTATCTAAAATTTGAAAGGTAGTGAATGTCAATTTAAAGATCTGGATCATTCTTTCCAAGGAATGTAATTTTAACTAGGTAAAATATGTGAAATATTTAGGCTAGAGAAGCAAGTACATGGTGAACAAGTTTCATTTTCTAATATAAGAAGGACCATCAGGTGGAAGAGCTTGTTCTGTGTTGCTCAAGATTGCAAACCTAGAGCTATCAGTTTAGTTTATACGTAGGCATATTTATACTCACAGGAATAAATTATTTAGAACAAATAGATGTCTGTCAAAAGAAGACTGCTACATATAATAATAAAATGTTACTCACTAGAATTAAAATAGCAAAGGCTAGAAGACAACCACAGATGCTCTAAAAGGTGTCAATATAGAATAGGAATTAGGAATTGATGTATGTATGTGAGTGTATTTATTCTTTAAGGAAAGACACTGTATGATTTAATCACGATCTGAAAGTGATACATAACTTAATAAAGGCGAAGACCTATCGAAACACAACAACGGACTTAGATGCCTTAAAAGGATTTTAAGATCCCAGTGAAAAGTCAGTATTCATAGAGAAGCATGTAGATGTTGCAATTTTGGCATAACAACTAGCCTTGATTTTCATTAATTGCTCACTCTGATGGCTTTCTCCCTTTTTACTTTGATACGTATTGCTGTGCTTGCTTCATCCAGTTCCTAAGGTTTCATGCCTATTCTGGTAAATTGAGCTACTCTTTGGCATTTTTGTTTTGTGAAGTTCAGCATTTATCTCCAGACTCTTAACTCACAATGTCCTTTAAACTGAAAACACCAAAAGTCTTCCAAACCTTTTCCCAACTTCCCACATTGCCACACCTGGAGACCTTTTTTCACAATCTTTTTTTTATTACTTTCACTGACAGGTTTTACTTTTGTTGTTATTCTTTTGTGAAGGATATTTTTCAAGTCTGGCTATTGTTAAGTCATGAACCTTATCTGTAAGTCAAAGTCTGTTTAGAGAAAGAAAATATTATGAAACACAAAGCAAGGTTAGGGGAGCAGAACTGTGACTCTTTCATTTGCAAGCTATCTTAACTTTGTAGGCATGGACTTTTATTGTCATTTTATTCAGTAAATTTAAAGGCATAAAAAACAAGCTGTAAATCCAAACCACAAAATAATATGCTAAATGAGGCAGACCCAGTGGTACATTTTTGGAAAGGCTACTATATTAGAATTCTCCTAGGATGTTAGCATGTCTCCAGTACTGTAAGTCACTCCTTAAGCAATCAAGTTTTAGGACTATTGGGTATGACTTAATAATCCATAATAAACTTGCAGTGTTCTGTAATTCTTTTAGAGATCTGAGAGCATTCACATCCCCTGCCCGTATATTCCTCTTGACCTTTAAAATCACCAATCCTTAGCTCATTCTTGTGGATTCAGGACAAGTCAGACACCAGGCTGTCTTCTGTGAGCCAGAGTGACAAACATTTTATCAAGGTTTAATTAGATTTTTCCTTTTACAACCAATGACTCAGTAGCCCTTTCATAAAACAGTGCTGAAAGAATTTGTACATGCAACCTCAAGGGGGAAAGAGTGGATTCCCTAACCCATTTGTCAACATTCTGGAATCAAAGAAAAACTGTTCAAAGATAGGGCTAAGAAGCTGATTTTACATGAAGTAGATAGTGTTTCATTTGCAACACAACATTTGATATATAGATTCATGGCATTATGTTTTTATCTTGTAATACTGACACTGCTGGCAGCTCAACCAGCTATTCCATTAGAACATCCCATAGGAATTCTGGAATTTATCAGCTGCCCATGTAAAAAGAGATAAAGCAAAGGAAAAAAATATTAAGGCTTATTTTTATCAATAAAACAGGGCTGTGCCTTCAGAATCAAAGCTTTTAAGCCTTTATCATGAGCAGTCCGAAAGAAGCAAGTTGAGAGGCAGTGGCAAAAACATGTATATGAACAATATCTTTTTATGTCAACACATACATTCTATTCAGCTTATTTTTTCCTTGAAAATCACAGAATAGCAAAGAGTCTTACTTTATTTTTCATTCCAAATTTATAACTATAATCATGACTTGCCAAGAAAGTGGTGAAGATGTAAGTTGTGAAGATGCTTTAGTGAAAGCTTCTGAGTTACTATGAGAGAGCATAAGAAGGTATAAAAACATAGAAACACACTTTTTAGACGAGATTTATTTAACATGCAGGCTACAGTTCCTATGTGGCCAATAGTATCTTGAGGAAGAGCCTTACTTAGTGTTAGTAAAAAGAAAGTTTATCTAAGTAGCCAAAATATGAGCCACTAAGGTCTAGAACAACACGGTCCAATATAAATTTATGAGATAATGGAAACACTCAACATCTGCACTGTTCTTAATAGTGGCCACAAGCCAAGTGCAGCAATTGAGCACTTAAAATATGACTAGTTGGACGAAGGAACTAAATTTCAAATTTTATTTGATTTTAATTAATTTAATTTTAAACTAAATATATCTATAAAACTTTAATTTGTGAAATTAAAGGGGAAAACGTTCAAATAATGTAGGTAACTTACAGAGTTTGCCGAAACCACATTTCATTGTATCCCTTTCCAAGTCAGTTTTATTGAATGATGTTTTGTGTGCTTAAGCATATCTTGCTTAGGAAATATTCAAAGAATTTGATGCAGAGAGAGACTTTTTCAACTTTAATTTGAAATAATTCATATGATTGGTAAAAGGAGGCTGTGGAAGAAATTGATTGAACTACTTTCTATGATCTTCAAACAAATACTCTCCTCATCCCAACTTTGTGATTCTCAGTGCTTTATGTTCACTTTTTATTGATATGTCACACTGATAAATTAAACATGATGCCTAAAGAAAAAAAAAATGTGAGAAGAGCAAGAAGGCTGGAATTCAAACACAAACTAATATGGACTAAAGAGATGAAAAAGATACTATGTTTATTTATGTTGTTAAAATGCTTTGAGCTCTGTGGAATGCCAAAGAAGAAAATAAGATTTTTCATAAAAAATGACCAGATGGTCAGGAGTTCAAGACCATCCTGGCCAACATAGCGAAACCCCATCTCTACTAAAAATACAAAAATTAGCCGGGCATGGTGGTGCATGCCTGTAGTCCCAGCATGCCTGTAGTCAAATGATTCAAAAGAATCATTTGAACCTGGGAGGTGGAGGTTGCACTGAGCCAAGCTTCCACCACTGCACTCTAGCTTAGGCAACAGAGTGAGTCTTCATCTCAAAGAAAAAGAAAACAACAACAGCAAAACAGATGTTAATAAGATGAACCATATTTTGGTTTCTATAGCTCCTTTTAGATGTATCTGCTTATGGCTGTGCTTCAATGAAAGCATATAATTTCTTTTCTTGATTACCTTTTTCCCCATTCCTTTCACAATTATTTATTGAAAAACTGGTGTTTAACAGGTTCTATATTATGTTCTAAATTAATAGTGACTTGTGCTTATCAAAAGCATTGTGTTGGCTGGGCTCAGTGGCTCAAGCCTGTAATCTCAAGACTTTGGGAGGCTGAGGTGAACAGATAGCTTGAGCCCAGGAGTTCGAGGACAGCCTGATCAACATGGTGAAGCCTTGTCTCTACAAAAATGCAAAAATTAGCTGGGCATGATGGTGCATGTCTGTAGTCCCAGCCACTTGGGAGGCTGAGGTGGGAGGATCATTTGAGCCTGGGGAGGTTGAGGCTGCAGTGAGCCATAATTGGGCCGCTGCATACACTCAAGCCTGGGATATAGAATTAGACCTTCAAAAAAAAAAAAAAAAAAGAACAAAAACGGTTCTACAGCCATGACTGTGCAGAATATCCTGGTTTCCACTAGCTCTGTAAATTGTACTTTTCATCTTGAGAAACAATAAGCATTGAAATAATGATATAAACCTGTATTTGGAAATATACCTAAGTTCTTAAAAATAGTTATTTGTTAAATATTCTTACATCAATTTTTTGAGTAATACTAAAAAGTGTACATTTTTTAAAAATACATAAGATGCCAAAAAATGGATAATCTAAATGAAATGAAAAATATCTAGAAACACACAAATTAGCAAGACTTAAGTACAATAAAGTAGAAAATGTGACAAGGGTGACAACTAGTAGGGAAAATTAAATCAATAGCCAAAGACCTCCCACAAAGGAAAGTCCAAATCCAGATGAATTTACTGATACATTCTACCAAACATTTTAATTAATATCAATCTTCCTCAAATTCCTCCAAAAAAAAATTGAAGAAGAAAAGACAATTGCAAACTCTTTGCATAAGGCCAGCAATTCCCTAATACAAAAGCCGCTACAAGAAAACTAAAAATATTCTTAAAAAATATTAGTGCAAAAATGCACAATAAAATACCAGGAAACAAAATTTAACCATATAATAAATGGATTATATACCATGAGCAAGTAAAATTATTTATGGAAAGCAAGGATGGTTCAATACAGATGAATAAATCAATGTAATACACCACATTAACAGAATGAAAGGAAAAAATCCCAAATAATCATTTAAGTTGATGCAGAAAAGACATTTGATAAAATTTAATGTACTTTCATGATATAAACACTCGACACACTAGGAATAGAGATATTTCAACATAAGAAAAACCATATGTGAAAAATCAACAGCTAACTTCATACTCAATGGAAAAAGACAAAAGATTTTTGTTCCAAGATCAGAAACAGGCAGAGATTCTCACTTTTACCACTTCTATTCAACATAGTATTGGAAGTTCCAGCCAAAACTATTAGGTAAGCAAAGGAAATAAAATTTCAGATGACATCATTTTATACGAAAAAAACATTCCACACCAAAACAAACAACTATTAGAACTGATAAACAAATTCGGTAAAGTTGCAGAATACAAAATTAACGTGCACAAATCAATTGCATCTTTATACACTAACAATGAACAAACAAAACAAAATAGAGAAAACAATTCCATTTACAGTAGCATCAAAAAGAATAAACTACTTAGTAATAAATTTAACCAAGGGGGTGTGAGACATGTACGTTGAAACCACAAAATGTTGCTAAAAGAAATTGAAGAAGATAAATAAATAAAAAAAAAATCCAGTGTTCCTCAATTAGAAGACTCATGTTTAAGATTCAAACAGATATTTATACACTAGTATTCATAGCAGGACTATTAACAATAATCAAAAATGAAGCAGCCCAAATATCCATTGGTAGATGAATGGATAAATGAAATGTGGTATATACATACAAAAGAATATTCTCTAACCTTAAAAATGAAGGAAATTCTGATACAAGCTACAGCATAGCCTAACATGGAAGACATTATGCCGCATGTCTTCCAGAAAAAAGAATGCATGATTCTAATTCTGTGAAGTACCTAGAGGAGTCAAAGTCATAGCAACAGAAAGTAAAATGGTGGTTACCAGAGGCTAGGGAGATGGGAGAATGGAGAATTCTTGTTTAGTAGGCACAGAGTTTGAGTCTGGAAAGATGAAAAAGTTCTATAGTTGAAGGGTGGTGATGTTTGTATAACAATGTGGAAGTATTTAATACTACTGAACTATATACACTTAATGGCTAAATGGTCTAATTACCATAATTTTAAAAATGTCAACAAAATGCAATATGGTATCCTGGATTGGATATTCTCCACTGTTTTCTGGAACAGAAAGTGGACATTAGTTAAAGAAAAAAAAAAAAAAAACAGCAGTGAAATCTGAACAGAATCTCCAGTTTAGTAAATATTATTGAACCAGTGTTAATGTCTTAGTATTGGCAAATGTACCATGGTGATGTAAGAGGTTAACATTAGAGGAAGCTGAGTCAAAAAACTCTTTGAAACCTTACAACTTTTCTATAAATCTAGAAGTATTACAAAATAAAAATCGGTACTTATTAAATAAAAGAAAATTTAAAGGAAAATATTTACTATACATATTTACAATCCATCTAACATTAACCAACAAGTTTACTCAGTAACTCTAAACCATCTCAACAATTTAAGAATGTAAAAATGCTGTAACTCCAATCACTCCTCCTATCTTAGGCATTGTTATTTTCTGATATTTTCACTCTACATTGGTTTTGACAATGATGATAAAAATGATTTTTATGTTTTACTTTAGTGTTTAGATTTACCCATATGTTTACCGATGACACGTTGATCATTTTTACTTACAAATAATATTTTATAACTAGGATATTTGATTTCTTTCTGAGGTTCACCCTTTGAGATTTCTTTCCTTGACCATCTATTAGTAATACATTCTCAGTATTTCTCTCTCTCATTCTCTCTTGCCCCCTCCTTCCCTCCCTCCTTCTCTTTGTCCCTATCCCTCTTTCTCTTCCATATTTACTAATATTGCTTTACAATAATTTTATTTCAGCACTTTGAACATATTATTCTACCTTTGAGACTTAACTTTTGATGTTAAGAAATTTGCTGCTTTGTAATTCAATTTTAGACAGTCTTTGGATGTCCTCCCATCCAAATTCTATCTTCTTTTAGGATCTCATCTTTCTGCTGATGTTTCTCAAGTTCATTGAAATAAGTTTTGATTCGATTAGTTTTATGTGCTATATTAGTCTTTTTTGTGCTTAAAAGGTCTCAAGATTTGTGTTGATAATAAATGTAGCCCCATCATGAAAAACAGAATTTCGTAAGAGTCTAACTATGTAAACAAATTGTTTTTATGATATTATTTTGAAAAGCATTATGGTCCTTTAGCATATATTCAATTTCATATTTATCTTTGAATATAAGTGCCTTTTATTCAATTGCATATTTATTCTGTTTCAAAATGTATATCTGGTTCATTTCAAGGGTTTAATATAAGTGTTTCCTTCAAATACCCTAGAAATTGGGAAGACCAAGAATAATGTGTCAGAAGATTCAGTATCTTGTGAGGGCCTGTTTTCTCATAGATGACCCTTTCATACTGCGTCCTCACATGGTAGAAGGAGTAGGTAGCTCTCTAGAACATCTTTTACAAGGGCACTAATCTCATTCATAAGGGCTCTGCCCTTGTGACTTAACCATATCTCAAAAGACACCACTTCCTAATACTATCACCTTGGGGGAGAAGATTACAATGTATGTATTTTGCAGGAATACATTCAAATCAAAGTAAGCTTTTTTGAAGCTGTTACTTATAATAAAATCTACCCTCCCTTGATGAAATATTTTATCTCCTCTGTGTTTCAGTGGACTTCTCATCCACTTATTTCCACAAGCCAAATCTTAGAAGAGGTCTTAGATATATTTGCATTTTGAAAAAAAAGTATAAAATTTTGAATAAAAGTGTTCTTTCCCACATATTATTTCAATTAACAAATTAATAGAATAATTTCAAAATTCATAATATTCATGTAACAATACTGACAAGGAAAATGTTGTCTGTAAATGTTAAGCATTAAAAATAATGAATAAATTTAAGTTGTCAGTTAAGTATCCAGTGAAGAAGCTTGTGGAGATTTCTGTTTCCAGCCAAGAAGGAATTAGAGGGACTGAATTTATCCTTTTACCTGAAATCATAAAAAAATACTGGAAAAAGGCCGGGCGCGGTGGCTCACGCTTGTAATCCCAGCACTTTGGGAGGCCGACGCAGGCGAATCACGAGGTCAGGAGATTGAGACCACGGTGAAACCCCGTCTCTACTAAAAATACAAAAAAATTAGCCGGGCATGGTGGCGGGCACCTGTAATCCCAGCTACTCCGAGAGGCTGAGGCAGGAGAATGGCGTGAACCCGGGAGGCGGAGCTTGCAGTGAGCCGAGATCGCGCCACTGCACTCCAGCCTGGGTGACAGGGCGAGGCTCAGTCTCAAAAAAAAAAAAAAAATACTGGAAAACTATATCAGATGGTAGTTTTCAGCACATTAGAAATCAAGTAAATGAAAATCAACTATGAAAGATAAGAAAAAGTTGAAGAAAGTTGAAGCGAGCATATAACTGTCCCAGATTATTACCTTAAGAGAATGACCATACTTAATGCAGGGAAGAAAACCCATTGATAATATGATAGTCTCTAAATTTTGGAAACAAAATGGAAAGTCCAGTAAGAAAAAGGTATCTTCAGTCAACAGGACAGATTTCTGAGGAGGAGAAAGCTATACAGAGACCAAACTACAAAAAGTGCACAGAATCTTTTTGAGTATTCAATAGAATACTAACCAACACGTGTTGTGAGGAAACTACCTGAGACCAGGAAAAACACTACCTGAAATGATTAGTGGTAAGAATGCCTACCACTCATGCAAGAATGGGAATAGTGTCAGTTCCTAGTCTTCATTTTAGAAACCATCAGAGGCATTGGGTAGAGTATTCAAAGTACCTTTCAATAATGGGACAATGATAATCCTAAACATCACTCTGAACTCACATAAGTAATCTTAACCCAAGACCCAAATGGGCCACACAATTTATAGGTAACTTGATTGTGTCACAAAGCAAAACACACAAAAATTTTAGGAATCAAAAATATGCCACATGCAACAGTTAAAATGTACAATGTCTGGGATCCAATAAAATATTAAGAGGAATGCAAAGAATCAGTAAAGCACAATTAATAAGAAAGAGAAAAATAAATCAGTAGATAACCAATCTAGAATTAACACCAATAATAGAGTTTTTAAAATAAACATGGAAACAGTTATTATACATATTTTCTGCATATTCAATAAGTGAAGACATAGAAAATATTTTAAAAAATCAAAATCAAATATCTGAAAGGAACTTTGAAAAGACATGTTTGCCTATAAGAAATAAAGAATAACAGCAGATTTATTATAAGAAAATATAAGAGAGAAGACAGTGTTTCAATATCCTTAAAATCTTGAAACAAAAAAAAAGTCCATTAAAATTCTATACCCTGCAAAAATTATAATTGATAAGACATTCTGGTAAAGGCAAAACTATAGATACAACAGACAATCAACAACTGCCAAAATTTGAGAGTGAGGAGTCAGTTGAATGGTAAAATACAGAGGATATTTTAAGGCAGTGAAACTATTCTTTATGATATTTTAATGATGAATTTTAACACTGTGAGTTTGTTAAAACCCATATAACTATATAGAAAAGTTTAACCTTAATTTATGTGCATTAAAATACTTTAAGATATTCAGGGATAAAAAAATAAAATGCAGATTGTGACATATCAATGTAGTTAATGTAACTGTACTAAACAGCCTCACTAAAGGAGGTAAATGAAGATGCTGATCTAAAGACATTTGGAAATGGGTGGAGTGTGTAGAACTAAACACAACATACGTTGCATATAAACAACAAACTCTAGTGGATAAAATGTACCCAATAATGCTACTGTTTTGAATTATAAAACCACTATACATGGATACTGAAACTGAAAAATTAAGTAAATAGATGGCAGATGGTGAGAACTAGATTCTCACTGCTAGAGTGGTATTTTACAGATAGTCAAAGGGAGAAGGCTAAAATGATGTAGGACTGGATTAAATTTTGAATTGTCAAGCTTAGCTTTATATGCACAAAGACACACAATGATGGAGTAAGTCAAGGGACACAAGTGTCAAATGAAAAAGCTTCTAATGGCCAAAGCCAAAACAAATAGAAGGTCAAATGGAGGTGGAGTATAAGGTGAAATATAAATTTCTGCACCTTAAATGTGGCCTGTGCATAGTGACTTCCTTCCAATTAGTACAGTATAAAAAGAGGGGGAAAAGAATAACTTTACAGTGGAGGAACTTGACAGACTCTAACTCAGCCTGGTGATTAAGGTTAATATGAACTGTGGTTAAGTCATGTTGATGACATGTACTTTATACAATGTGATGAAAATGATACATTATATATGTGGTCTTACTCCTCAAAACATATAACCTCAGTCTAATTATGATAAAATCATCAAACAAATCACAAGTGAGGGACATTCTACAAATTACTTGACCAGCACTCCTTAAAATCCTCAAGGACATAAAAAACAAGAATGTATGAGAAATTGTCACATCTAAGAGGCTTTTAAAGAGACATGGTGAATAAATGCATCGTGGTGTCTTGAATGGGATCCTGGAATAGAAAAAGTGCATTAAGTAAAATCTAAAACAGTCTAACTAAAGGATGAACTTTAATCAATAATATGTCAATATTGATTTATTAATTGTGATTAATGCACTATATTAGTGTAACATGTAAATAATGGAGGAAACTGGTGCAAAGTTTCCTCTGGAATGTAGGCATTCTCTGTACTATATTTGCAACTTTTCTGTAAATCTAAATCTACTCTAAAATGAAAAGTTGATTGTTTTTAAAGTATCAAATTTTATATTCCTAATATGTGCACTTTATTGCAGGTTAACTATACCTTAATAAAGCTGATTTTTAAAAAGTATCCAGCAAAGATGCCAAAACCTAACAATGGAATTAAAGCAAACAAAGTGCAAGAGAAGAAACAATTTAAAAAATGAGCAGACATTAATAAGATAAAACATAAAATTAAAATAGAGTCAACAGAAACAGATGCTGATTATTTGAAAAGACTAAAAAATTGGCAGGCCTCAGGAATAACAGATTAAGGGGGAAAGCAAATAATTACGAAAACAATTATAAAATGGGAAAAGTCTTTATGCCAACAGTGCAAAAACTTACACAAAGTAGCAGCCTCCAAAAACTATTGTTTACTTAAATGAACAAAAAATGAAGTGGAAAACATAAGTAAAACATTATTAAGTACAATGAATTAATACTTAAAATCTGTCTGTTGGATTTAAAATTGATTTAGCCTCTTAGGAAAACTGTTTGACAGAATCTATGATCCAGCAATTCCTTCCCTGTATACACCCAACAAAAATAAATGTGCACACAAAAGTTACTGCAAGGTTATTTACAGCACCATTATTTATAATAGTCAGAAAATTGAAAAATCCAAGTGCTTATCTCCAGTGGAAGGGATAATAAATTGTGGCACGTCCATACAATGCCCTTATACTGAACCAAGACACTATTGTAAAACACAGGAAGAAAGAATATTACAAACCTAATGTTAGGTTTTAAATGCCAGATGTTTAAATGCCTAATGTTAGGTTTTAAATGTATTAGTTCATTCATACGAAGCTTAAAAAACAGAACAAAATAAAAACGGCTAAACAATCTATTTTGTTTTAGGTCAGAATAGTGGTTATCCTCAAGGAAGAGAGAAACTAAGAGCTAGAAATGGGATCCGTATGGGGTTCTGAATACTGGTGATATTTTATTTACTTGGCAGTTCCTGTTTGGATTTCTTCTCTTGGTGAAAATTCAGACAACTACACACTTATAAAAGTACTCATATCAAGATCACATCAAGATGTTCCAGTCTTCCGAGTAAGAGATTTCCACCCCAATAAGAAATTCATCAAAGACATCATGAAGAACATTTACACACCAATCTTATTTTTCACATAGATGTAAAAAGCCTAAACAAAATATTAGTAATTACCTAGCAATATATGTTTTCCATATTTTTACATACATAGTAAAACTTTTAAAGATAGTGCTTAACTCGGCAGGGAATGGGGAGAGAGAGGGAATGTATTTGAAAATGGGTTAACAAATGGCTTTTTTAAAAATCGAGATGAGTGGGAGATGTGTTAAATGACATTTTAGGCAATACTAAAGGCAGAGACTTGATTAAATAGAGAGCTACCTAAAAACTTACCCAGAATGCAACAGAGTAGCCAACTGGTTGAAATAATGAATTCATGAAACATGGAGGATAAGATG
The DNA here is from genome assembly GCF_009828535.3 of Hylobates moloch. NCBI lineage: Eukaryota > Metazoa > Chordata > Mammalia > Primates > Hylobatidae > Hylobates > Hylobates moloch. Next base: position 44,126,657 of record NW_026652281.1, read on the forward strand.
AGAAGGTCTAACATTCATATCTGAAAAGAGAATATATAGAATAAGAGAGAAACAATATTGTAGAACTTTATTAGCATAAAGATTGTTTTACAGTAACTTTTGTGCATTTATTCGGCTCAATAACAATTTTTTTTTTTTTGTATCTTCACAAGTAAAAGGAAGACCCAGGGATACATTGATCCAATCACTGGTGTAATATTGAGAAACAAGCCATGTTTGTGAGTCCTGAGACACCCTCAGGTGACACTAATACCTCTATGCATCTTCAAACTATGCAGTAACGTTCTTTTATTTGTACTTGGGAAAAACGTGTTGGGAAATCATGCAAATAATTGAATAAGATGAAGAAAGTTAATGCTACTATAACAGTTTCCTCTATTAAACCAAACAAGTTTTCACCTGATAGATTATAAATTTCTTATAAACCCTCTCATTTTAGAGCTAAGAATGACATTTTAATAAATGAAATACTGAGATATATATATATATATATCATATATATATATATGGCTTTTAAGTATCATCCCTAGTATTTGTATTCCTAGTTTAATTTGTTCTAACAATGTCTTTAAAGTATATTAAATAAAGAAATTTTAGGACTTTATATTTTTTCCTTGTATTAGACACCTTCCATGTGAGAAAGAAACATTACTTGGAAACAATTTTTATGGTATATGTAACCACAGAGTGCAAAATCAATTTTGTCATCATCCAAATGCCTTGGTGCTTAAAAATATGGTTTGTTTTGGTTTGGTTGTGTAGAGCCATTACCTACATTAGGACAAGAAAGCCAATCTAGTGGAATTGTGGATAAAGAAGGTTTATAAAAGTAGCATTAGGGGTCAAGTGTTAGAACTAAAGTTGTACTATTTGTTTAACAAACTCGGGAAGTCTTAACCAATTAGTAATGGTGAAGCCACAGCCTGGCCAACATGGTGAAACCCCATCTCTACTAAAAATCCAAACATTAGCTGGTCATAGTGGTGTGTGCCTGTAATCCCAGCTACTTGGGTGGCTGAGGCAGAAGAATTGCTTGAACCTGAGAGGCAAAGTTGTAGTGAGCCAAGATAGCGCCACTGCACTCTAGCTTGGGCAACAGAGTGAGACCCTGTCGAAAGAAAGAAAGGAAGAAGGCAGGAAGGAAGGAAGGAGAGAAAAAGAAAGAAAAGAAAAAAGAAAGAAAGCGAAAGAAGGAAGGAAGGAAGGAAGGAAGGAAGGAAGGAAGGAAGGAAGGAAGGAAGGAAGGAAGGAAGGAAGGAAGGAAGGAAGGAAGGAAGGAAGGAAGGAAGGAAGGAAGGAAACAAGTAAAGTCAACTTTATATATGTAGTAAAATTAGTGTTGCCTGAGAATCATCAGTCTTTCAGTTAGGAAGAGAACAGCAGCAGAAGGGGCACACAGTTATTCCCAGACAGAAGATACCCAATTAAAAAAAAAAGCGAAGGAAAGATTATCTTCATTTGATGATTAACACACCAGCAATCTGTAATAACATCAAATACATGTAAATAGTCATTCGTTGAAGTCAGCAACAGCAGGTTCATCAGTCCAGAACATAAATCATGTTGCTTGGAGCAAAGGCTTTCAAAAAGTATGCTCCCTGTTCATGGAATTTATTACTAATTCCATCCATGGTACATGTTTGGAAATTCAGAAAACTGTGTTTTGAGATATACACTGTATTTGTTAAACACACATCTCTTTCTCTCTCTGTGAGTGTGTATGTGTGTGGAGAGAGAGAGAACACTACCAATATAAAATACTTAGTGATTTATAGATAAAAGGCACATTTTAGAGGTACGTCATATTATTTGTAAATTTTACATTTTCCTTTGTCAACCGTAACTTCCAATGGCAAAAACAAGACAAATTGAAAAATCAGCATTTTCAATTATTTTGAATCTTGTTTTCTCTCAGAATTTAATAAGTTTTCAAGCGCAAACAACCTACACTATCACACTTTTCCTCCCTGTTGAGTTCTCATTTTTGATTCCCCAAAGGTGAGATGAGGAAGAATTACACTTCAGTTGAAAACACAGATCAGGCAAAAAAAAAAAACAAAAAAAAAGCAAAAAAAATACATTTCCTTCTTACAAGTCTTTATTCTCTTAGTACTTAGGAATGCTTTTATTTATTTTGAGCTTTTCAAGCCAGATAATCTTTTGATTTCATTACATGTAATGATGATTTCCATTTTAGATGAATGAATTTGAAATTAACATATCAGAATAAGCTGCTTGGGTAAACAATTTTGTTCACATACATTAAAATTGTTTTTTAATTAAAGAGACACGTAATTGTGGTATTCATTAGTCAGCGAAGTGAAACAACAGAAAACCTGAGTTTTCCCAATTAAACTAAAAGCTTAATAGAAATTTGCTATTAAATGTTTTTCATATTTGACATTTTAGGTAAATACATATATAATTACATAAATCAATTTTTTATTTTTCAACAAAAACAATTAACCAATAAATAAGCAAAAGTCTCTGAGACTGATAAGCGCTATAAAGAAAAACTAAAGCTGTTTATTGTAGTGTGAAGTGGGGAGATCTCTCAGATGAGGAAGTAAGAGAAGGCTCCTCTCAGGAATTGACTTTGAACCAATTGAGTAAGGAGCAAGTCACATAGATACTGGGCAGAAAGCATTATAGCACAAAGGTAGTATATACAGAGCCTCGAGACTAGTGAGTGCACAGTGTGTTTGAGGATTAGAAAAGAAGCAATGTTGTCTGACACATACTAAGAAAAAGCAAGAGTGGTAATAAATGCGTTTGGAGAGGAAGCCAGGAGCTAAATCTTGTTGGATTGTTTGAGCATTATAAAGAATTTAAATTCAATTTTAAGTGTGCTGGCAAGTGTTTCACGGTTTCTAGATTATGGTGACTGACAGTTTTGGAAAACAATGAAGTTCAATTCTTCAGCCCTCAGTTAAGAAAAGATAGATTATACTTCTAGGTAAAAAGTCTGAAAATGAAAAATGATAATTTCATTTGTACCTGAGGATTACATACTATCTCCTATCACATATACTCTATGTCTCTAAGATTAAAGTGATGGCTCTGGCCCAGATGAGCAAATACAGATAAATACCCTACGTAATTATATGTTAGACTGCTCCAACTCCATTTAGCTATGGGTCTGATAGAAGATGAACTTCCAAGAGGTATGATGTGACGATAAATCTTACTATCATCTGAAATTTTAACATGGTGAACATTTCTATCACCCTAAAGCTCACAGCCAGATCTCTTGTACAATGGTTCTGATCTCTCTACTCTGAATCATAACTCTGTTCATTTCTCTGTGAACCATTTACACAAGAAAACCTTATTTAATTTGGCTAAATTATGCTGTGTCTGTTCTATTCATCAACATCTACTTACCAAATACTTCAATGTGGAGGTCATTTATGGCACTGACAAGAGTAATTTCAGTAGAACCAAACTGAGTGGTCTTCAAGAGAGGAGAGAAAGACTGAGAAAGTCAGTCCACTGTATTTAATTTTTTTTTGTAATCTAAAACTAAATGCAGTTCTGAGTACTGTTTAGGGCAATAGTTTGAGTGAGAGGAGTGTTAATTAACAAAGGAGGCAGGAAAAATACACTTTTTAAGGAAATATAGTAGAATTAAATGTGCCCTGAGGAAATTACTGAGATTTGTGGTCATATTTAAAGTTAAATCAAGTAGACTGTTTATATTTTTCCCATCCTGCTTAGCTTTCCTGGTGCACGTTGATAGTAAGTAGATAATGAGATTAAGCCAACATTGGGGTTTAGCTAGTTGATATGGTTTGGCTGTGTCCCCACCCAAATCTCATCTTGAATTGTAGCTCCCACAATTCCCATGTGTTGTGGGAGGGACCAGGTGGGAGGTAATGGAATCATGGAGGCAGTTCTTGTGATAGTAAATAAGTCTTACCAGATCTGAGATCTGATGGTTTTATAAATGTGAGTTTCCCTGCACAAGTTCTCTCTCGTCTGCCACTGTGTAAAACGTGCTTTTTGCTGTCTTCCATGATTGTGAGGCCTCTCCAACCACATGGAACTGTGAGTCTATTAAACCTCTTTTTCTTTATAAATTACCCAGTGTTGGGTACGTCTTTATCAACAGTGTGAGAACAGACTAATACACTAGTCTAGTCAAAGAAAGCAAGGAAAAAAGGTAAAGAAATTGAAGATTGATAACAAAGAGATGGCTTTAATGACAGCGCAAAGGAATCTAATCTTGTGAGAAGGGGAGAAACTACCAAAGTGGAGAGATCAACAGTGAATTATTGGTGGTTTCAGTGGATGAGCTTTTATTTGGGGAGTTGAGCTTCTGGAAGAGTTTATAGTTTAATATGAAAATATGAATATTACAATAAGGGTATGATCATTAAAATTTTTGAAGTGATATAGATATTGATAGTGACAATGTCTGGAGGGAATGACAATTGAAATAGGTGATTGCAGTGAAGGGTAGAAAAAAATTACTGGCGTAAGAAGAGTATGAAAAAGATTAAAATGTGTTGCATAGATTACCTATATAGATAGTGACATTACCAAGAATAATAATATTCCTATTGGTGGAAAAAAAGATAATAAGCAAGGTGATAATATGTCAATGATACTTTTAGTAGGTGTTTACAACCATTAGGAAAATATACGCCTATCTTTCTGGTTCATTTGAAACAGATTGCTCTTCATTTGTTTGTTTAAGGGAAGGATAGAAACCTGTTCTAACTCCGGGACTGTTGCAACTTGGGATGTGTGTGAAAGATTATTTGAGAGCATTGCTGGGGGAAACAGTGTCCCTAGGTGATATCTAGATTTTAGTTAGAACAGGAAGTGGAAGAAACATTGAGGCAAAGGGAGGGTATACACGACTTTGTATATTCAGTGGTCACATAGGAGGAGTTTACATTGTGAAAGAATGAGTCACATCAGATATATACAGAGCCTTGAATCTTCAAGAGTCCAGATGATAAGGAAGCATAGCATAGCTTAGACTACTTAGGATGCTGACAGACACAAGGACACAGGAAGCATTTGGATAAATTTTGAAGATTCACTATGTGAATGTGTTAACTTGTTCATATTAGGCTGAGCTAAAGGAAGATCTTTTAGAAAGTTTATAGTGCTTGGACAGAAAATGTTGGGGATCAGAAAAAGTGGTGGTTTCACCATACGCATGAGGAATTTTCAGATGCTCTACCTTCATCCTTGATGTGAGTAATGTAAAAGCTGGGAAGAGGTGGTTTTACCAGGAACATGGATACTCTGTTGGGCCATTTTAGTCCCAAATTGAACTCCACCTCTCTATAATATGTTTCTCCTTATATTATGTTAGACATAAATAAAAGCTTATTTTCCTCCATTTTGTAAGGGAGAAAACGAGATTTGCTTCATATTATGAGGCTGAAGTATGATAAAGGGAGAAAGCTCTCATAATAACTTAGAATTTTGGTGGATTGTCTAGAAAATGGTCATTTGTTTCTTCCTGTGAATGGAAAAATACAGATGAGAAGGAAAGCACAAGATGCTAGAAGCCAATATTGAAGTGCTCAAAAATGATAAATTCTAATGAGAGTTTAAAGTAACATGTAGTTTTAAAGTGCCAGTTTGATTTAGTGTCAATAAAACAAAAAACTTTATGTTGTTTCTTTAAAAATTGCAGACAATTATATTACTTTGTGATAGCCCATGAAAAATGTTTCATATGGTTAATGTATTTTGTAACATCGTTCCTATTGTATGCACATGTTGGATTCAGACACTTTAAATTATTGTTGTATAGTCTCTGAGAAGTCATACAGTGAAGAAGTTCATTTACCTTTGTTTAATGAAGACCTTTTCAATATTTTTGACCACAAAACTCTGTTTGGTGTGTTGCATGTATTTACTTTTGTATGTGTACCTGGGCATGTGTTTAAGTAAATACCTATTAAAATTTTTTTTTTTTTTATACTTAGGGTTTTAGGGTACATGTGCACAATGTGCAGGTTTGTTACATATGTATCCATGTGCCATGTTGATTTCCTGCACCCATTAACTCGTCATTTAGCATTACGTGTATCTCCTAATGCTGTCCCTCCCCCCTCCCCCCACCCCACAACAGGCCCCGGAGTGTGATGTTCCCCTTCCTGTGTCCATGAGTTCTCATTGTTCAATTCCCACCTATGAGTGAGAACATGCGGTGTTTGGTTTTTTGTCCTTGCGATAGTTTACTGAGAATGATGTTTTCCAGTTTCATCCATGTCCCTACAAAGGACACGAACTCATCATTTTTTATGGCTGCATAGTATTCCATGGTGTATATGTGCCACATTTTCTTAATCCAGTCTATCGTTGTTGGACATTTGGGTTGGCTCCAACTCTTTGCTATTGTGAATAGTGCTGCAATAAACATACGTGTGCATGTGTCTTTATAGCAGCATGATTTACAGTCCTTTGGGTATATACCCAGTAATGGGATGGCTGGGTCAAATGGTATTTCTAGTTCGAGATCCCTGAGGAATCGCCACACTGACTTCCACAATGGTTGAACTAGTTTACAGTCCCACCAACAGTGTAAAAGTGTTCCTATTTCTCCACATCCTATCCAGCACCTATTGTTTCCTGATTTTTTAATGATGGCCATTCTAACTGGTGTGAGATCGTATCTCACTGTGGTTTTGATTTGCATTTCTCTGATGGCCAATGATGATGAGCATTTCTTCATGTGTTTTTTGGCTGCATAAATGTCTTCTTTTGAGAAGTGTCTGTTCATGTCCTCTGCCTACTTTTTAATGGGATTGTTTGTTTTTTTCTTGTAAATTTGTTTGAGTTCATTGTAGATTCTGGATATTAGCCCTTTGTCGGATGAGTAGGTTGCAAAAATTTTCTCCCATTCTGTAGGTTGCCTGTTCACTCTGATGATAGTTTCTTTTGCTGTGCAGAAGCTCTTTAGTTTAATGAGATCCCATTTGTCAATTTTTGCTTTTGTTGCCATTGCTTTTGGTGTTTTAGACATGAAGTCCTTGCCCACGCCTATGTCCTGAATGGTATTGCCTAGGTTTTCTTGTAGGATTTTAATGGTTTTAGGTCTAACATATAAGTCTTTAATCCATCTTGAGTTAATTTTTGTATAAGGTGTAAGGAAGGGATCCAGTTTCAGCTTTCTACATATGGCTAGCCAGTTTTCCCAGCACCATTTATTAAATAGGGAATCCTTTCCCCATTTCTTGTTTTTGTCAGGTTTGTCAAAGATCAGATAGTTGTAGCTATGCGGCATCATTTCTGAGGGCTCTGTTCTGTTCCATTGATCTATGTCTCTGTTGTGGTACCAGTACCATGCTGTTTTGGTTACTGTAGCCTTGTAGTATAGTTTAAAGTCAGGTAGCGTGATGCCTCCAGCTTTGTTCTTTTGGCTTAGGATTGACTTGGTGATGCGGGCTCTTTTTTGGTTCCATATGAACTTTAAAGTAGTTTTTTCCAATTCTGTAAAGAAAGTCATTGGTAGCTTGATGGGGATGGCATTGAATCTATAAATTACCTTGGGCAGTATGGCCATTTTCACGATGTTGATTCTTCCAACCCATGAGCATGGAATGTTCTTCCATTTGTTTGTATCGTCTTTTATTTCATTGAGCAGTGGTTTGTAGTTCTCCTTGAAGAGATCCTTCACATCCCTTGGAAGTTGGATTCCTAGGTATTTTATTCTCTTTGAAGCAATTGTGAATGGGAGTTCACTCATGATTTGGCTCTCTGTTTGTCTGTTATTGGTGTACAAGAATGCTTGTGATTTTTGTACATTAATTTTGTATCCTGAGACTTTGCTGAAGTTGCTAATCAGCTTAAGGAGATTTTGGGCTGAGACAATGGGGTTTTCTAGATATACAATCATGTCATCTGCAAACAGGGACAATTTGACTTCCTCTTTTCCTAATTGAATACCCTTTATTTCCTTCTCCTGCCTGATTGCTCTGGCCAGAACTTCCAGCACTATGTTGAATAGGAGCGGTGAGAGAGGGCATCCCTGTCTTGTGCCAGTTTTCAGAGGGAATGCTTCCAGTTTTTGCCCATTCAGTATGATATTGGCTGTGGGTTTGTCGTAGATAGCTCTTATTATTTTGAGATACATCCCATCAATACCTAATTTATTGAGAGTTTTTAGCATGAAGGGTTGTTGAATTTTGTCAAAGGCCTTTTCTGCATCTATTGAGATAATCATGTGGTTTTTGTCTTTGGTTCTGTTTGTATGCTGGATTACATTTATTGATTTGCATATGTTGAACCAGCCTTGCATCCCAGGGATGAAGCCCACTTGATCATGGTGGATAAGCTTTTTGATGTGCTGCTGGATTCGGTTTGCCAGGGTTTTATTGAGGATTTTTGCATCAATGTTCATCAAGGATATTGGTCTGAAATTCTCTTTTTTGGTTATGTCTCTGCCAGGCTTTGGTATCAGGATGATGCTGGCTTCATAAAATGTGTTAGGGAGGATTCCCTCTTTTTCTATCAATTGGAATAGTTTCAGAAGGAATGGTACCAGTTCCTCCTTGTACCTCTGGTAGAATTCGGCTGTGAATCCGTCAGGTCCTGGACTCTTTTTGGTTGGTAAGCTATTGATTATTGCCACAATTTCAGAACCTGTTATTGGTCTATTCAGAGATTCAACTTCTTCCTGGTTTAGTCTTGGGAGGGTGTATTTGTCGAGGAATTTATCCATTTCTTCTAGATTTTCTAGCTTATTTGCATAGAGGTGTTTGTAGTATTCTCTGATGGTAGATTGTATTTCTGTGGGATCGGTGGTGATATCCCCTTTTTCGTTTTTTATTGCATCTATTTGATTCTTCTCTCTTTTCTTCGTTATTAGTCTTGCTAGCGGTCCATCAATTTTGTTGATCTTTTCAAAAAACCAGCTCCTGGATTCATTAATTTTGTGAAGGGTTTTTTGTGTCTCTATTTCCTTCAGTTCTGCTCTGATTTTAGTTATTTCTAGCCTTCTGCTAGCTTTTGAATGTGTTTGCTCTTGCTTTTCTAGTTCTTTTAATTGTGATGTTAGGGTGTCAATTTTGGATCTTTCCTGCTTTCTCTTGTGGGCATTTAGTGCTATAAATTTCCCTCTACACACTGCTTTGAATGTGTCCCAGAGATTCTGGTATGTTGTGTCTTTGTTCTCGTTGGTTTCAAAGAACATCTTTATTTCTGCCTTCATTTCATTATGTACCCAATAGTCATTCAGGAGCAGGTTGTTCAGTTTCCATGTAGTTGAGCTGTTTTGAGTGAGTTTCTTAATCCTGAGTTCTAATTTGATTGCACTGTGGTCTGAGAGACAGTTTGTTATAATTTCTGTTCTTTTACATTTGCTGAGGAGAGCTTTACTTCCAACTATGTGGTCAATTTTGGAATAGGTGTGGTGTGGTGCTGAAAAAAATGTATATTCTGTTGATTTGGGGTGGAGAGTTCTGTAGATGTCTATTAGGTCCACTTTATGTAGAGCTGAGTTCAATTCCTGGATATCCTTGTTAACTTTCTGTCTCGTTGATCTGTCTAATGCTGACAGTGGGGTGTTAAAATCTCCCATTATTATTGTGTGGGAGTTTAAGTCCCTTTGTAGGTCACTCAGGACTTGCTTTATGAATCTGGGTGCTCCTGTGTTGGGTGCATATATATTTAGGATAGTTAGCTCTTCTTGTTGAATTGATCCCTTTACCATTATGTAATGGCCTTCTTTGTCTCTTTTGATCTTTGTTGGTTTAAAGTCTATTTTATCAGAGACTAGGATTGCAACCCCTGCCTTTTTTTGTTTTCCAGTTGCTTGATAGATCTTCCTCCATCCCTTTATTTTGAGTCTATGTGTGTCTCTGCACGTGAGATGGGTTTCCTGAATACATCACACTGATGGGTCCTGACTCCTTATCCAGTTTGCCAGTCTGTGTCTTTTAATTGGAGCATTTAGCCCATTTACATTTAACGTTAATATTGTTATGTGTGAATCTGATCCTGTCATTATGATGTTAGTTGGTTATTTTGCTCATTAGTTGCTGCAGTTTCTTCCTAGCCTCGATGGTCTTTCCAATTTGGCATGTTTTTGCAGTGGCTGGTACCGGTTGTTCCTTTCCATGTTTAGTGCTTCCTTCAGGAGCTCTTTTAGGGCAGGCCTGGTGGTGACAAAATCACTCAGCGTTTGCTTGTCTGTAAAGTATTTTATTTCTCCTTCACTTACGAAGGTTAGTTTGGCGGGATAGGAAATTCTGGGTTGAAAATTCTTTTCTTTAAGAATGTTGAATATCGGCCCCCACTCTCTTCTGGCTTGTAGAGTTTCTGCTGAGAGATCAGCTGTTAGTCTGATGGGCTTCCCTTTGTGGGTAACCCGACCTTTCCCTCTGGCTGCCCTTAACATTTTTTCCTTCATTTCAACTTTGTTGAATCTGACAATTATGTGTCTTGGAGTTGCCCTTCTCGAGGAGTATCTTTGTGGCGTTCTCTGTATTTCCTGAATCTGAATGCTGGCCTGCCTTGCTAGATTGGGGAAGTTCTCCTGGATAATATCTTGCAGAGTGTTTTCCAACTTGGTTCCATTCTCCCCATCATTTTCAGGTACACCAATCAGACGTAGGTTTTGTCTTTTCACATAGTCCCAAATTTCTTGGAGGCTTTGTTCATTTCTTTTTATTCTTTTTTCTCTAAACCTCCCTTCTCTCTTCATTTCATTCATTTCATCTTCCATCAGCGATACCCTTTCTTCCAGTTGATCGCATCTGCTACTGAGGCTTCTGCAATCTTCGCGTAGTTCTCGAAACTTGGCTTTCAGCTGCATCAGCTCCTTTAAGCCCTTCTCTCCATTGGTTATTCTAGTTATCCATTCTTCTAATTTTTTTTCAAAGTTTTTAACTTCTTTGCTATTGTTTTGAATTTCCTCTCATAGCTCAGAGTAGTTTGATCGTCTGAAGCCTTCTTCTCTCAACTCATCAAAGTCATCCTCCATCCAGCTTTGTTCCATTGCTGGTGAGGAACTGCATTCCTTTGGAGGAGGAGAGGTGCTCTGTTTTTTAGAGTTTCCAGTTTTTTTGCTCTGTTTTTTCCCCATCTTTGTGGTTTTATCTACTTTTTGTCTTTGATGATGGTGATGTACAGATGGGTTTTTGGTGTGGATGTCCTTTCTGTTTGTTAGTTTTCCTTCTACCAGACAGGACCCTCAGCTGCAGGTCTGTTGGAGTTTACTAGAGGTCTACTCCAGACCCTCTTTGGCTGGGTGTCAGCAGCAGTGGCTGCAGAACAGCGGATTTTCGTGAGACCACAAATTCAGCTGTCTGATAGTTCCTCTGAAAGTTTTGTCTCAGTGGAGTACCCGGCTGAATGAGGTGTCAGTCTGTCCCTACTGGGGGGGTGCCTCCCAGTTAGGCTGCTCAGGGGTGAGTGACCCACTTTAGGAGGCAGTCTGTCCGTTCTCAGATCTCCAGCTGCGTGCTGGGAGAACCACTACTCTCTTCAAAGCTGTCAGTCAGACAGGGACATTTAAGTCTGTGGAGGTTCTTGCTGAGTTTTTGTTTGTCTGTGCCCTGCCCCCAGAGGTGGAGCCTACAGAGGCAGGCAGGCCTCCTTGAGCTGTGGTGGGCTCCACCCAGTTCGAGCTTCCTGGCTGCTTTGTTTACCTAAGCAAGCCTGGGCAATGGCGGGCGCCCCTCCCCCAGCCTCGCTGCCGCCTTGCAGCTTGATCTCAGACTGCTGTGCTAGCAATCAGCGAGACTCCGTGGGCATAGGACCCTCCGAGCCAGGTGCGGGACACAATCTCCTAGTGTGCCGTTTTCCAGGCCCGTTGGAAAAGCGCAGTATTAGGATGGGACTGACCCGATATTCCAGGTGCCGTCTGTTTCCCCTTTCTTTGACTAGGAAAGGGAACTCCCTGACCCCTTGCGCTTCCTGAGTGAGGCAATGCCTCGCCCTGCTTCAGCTCGCGCAGAGTGCGCTTCACCGACTGTCCTGCACCCACTGTTAGGCACTCCCTAGTGAGATGAAACCGGTACCTCAAGCAGAAATGCAGAAATCACCTGTTTTCTGTGTCGCTGGGGCTGGGAGCTGAAGACCGGAGCTGTTCCTATTCCAATACCTATTAAAATTTTGCAGTAATGCTGTCCCTATGATTAAGTTCTGGAAAACATTGATCTAGGAGACTTTTGTTCCTCTGTTAACCACCAAAAGTTCAAACCTATTGTAAGTGATACACTTCATTTTTGACCCACTTATGCACAATGTTGTGCATACAGCCTTTCACCCAAAACATTTGTGAGGTCATCTAGCAAAATAAAGTTTAGTTAAAACTTAATTATCTATTTAAGAGGACATTGCTAATTGATATCTGACAATGCAAGCACCTGACTATGTTATGGAATATAGCATATAATACCCATGTGAACTCAAGACTTTCAAAACAAAAAGCATCAACACTACTTTCAATCTAAACATAAATGTATAATGTCTCTTGATAATATGTATAGAATCATGTTAAATTCTCATCTGCAAGTTTCTAGCCTTTTGATGCCAGCATTACTGAAATAATTAGCATATAATTTGTTGTCTTCCTAATCTCCTGGCATTGAGAAATAAAGTCATTGGTTTTTGAATTTTCTACTAATCACAAAACATATCTATTAATGTAGTTATATGTTTTACTTTACTTTTGAAAATTGCGTTTCCTTTGAAACCAAAATAAAATCCCAAATGCCGTGATAGTAAGACACAATTTTATACTTCAGTGATATATATCACTTGGGAATGCCAATCTCTTTGCATTTCCTTCACACAAAAATAATCAAACTTTTTCTTTAGGTCATCCATTGGAAAATTCTCATAATGATATCCTCCATTCAGGGATGGAAATGATAGGATAATATCCACTTATTATAATGATGACTTTCAACAAGACAGCATTCACAAAACTTAATGGCTCAAGCAAACATTAAATGTATAATTTTAACAAGCAAGTATATGGCATCAGAAGAACAAGTACATACAAATTACCCAAATTAACTATTGCATTTATAATGCATAAAACAAAGGAAGGATTAGGTCTTCAAAAACCTATAAAACATGCACAATAGCACAACATAGTGAAGACAAAATGATATAAAAATGAACATTAAATATTAATAAGTTTTGTAATTGCTTAGACATTCCAAGTGGCCTATTATTACACACAAACACACTTATATATACCATATGTATATATTATGAGTATATAGTATATAGTATAGTAATACATATTCTATGTTCTGTAGTATACTATAGAATATATAAACATATATATTACATACATAGATATTACTGATAAATTTTAAGCAGGTGAAAAATATTATTACATTCTAAAGACTTTTGAATGCCATGGTGAGCACATTCATAGTCAATTAGATGACCTTTGAGCTCAACATACTATAATTATATCAATTCAATTATTTTAGTTTGTTGTTTTTAAAAGGTAAGCACTTCTCCAAGCCGTACACTTGTTTACTCAGGGGTAATAATAACCCGTATTAACCTGGACCAAATGCATAATTATCAACCAGAGACAAGCATTTAGTAACTTTTCAAGTTTTATAATCTTTACTATTTTTAATGGCCTTCAAATTAAATAAATATAAGGGTAAAACTACTACATTTTATATAAAAAAACTATCAGCCCTGCTTGTATTCAGTATACAATTCACTTATTTTTCACTGTATAATCTTTTTATAGTATGCATAGTTTTGATATTGTGTTGCCTATCAATTTGATATGTTAGAAATGAGAGAAAGGAGATTTTTTTTCTTTGCTCCAACTTCTATTAGGTTTTGTATTTCTTGGAGACACACTCATTGAGAGCTAAATTTATATTACAACAGATAACTTACATGTCCCCTTTATCCATATCATTCAGAAGTTTATATTTAGTCAATATTAAAGAAAAATGCAATAAAAATTTTAGTCTGGATTAACATTAGGAAATACAATATCTAAGCAATTTGATGTTAAGTTCAACTTGACAGCTTTTAAAACAGAAAATATATGTTTACTTAGAAAATCAACAGAAAAAAATTGCTCTGTTTCTTATCTGACATGAGTCAAAACACGGAATTTTTTATTTACATTAAGCTGTGAAATAAAAAATAAAACTGCCATTGTTTGCTAATAATATCTAAGTTAATATATATGATATATTTTATACAATTATAAAATATTAATTGATCAATCTTCCTAGCTCTCTATACTAACATCCACATTTGACATAAAATATTTCATAAAATTGATATATTCTTCTCCTAAATACTGTTACTCTGAAGAGATATATATATTTAAAGCATAAATCTTCTTTTAATGTAATAATATCAATTTTTACTCAGCTTACAATTTTTCCCTCAGGTGCTCAAAATCCCCAAATCCTATTGTGCCATCAATACCTGGAGGGAGGAGAGAATGTTGTCTGGATACAAACTCTATGTTACAGATTTATGTCTAAAAATACAAAGAGACAAACAGATACAAAACACAGAGTTTTTCTGATAAAGCCTCTGCTCCCTGCCATCACTCTTCAAAGGTGTAATTGATTTGTGAAACTTGATTATTGCCTCCAGTGCTGAGTAAATGATCAAGCACAGCCACTTTTATTTCCATGATTCACACTTAAAATCAAAATTGTTCATCCCAGTATCCTCTACTCTCTCCTATAAAGAGGTATTCTAGTTTAATTATATTTAAACATATTTCAAGTGTTTTAAATGTCCCGATCGTTTAAGATTTATTCATAAAGTAATTAAGAAAACTGGCCCCTCGGCATTTGCATCTTTTAACCATTTTTCAGACTACAGCATTTGTAAATAAATATAAAAGCAGAAGGCCAGAATTGACTTTGAAGGGTTATTCATTTTAGCTATTTTACATTTGAACTACTGCAAACAGACAAGGCACTTAACAATTCTATGCAAAATAAATTGGGTTCACAATCAGAAACAAATAATAGAAATAAGAAACAAAATTTACATCAGGGAACAGAGTAAAAAATACAATTCCAGAGAAAAATAGAGCATCGTTCAAAGGGCTCAACTTTTCATCATCAAAGCGCAGTGACAATTTTATGTTTTAGGTTCAAGTGTAACGTACAATTTATATTTCCTTTCCAGATATTTAAAGCTAGAACAGTCAGTTCTATCTATAGGGTGTGAAAATAAGTCTACACATTTACACTCTAATGTTTATGAGTCAATAAAAATGAAAGCGGTTTTCATCAATATTACTTTCACTTTATTTGATTGAATTACTTCAACAGCATCTTACAATTTTACAATGTAACTGACGGCAAGATAAAATATGA
The DNA here is from genome assembly GCF_009828535.3 of Hylobates moloch. Lineage (NCBI taxonomy): Eukaryota > Metazoa > Chordata > Mammalia > Primates > Hylobatidae > Hylobates > Hylobates moloch. The sequence goes on from NW_026652281.1 coordinate 44,141,965, forward strand.
TGCAATCTGAGGCAGATTTATGTCTTTTCATATTTAGGTATGACTCTGCTTTTGTGTGAAACCTTCTTGCCTATTGTTTTGTTTTTGTTTTTGCATTTCTATAAAAATAAGACATGCATAGATTTTCAAAGAATGTATCTAACTCCGCAAAGACTTTCCATCCGTATTCAGTTTAGTTGAAACGTATGCCCAGTTAGTTTATATGGCCAAACTGAGAATTGCATATTCAGATTAATGTAGTTCTCTGTTTTTAAAAGACTGAGATTGAATAGAATGCCTTTTTCTTAGAGTGTCCCGAATTTGTTCCACCTTTCTACAATGGAAGAATCTCATTTTGCCCTTTATTTCAACCTAGAGGGTAGTAAATCACTCCCTTAGGTGTAATAATCATGGCACTAACTGTGATTCAGTTAGCAAGATGGTGATAATGATAACAATATCTCATAGTCTTTTCCCCTAGAGACTCTCAAAGACACCACCAGTACTCACTCTCCCACATTATGAGTTTCATGAACTGTACCTGAAGGTTTAAATGTAGCCCTAAGCTGAAAAGTATTTTTTAAAAGTGGCATCTTGTTACTATGATAGCATACATCTGTTCCCTGTATGCCTTTGGAATTGTCTCTGCATATAACAACAACAAGTTTTTACAACTGTCAGCAAATGCCAGCACAACTGGGGAAAAAAAGGGAGAATGTCTTGTACTTCATGTATCAACAATATTACTACCCATATTTCTTTGCTGTGGATAGTTATGGAGTAAATATATACTTAGTAGAGGCAATTGGTACCAAGAAAAATTAACAGCGTCGTGAAAGGGGTAGAGAGTACTGAATGCTGTCAAGCTGTTTCAATTTATAGGATATATCTAGCATGTCACTTTTGCTCAAAGCAATATGTCTTTTAATGTCTCAAAGGAATTTCTGGATTTTTATTTACTGGGTATATTTGTGTAGTGATTATAGTCAAAAGCATCTCTTTAATATTTCTTCTCTCATTCATTTACTCCATGGAATAAAGGGGCATGACAAAAATTAAAAGAAGATAATCTGAGTTTTTAAAATAATTTATTTTTGAACAAAACTTGATTCCAGAATGATTGAATGAATATGTGATATAAGATGAAGAGAAAAGCAGAGGTTAAGATGAGGTATTTGGAGGGCGGTAAAACATCAGTTTATCTCAGAAATCTGTGTTGATGTTGGATATAATGAACGAAGATGTGCTGGAGAATATAAAAGTTTCAACAGGGTGGCTATCAAACTGAACTATCATTAGAGTATAATTAGGACATTTTTATTATTAGTTTATTTTGCCTGTCATTATGGATTATTTTTTAAAGGATAGCAGTGAAAGCAATTTTAAAATAATAATTTTCCTTTAATGCAGTATTTGAACTGGATACCTTGCACATGCATGTCTGTGGGCAGGTACCTGTATGCAGTATATAGACTAACATATTCATGATATATGCATGAGCAGAAGGTAGTGACCTAGAAGGACGTAAGAGAATGAATAATGAGAGCTACTGCAATCTGAAGTAGTCCTGGGCATCATACCTTAAATATTTGATTCCTGTTAAGCAAGGAAAAAAGGTGTAAGTCCATTTCTGACAAGGTCAGTACCTTCGTTTTCAATAGTAATGGAACTGAGAGTGCAAGACAGCATTCTATACGGCTCTCCACCTTTCCTTCACTGGACGGGAAGCACAAAAACAGATGCGCAATGTTTTTATTACTTCAGATCATCTCAACTATTCGTGACCAATTCTCCCCCCCATGAACTTTATCTTCAATCCTCTTCATGAAATGCATTATCAAGCTTTCTCAACAAATTGGCTCTGAAATCATTTCTAGTTTTTTAGCACAAATAAGGGATGTATATATAGAGAGGCAGTGCATTTTTAAAATTTGTACATATATATGTATATATATTTTCTTCAAAAAACCTATGGGTTGGCAAGCAATAAGAAAAATTTATTAAATTTTTAGAATATAAAACTTTTCCCTACCACAGTTTCTTAATTTTAAGCTGCAACAGTTATTATTATGGAAGATGATATATAGGAAGCACTCATTTGCATAAATTGTTACTCGAAAAAACTTTTGTGTTGTAATTTAGTCACATTCTACATACAAAAGAAACTACTGCCTGGAGATGTCAGATCACTCAAGTAACTTCACAAAATTACATTGTAACTTTAAAACTCATCGATCAGTTACCGAAGTATACCCATAGAATTTGTAGTCTTGATTCAAGAGTGAAAACCTATAAAACTGAAGATTTTTGAAAAGTAGGGTATATTTGTTTCAAGTTATGTTTTCACAAATATAGTCTCAAGTAAAATAGTACAGTTTTCTTGGGACAGTAGAACCTGAGTGAAATCTACGGTTTGGGGCTATTAACTGACAGCTCACCGTTAGGAACACACTTGCTTTCATCTGCCTTGTCCAACCATATGTAGGTCACTGTTGAAACAGGAATTTTAACCTAACTGACTGTAACAGCTCAGAATGAGTTATTATGAACTATCATTGAAGTCCTCCTTTGTTCACAGTTTACTGACCTGGAATACTAGAAGTCCCTGAGCATTTCACATCCATCCATCTGTTGTTATTACTCAGGCCACCTTTTTCTAAAAGTCTGAAGCCCGTATGTAATCTTCAGTAAGTAAATCAGGAAGATTTAATCTTCAATGATTATACCTTATAGAGCAATCGTTTGGAATACACTTTCTCAGACATTTTTAAAAAGGGATTTTGAACTTATGAATAACTTCCCATATCCTCATTTGTAAGACAGTTCCCTTAAGGGTGTCTTTCTGTAAAGATTAGTTGGCAAAAGCCCAAACTAAATAATCTCTTGTTTTGTATTTTTTTGTTTTAGAAGTAGAGGGAAAAAAACAAAATTTACTCTCGTGGCTGACTCAGGGTGTCACTGGCTTTGAATTTATTTAAATACTTATTTGCTAAAAATTAAGCTTATTTAAAAATATGTTTCAACATTTTAATTTCTTAGCAGTGTTAAGAATCTGACCTACAGTGTTTCTAAGGCATTTTAATTTAAAGATTTCTGTTTAAGATTTTTAAGATATTTTAAGTTAATAAAAGTTAATGTAATTCACTTTTAAATTTCTAAATTTACTTAAGTTGAAAGGTAATGTATCTTAAACCTTATAAAGAGTAATTTTTATTTTTATATTTTGGAATTGACCATCTGGTAATTACATTATTTGGAAACTCAACACCTCCTTTTCAGACAGTGCCTCAAGGGATGTAGATAGAAAAGTGGGTTGAATCCTGACGGGTGGGACTTTGGTCTCCTGCCATTCCTGACAAAAACTGTTCAATACGGTGAATTTACATTTAAGGTATCATTTAGGGAAAAATATGTCCCACTGAAATCCTTCATGAAAATATTGTTCTAAAACGTGAATCTATATGGAGTCAGCGCTCTGTATTGGTGGATTCAACCAACTTTGGTTTGAATAATTTGGAAATAAAAACAATAAAAATAATACAACAATAAAAATACAGCATAGGCCAGGCACGGTGGCTCATGCCTGTAATCCCGCACTTTGGGAGGCTGAGGCGGGTGGATCACCTGAGGTCAGGAGTTCGAGACCAACCTCAACATGGAGAAACCCCGTCTCTACTAAAAATACAAAATTAGCCGGGCGTGGTGGTGCAAGCCTATAATCCCAACTACTCAGGAGGCTGAGGCAGGAGAATTGCTTGAACCTTGGAGGCGGAGGTTGCCGTGAGCCGAGATCGTGCCATTGCACTCCAGCCTGGGCAACAAGAGCGAAACTCCGTCTCGAAGAAAAAACTACAGCACAATAACTATTTACATAATATATACATTATATTAGGCGTTATAAGTAATCTATAGGTGATACAAAGCATGTGGGACGATGTGTGTAAGTCATAGGAAATATAACGTTAAAACAAGGCTTGAGCGTCTGCTTTGGCGTGGGAGGGGGTGGGAACCCATTTTTCACAGATACCAAGGGACAACTATATATTCATTCAATAGTTTATTTTAATTGTAAGTACCTTTTAAGAACTGGGGAAAATGCTTTATGTTCACAATTTATAGGTGGAAATAGGATGAACTTTAGTTACAGAATTATAATTTCATGGATACTATGCTAAGTTATGTCATAAGTGTAACAACAGACTACATTTTTTTTTCTAAATTCAGTCTTATTGTGTGTTTTTAAAAAAATTGATCGCTACTTGGTAAGCCTGTCATCAGGTGTCTCTTTGTAATTTTATTGATATATAAATATTTTCTTTAAAAAACACCATACGTAAGACACTCAGATAAACAGTGGAAGAGACCTAAAATTATTTCATATATCTTGCCTTGATAGACCTTGTAATCTTGTATGGTCTGAGCTACATTCATGTAAACACGAGTAACACAGGAGTATATTTCACGGGGCTCAAATGAGTGCTGTAGAGAGAATGTGTTTTATGTACTATCTGCATCACAAGCTTGATAAAGATACAAATGTGCAGTCCCACCCTAGACCTGTTGAAAAAAGAGTAATTTTTAAGGCCTAGGAATAATGAAATCATGGGTGCCCTTGTTCAAAAAAGCAGAAAATATTGTCATTAAATATTAAATTTTTATTTTTTCTTGTAGGACTTCTCTCTCACTTTGTCATGGTGCTTATTATTTGATATTTAATATTGTTATAAGTGAAGAAAAATTAAAAAAATTAAATGAATTTTACATTTATTTTTATATTGTGTAATGCCAGTTTGAGATGCACATATTAAGAACATTTAACATGTTCACAAATGCTGTATGTAAATAGTGTGACAAAGAATAGTGGGCAGACATTGCATGTATCTCCTCACCTCATGCACGTGCTGAATGGTCGGTCTCATTTGGCTTCACTTATAAAACACTAGTTCAAAAAAAATTAATAAAGAATTTCAAGATGAAGAAAATATGACATAAAACCAAGTGTGGAAGCCCTCCTGAGCATGGGGCCCTGTGCTACTGCATATATCACATCCTCTAGAAGACATCACTGAATACGGTCATGGATTTTGCTTTTTAAAGAAGCACCTTGGGGGATTCTTCTGGAGTCTAAAGTTTGAGAACTGTATCTTTTTTTTTTGTTATTTTTGAGACAGAATCTCACTCTGTCACCTAGGCTGGAGTGCAGTGGTGCCATCTCAGCTCACTGCAACCTCTACCTCCTGGGTTCAAGCAATTCTCCTACCTCAGCCTCCCAAGCAGCTGGGATTACAGTCACCCGCTATCATGCCCAGTTAATTTTTTTTGTTTGTTTTGTTTTTTGTTTTTTTTTTTTTGTATTTTTAGTAGAGATGGGGTTTCACCATGTTGGCCAGGCTGGTCTCAAACTCCTGACCTCAGGTGATCGATCCTCCTTGGCCTCCCACAATGCTGGGATTACAGGCACTAGCCACCGTGCCCGACCAAGAACTGTATAGCTCTTATACAGTATTTCTGATTAGGAGAAATTCTTTTACCTGACTAGGAAAAGGCTCATAGGCTCAGATGAACTTGAGCTAGTTTGTTTGAGAAGATTCCTTCTGTTCTTACCACCATTTTTAGGCATCTGAATACTCAGGTATTAGAATTCAAGCATTTAACCTCTAATTTCAAAAAGTGGTAGTGATAGGGAGAAAGGCTTGGGGACTTGAACTGGCCATAGGTTTTCACAGAAAGTCTCTACATTAATCAAAGCATTAATATCATCCATATGACGTTCTCTCTCTTCACAGACATTTCAAAGGTTGCATATGACACTTCATAGAAATATATGTGGCCCAGAATATTTGGTAGACTGCCTTTGTATTATACCATTTTCAACTACTTTTAAAATAACACAAATTTTTCCACATTTAGAATACAAAATTATTGTATAGGAAGCAGATTTAAAAACCAAATACACAAGATCAAACATTTTTCAATATAACATTTAAAAAAACTGGTTGTACTTCATACTGAGCAATTGCTAGTAAGCAATCATTTTTCAGTATTAAAAAATACAATTCTCTAGGATTCTTAATTAAAACCGAGAACATCAATGAAAATGCTCTTTTCACTATGAATATATCAATCGATGTAAAGATATAACTTGATTTATATGTGAATATGTTGTTTGCATCTTTTCTTCTGAGAAACTTAGTATCATACAGCTAGAAACTCCTTTTTTTTTTTTTCTTGAGATGGAGTCTCGCTCTGTTGCCCAGCCTGGAGTGTGGTGGTGCGATCCTTGCTCACTGCAAGCTCTGCCTCCGGGTTCACACCATTCCCCTGCCTCAGCCTCCCGAGTAGCTGGGACTATAGGTGCCCGCCACCACACCTGGCTAATTTTTTGCATTTTTAGTAGAGACGGGGTTTCACCTTGTTAGCCAGGATGGTCTTGATCTCTTGACCTAGTGATCCGCCCGCCTTTGCCTCCCAAAGTGCTGGGATTACAGGCGTGAGCCACCACACCCGGCCGAAACTCTTAAATATTTAAATGAACAGGAGAAATAAATAAAAGTGGTAACACAATGTGTAAAATTTAGTAATGATGAAAAATATTCTCAGCCAAAGTAATTGTTTGGCTATGAATATTGAATATTATTAATTTCACTCTATTATCGATAAATGGAAATTGGCCTTAATGCTAAAAATATTATTTTGGAAAATACACCTGAAATTTATAGAAAGGGGCAAAGTATATGTTTGAAGTAGATACAAGGATGTAGATTTTCACTCAATATGTGGAAGAAAATACAAAACCTGAGCTAAGAATTGAAGAGGCAACTTCATGAAGAATTAGATCACCTTAATGAGAAGCATTACAGCCAAGGCTAAATCAGTGTTCCTTCTACCCTCATTCAGAGGAAGTTAGGACTGGATGCTCTCTAAGGGAATTTGCCTCCCTTTCAACATATTTAGGAAAATCACTTGCTATGTAGCCTCTGTCTTGATTCTCTGAATGTCCCTTCTGTCTCAAAATGGAAAGATTATTATTATTTTCTTTGAAATGGACAACAGACATGTCTATATCATATGACACATGAAGTACATACTTCACTTCTGGTCTCTCTTCAGTTGAAACGTGCTATTACTCCAGTGAAGGCAAATTTGGTAAGTTTCTTTGACGAATTGAGTTGCTTTTACCAAGGGAATTACTTTCACATTGAAGTTCTCATTAATTTACCAGAAAACATCACTTATATGACTCATGCTAAGTCATGTTGTTTTCAAGTTGACCTATACTTCTAAAAGCTGTGTAATTTAAAAATCTTCCTGATTTTTAAATTTTTTGTAGTCTTCATGGTGATTTAAAATCATTCTGAACTTATTTAATAAAAGATATTGTTATGAATCCAAGGAATCCAATTGTGGTAGATATCCTTAGTTGAGAGTCAATATTCACTATTTCCACAGTCGTCTACCTAAGACCTTAATTTACTTTTTACTAAACACTTCTTATTATTCTTTTGAGTAAAAGCCACTACCACTTTTTTTCTAGATATAAAAGGGGACATGTTTAGAAAAAGTAAATAATATTGAGATATTTAGGTTCCTTGTGATTTAAAATTGTTTAGTGAGTCCTTAATGTTAAAGCCTGTTATCTATTTAACTCAGTTATATCAGAAGATTCACTAGGATCTGAGCAGGGTTTGATGAACATAGGTATTAAAGAAACAAGGGGACACATAGCCCTAATACAAGTGCAGTGTGCAGCTGCATTGCTGAAATATTGCATTTAGAAATATTGTTTTCTTGTCTATATCTTTATCTTTGCCCATGCCCATGGACAAATAACCTACTCACTATAATCGACAATTTCCCAACTGTGTAAATAAGGGGGCTGGACTATTTCACCTTTAAGGTGCTCTTTAGCCCTAAAATTCCATGTTTCTATAGCTTTCAACTGATGGACTGTACAGAGAGAGGAGCACTTTTGGAATAATCCTCACAGCCTAAAGGCCAATGATGACACAGATGTTGATGTTTTTAAGGAGTTGATAGAAGATATTTGATCCCTTTGGTTTGGAGTCCACCAACTGAGATAAAGTAGAAGAGCTGAGAAGCCTTGTAACATTAGTATTCTTTGTCTCTTTGTGGATGACCCTTTCACATTAATATCGACATCAGAAACTGAATTCAAGAAAAGAAAGGGAGAGTCACACATTCTTTCAATAATCCTTTGTCAGTGAACATTTGAGCACCATAGGAAGCCAAATCAGACATCACTTAAAATAGTTTTTGGGTCAAGATTACAAAAAAAAGGAAGACAGGAAAGAACAGTGGAATCAGCAGGAATGTGTCCCCTAAAGTCCCTTAAACTAAGTTGGAACACAACCCAGAGCAAGTTAGCTAGAGCACCTCTCAGTGGGATTATGCCCACTGAAAAGCATTAACCACAAATTGTTCTCAGACAGCGTTTCCTTTCAAAACTGAAAGTCATTGGGAAAAAGGAGGTTTCTTGCTAGGAAACTTTAAATGAAACATGCATACCAAATTTTACTGTTTATGAAATTCATAATCAAACTTGAAAATAAGGATCTTAAATTGTGGAAGATCAGTTTGAGTGTGATTCGTATCTCTCAAGGTCATACGTATGGTAATTGAAAGCCTACTCCATAACTGTTGACTAGTGTTCACAGGTTTTACCAATGTGTGGGAAATTTTTTTTTTAAAAAGTAATAATAAACAACATTCCTCTGTTTTTGTTAGGGATTAGTATTTTTCAGTTGGATATAGAGTTAATTTTTAGAGTCACAAATGTGACCATGGCTATCAAACACAAAATAAAGAGCTATTTATATGCAGAGAATATTTCAGTTCATTCAATGAAGAGAAAAATAAAATTTCAGCACCCCATGCATCTTTGACACATCTCTAATAAACTGTTCAGTATAATTCACATATTCAGTAGACCACAATATTTACTATTTTTCTTCAGAGACTTTCCTATTCACTTCCCTTATGTCAATTTTAAATATTCAGGCTGTTTATTTTTTAAATGTCTATCCAAACTCAGATACACAATACGAAAGCAAAATCATGTAAGTCCAGTATTTTCTTTATCAGTTAATTTGAATTTTAATTTTTCAAAGATTTAATTGCTCCAATGGCAAGTATAATTTCTTAGCATTTAAAGAATATTAAAAACAATATAAACTAGATAAAATAAATTAATTAAATCCCTATACAGTTTTCATAAAGCTTGTGCAAATTATCTTACTTCACAGAAATTGGGAAACATTTAAGATTCATTGATTTTCAATGAGGGTGACAAATCAATCCAATTGGGAAAAAATTGTCTCCTCAGCAAATGGTGCTGGGATAACTGGATATCCATAAGCAAAAATGTGATGTTGACTGCCTATTTTATATCATACACAAAATTTACTGAAAATGTATCATAGACCTAAATGTAAGAGCCAAAATTCTAAAACTTTTAAGAATGAATTCATAGTAAGTCGTGATGAAAGCTTACACAAGATTTTCTTAGCTGTGACAACAAAATCCTAAGCAACAAAGGAAAATTGAACTAAATCTAATTTTAAAATTTTTGCACTGAAAATAACTGCATTGAAAAAGGAATTAAAGAGAAAAAACACAAAATACTACTATTGCAAATCATACATGTGACAGGGTCTTGTCTCCAGAGTATATAAAGAATATTTATAGCTAAATAATAAAAAGACAAATAACCAATTAAAAATTGAGCAAAGGATCTGAATAGATATTTATCCAAAGAAGATTTAAATGGCCAATAAGTACAAGAAAAACTGCTCGAGATCATTAGTCATTAAGGTAATGTAAATTAAAGCCACAAGAGATATCACTTCAATCCTACTAAAATGACCATAGTATAGTATAATATACCAATTTCTTAGTAAGTTTTTAAATATAAATCATTCTGTAATAGAATTATGCATTCATTGATTAAAAATGGTTTAAATTTCATAAAATAAATATTGCAGAGATAGTACATGTTTTAGACAGCATTCCAATTGGCTAGCAGTATCCCCTTGATTCAGTTTTAGAAAAGTGCTGTTTTTCATTTGTGTTATGACAGGATTCCACAAATTCCCTGAACTGTAATGTGCACATTATATCGTATTCCAAATACCTTACATAAATCCTTCCATTTACTTTTACTCACTGATAGCAACCTCCTCTATCCTCCTCTAAAAGTGATAAGATCTTATATTTTAAAGCAAGTGAAAATTTTAAGATTACAAACACAGTTCATCTCATTTCTACTGTATTTTTAACAATGTGAATACCATGCTTCTGGAAGCAACAGGGGCTCAAAAAAATCACAATGTAGACTATAAATCTGTAGAACATATCATGTGGCTATTTCTTTTATTAATATCTTTTGACAGGGAAACTGCCTCTCTTCTCAGTTTAAACTATAGAGCCAGGCACTGTTCTAACTCTTTAAAGATTATCTTTACCTACCTTTTTCCCCCCTCAATGCTTTCCTTTCATCATCCTTTTCCACTAAACTATAAAGTTTCTGCTGACTCCTCTGTCACTCAGATAGTGTTTATTTTGGGACTTTAATATCCCTTTCTCAATCTAAAAATGTTTCAGTCTCTTCCAACTCTTCTAGGGTTATAATTTCAAATCTACAGATCAGGGAAATGCTGATTTTCTTCTGAGTTGTGTTAATCTTTATATTTTTAAGTTCAGCAAGCTTTGTCTATTACTCAATTTCCTGTCTTTCTTCCTAGAAACCATAATCAAGAACTAGCATCATATAGCTAAAGCTGAAACCTCCTGAGCACTGTGAGTAATAATTGCCACATATAGTCACCATTAATTCTTCCATTTTTATATGCAGATGCCACTTCTTCCATCAAGAGCTCTTGTCTATTTCTTCCCCATAGATTCTGGGCTGGCCTTGGGATTTATTTTTATTAATAGAATTTTTATCAATTGACACTATTGCAGTGTCAATTTCAGTATTGTCCTTAAGAAGTCTTGCAGCTTTACATTTCAATTTCTTGGAACCCTGAGGTAACATGTAAAAAGGTTTAGCTTCTGTGCTATAGAAAATAAGCAAAGAAAAATATGAGTTGCTTGGCCAGCTCATAGCTGGGCCAAGCATATCAGTGGAGGCACCTGTTATGTGAGCAAAGACCTGTTAGCTATCTCAGTTCCAGTCAAGCCCCCAGCTGAATATGCTGCATGAATATCCCAGCCAATCATGTGGAACAAAAATTAGCCCTGCCCAAGTTGCAGATTCATGGGCAAATAAGTGGTTGTTATTTTTGGCACTAAGTTTCAGAGTATTTTGTTAAATGGCAATAGATAAGCAAAACAGGCACAAAGAAAGAATTCACAAAAGAAGATAATTTAGAATGTCTACCATAAGAACTACTATAATTAAGATTTTAGAAACTTAGAAAAGAAACTTTACATTGACCCATTGGTTTTTAAAATAAGATTATATACATATAAAAAATACACTGTAGAAAATTAGTGAAATTGGAACATAATACACAGAAAGATCATGTTGATGTTTTCCCTTAAAAATTTAAATCATTACAGTCAATACAAAAGTGGAGTTAAATTAAAAAAAAGTATATATGACACAGTGGTTGATTATCTGTTGATCACGATGTCACAACAAACTTTTTCAATCTAGCAAAGAATAACCGGAGAATGAAAATTTATAATAAATTTATCTATAGGTTAACTTTGCTAATTACCAGGATGTAAAGAAATGAGAGCTGAAGCAAATGGAAACCTCTCATTTATTATCTTTCTAGAAATAACAAGATAGCATTTGATTTTTTCTTCTCAATTAGAAGCTTTTGTTCATCTTAGTAATTTTCAACAATAAAAAATAAGATTCTTGATGATAAAATTAGTTATCAATTGCTGCATAAAAAATTGCCCCAACGCTTTGCAGCATAAATCAACAGACATTTATTATTTCATGGTTTCTATGGGTCAGAAAACTCAGCTTGGCTTAGCTGGATGCCTCTGCTTCAATGACTCTCCTGAAGTTGTGATTGAGATATCAGCCAGGGCTCATTCTCATATGAACACTCTATGGAAGTAGGATCTGCTTCTAAACTCATTCACATAGATGTTGGTGGGATTTTAAGCCTCATGAGCTATCAGACTGAGGGCCTCAACTCAGTGGTTGTTTGGTCAAAAGGTTTGTTTACTCCCATGTCCTGTAAGGCTTTACAGGGCAGCTACCTTCCTTCAGAGTTAGTGAGTAAAAGCATCGGTGTCCATGCAAAATGGAGGTCACAATCTCTTTGTAACCTTTGCCAAAAAGGTTACCTTCCATTACTTCGGCCACATCATATTTGTTAGAAACAAGTCAGTAAGCCTAGCCCATGTTTAATGGAAGGGAATTAGAAAAGATCATGAATACCAGCAGGTGAGGATCATTGAGGCCATCTTAGTACTGTCTAACACAAAGGCTTCCATACACACACGCAAGTCTCCTAATCATGTATCACCAAATAGCATGAAACGCTAAGTTCGATTTAGCAAACAAATTAAAATGAGTTATTATGTAAGATTTAGTTTATATTTTAATAATAATAGGATGTTATCTGTTGAGAATGTTATATTTTATCTTTTATAATTGATCCAATTAAAGAATATTATTTACTTTTATATAGAGATTTATAAAAATTGTATTAAGCTACTTGTTTTTCAATATATACCACATAAAGTTGTCTTAGGTTAAGAAATTAAAATCACAAAAATTCAGATAAAAAGAAGAAAATAGTCATGTTTGGAGATGACCCAAACTTTAATATTTCTTATTTTTAGTAGGGCAGATGTATATAGTTGGGAAATAACAACTTCCATGTTTTATTTTGGAAGTTGTTGTTTCCCCACCATCTACACATTTTGGTGCATTTTTACACATTTGGTTGTGAAGAACAGAGACACACTTAAATTATTTCAGATAATAAAGAAATTGATTTTCAAAAATATGTAAACCAGAAAACAATTAATAAAATGACAGGAGTAAGTCTCCGCTTATCAATAACAACATTAAATATAAATGAGTCAAACTCTCCAATCATAAGATGTAGAGTGGGTGAAAGGTTGGAGAAAAACAAGATCCAATGATTTGTTGCCTATAGGAAATACATAACCTATAAAAATACACACTCTCCAATCAAAAGATGTAGAGTGGGTGAAAGGTTGGAGAAAAACAAGATCCAATGATTTGTTGCCTATAGGAAATACATAACCTATAAAAATGCACATAGGCAGAAAATAAAGGGATGGAAAAAGATATTTCATGACAATGAAAACCAAACAAAGTAGGAGTAGCTATACTTAGATAAAATAGATTTCAAGACGAAAAGTGTAAAAAAAAACAAATACCATTACATAATGATAAAAGGGTCAATTCAGCAAGATGATATAATGATTGTAATTATATATGTACCATACATTGTAGCTCCTAGATATATAAAGCAAATATTATTAGGGCTAAAGCGAGAGACAGATGCTAATACAATAATAGTTGGGGACATCAACACCCAATTTTCATCATTGGACAGATCTCCTAGATAGAAAATCAACAAAGAAACATGAAAGTTAATCTGTGCTATAAAAAAATTGGTTCTAATAGAGGTTTACAGAATATTTCACTCAACATCTGCAGAGTACACATTCTTCTCCTCGGCATATGGAACATTCTAAAGGATATATCACATGTTTAGGTCACAAAACAGGTCTTAAAACATTAACAGTAATTGAAATAATATCAAGCATCTTCTCTGACCACAAAGGAATAAAACTAGAAGTTAATAACAGGAAGAATTTTGGAAACTACAAGCACGTGGAAATTAAACAATAGACTGCTGAATGATCAGTGGGTCAATAAGAAATTAAGAAGAAAATGGAAAAATTTTTGAAATAATAATGGAAGGACAAACTATCAAACCAACATGCTATACAGTGAAAGCAATACTAAGAGAAATATTTATGCCTACACCAAAAAAGTAGTCCCTACATCAAAAAAGAACAACTTCAAATAAGTTATTTAATAATGCATCTTAAAGAACTAGAAAAGCAGGAGCAAACTGAACCCCAAAATAGTAGAATAATAGATATTAAAGTAGAAATAAGTGAATTTGAAATGAAGAAAACAATACCAAAGATTAATGAAACAAAAAGTTGATTTTTTGAAAAGATAAACAAAACTTACAAATTTTTAGTCAGACTAACAAACAAAAAAAGACAGAAGCTCCAACCTAATAAAACCAGAATTGAAAAAAAGCATACATAACAACTGATACCAGAGAAATTCAAAGGATCATTAGTGGTTACGATCAGCAACTATGTGCCAATAAACTGAAAAATCTAGAAGAAATCGATAAATTCCTAGACACATACAACCTACCAAGATTGAATCATGAAGAAATCCAAAACATGAACAAACCAATAAGTAATGAAATTGAATCCTTACTGAAAAGTCTCCTAGTAAAGAAAAGCCTGGGACCCAATGACTTCACTACTGAATTGTATCAAACATTTAAAGAACTGATACTAATTCTACTCAAACTGTTCTAAAAAAAATAGAGGAAGAGGGAAAACTTCCAAACTCTCCAAGGCCAGTATTACTCTGATACCAAAACCAGACAAAAACACATTAAAAAGTAAACCTGCAGGCTAGTATCTCAGAAATATTGATGCAAAAAATCTCAACAAAATACTAGCAAATCAAATTCAACAATACATTTAAAAAATCAGTCATCATGACCAAGAGGGATTTCTCACAGGGAGGCAAGGATGGTCCAACATACACAAATCAATAAATGTGATACATCATACCAACAGAATAAAAGATAACCACTTAATCATTTCAATTGATGTTGAAAAGCATTTGATACAATTCAACATTCTTTCACAATAAACTTCTCAAAAAACTGGGTATAGAAGGAACATACCTCAACCTAATAAAAGCCATATATGACAGAGCCACAGCTAGTGTCATAGTGGGAAAAAAAACTGAAAGCCTTTCCTGTTTGATCTGGAACATGGTAAATATGCCCACT
Source organism: Hylobates moloch (assembly GCF_009828535.3). NCBI lineage: Eukaryota > Metazoa > Chordata > Mammalia > Primates > Hylobatidae > Hylobates > Hylobates moloch. The sequence goes on from NW_026652281.1 coordinate 44,157,018, forward strand.
TTCACCACTGATATTCAACATAGTACTGAATGTCCTAGCTACAACAGTCAGACAAGAGAAAGAAATAAACGGCATCTAAATTGGAAGTGAAGTCAAATTTTGCTTGTTTGAAGGTTATATTGTCTTATATTTGGAAAAACCTAAAGACTCCACCAAAAAACTACTAGGACTAATAAATTCAGTAAGGATTAAGGATACAAAATCAACATATTTAAATCATTAGCATTTCTATATGCCAACAGTGAATGATCTGAAATAGAAATTTAAAAAGTTATCCAATTTATAATAGCAACAAATAAAATTAAATACCTAGGATTTAATTTAACCAAAGAAGTGGAAGATCTGTATAATGACAACTACAAAAAACTGATGAAAGAAATTAAAGAGGACACACACAAAAAATGGAAAGGTATTTCGTGTTCACAGATTAGAGGAATCAATTTTGTTAAAATGTTCATACTACCCAAAGCAATCTACAGATTCAATTTAATCTCCATCAAAATACCAGTGACATTCTTCACAGAAATAGAAAAAACAACCATAAAATTCATATGGAACTACAAAGGACTCAGAATAGCCAAAGCTGTCCTGAACAAAGAGAACAAAATTGGAGTAATCACATTACCTGATTTCAAATTATACTGCAGAGCTGTAATAACCAAAACAGCATGGCACTGGCATATAAACAGACACATAGACAAATGGAACAGAATAGAGGACCAGGAACCAAATCCAGATATCTACAGTGAACTCATTTTCGACAAAAGTGCCAAGCATATACACTGGGGAAAAGATAGTCTCTTCAATAAACGCTGCCAGGAAAACTGGATATCTGTATGTAGAAGAGTGAAACTGGACTCCTATCTCTCACCTTATACAAAAGTCAAATCAAAATGAATTGAATAGTTAAATCTAAGTTCTCAAACTATGAAATTACTACAATAAAACATTGGGAAAACTCTCCAGGACATTAGTCTGGGCAAAAATTTATTGAGTAATACTCCACAAACATAGGCAATCAAAGCAAAAATGGACAAATAAGATGACATCACGTTAAAAGGCTTCTGCACATCAAAGGAAACAACCAAGAAAGTGAAGAGATAACCCACACAGTGTGAGAAAATATTTGCAAATTGCCCATCTGACAAGGAATTAATAACCAGAATGTATAACAAATTCAAACAACTCCATAGGAAAAAATATAATAATCCAATTAAAAAACGGGCAAAAGGTCTGAATAGACATTTCTCAAAAGAGGACATACAAATAGTAAATAGGCATATGAAAAAGGTGCTCAACATCATTGATCATTAGAGAAATGCAAATTAAAACTACAATGAGATGTCATCTTTCTTCAGTTAAAATCGCTTTTATGTAAAAGGCAATAACAAAAGCTTGTGAGGCTATGGAGAAAAGGGAACACTTGTACACTGTTGGTGGGGATATAAATAATACAGCCACTATGAGGAACAGTTCAGAGGGTCCTCAAAAACTAGAAATAGAGCTACCATACTATCAAGCAACCCCACTTCTGCATACATGCTGGAAAGAAAGGAAATTAGGATATCAAAGATATATCTGCAGTCCTATGTTTGTTGCAGCACTGTCCACAATAGTCAGGATTTGGAAGCAACCTACATGTCTATCAACAGATGAGTGAATAAAGAGAATGTAGTACATATGCACAATGGAGTACTATTTGTTCCTAAAAAATGGGATCCTGTTATTTGCAACACGGATAGAACTGGAGATCATTATGTTAAGTGAAGCAAGCCAGGCACAGAAAGACAAACACCACATGTTCTCACTTTTTTGTGGAATCTAAAAATCAAAACAATTGAACTAATGGATATAAAAAATAGAAGGATGGTTACTAGAGACTGGCAAAGGCATTTATGGGGCAGGGTGGAGGTGGGGATGGCTAATGGGTACAAAAATAATAGAAAGAATTAATAAGACCTAGTATTTGATAGTACAAAGAGTTAATAAGACCTAGTATTTGATAGTACAAATTAGCAAGCCCTAGTATTTGATGGTACAACAAAAATAATAGAATTAATAATACATAGTATTTGATAGTATAGTGTGGGGGAATATAATCAGTAATAATTTAATAGTCTAAAAGTATATAATTGGATTGTTGTAACTCAAAGGATAAATGCTTAAGTGGATAGATACCCAATTTTCCATGCTGTAGTTAGTACACATTGCATGCCTGTACCAAAATATCCGATGTACTCCATAAATATATACACCTACTATGTACCCAACAAAAATTTAAACATTAACAAAATTTGTAATATGTTCATATGATGTCTATATGTAGGAATGAGGAAAGTGAGAATTTGATGCAAAACTATGAGAAGAAAACGTTAGATCTCATACACAAATGATTTGTCTTTTAAAACTGAGAGGATTTATTATAGCTCCAGAAACTTTAACAGTAAGAATTTTTAGACCAGCCCTCTAATGCTCTGCCCATTATAATTTGACCATAAGTCTCTTCCGTTCTCCAGTTCTTTGAATACATTTTTTTACTTTATAACTTCTCTCTACACCATAATTTTGCCTAATTCTCATCCTGACTTGTTCTCCTACTAAATTCCGAAATGAGGGAGAATATGACTGGCATGTCTACCTTTTCAAACAAGAGCAGGCTACATTTGACTTATGGGCCTATAGATTTGCTGACCTTGGGTAAGGGGCACAATGCATATCCAACGAGCTGTGACTGAGGATAGAAAGTGTGATGCTGCAAAACACGGGCTCTGATGGAATCTGTTTCCAGGGAGGGCCTGTCAACACTGCAGTAATTCTAGTTAGCAAAGTAAGTCTAGTTCATTACTAGTTCTTAACCTCTTTTGCTAATTTAGCTCTGGTCCTGAAAATTAAACATCAGGAATGGGACCTGAGATCCTCTCTATTTACACATTTCTAGAGGGCCTATTACATTCAATTATATTTTAAAAGGAGGCACACCTCTTATCAGTGGGCATATTAATTATCAGCTGTCTACTAGCAGATATTAAGGGAAATGGCATTTAAGAGAAGCAACAGGCCGGGCGCGGAGGCTCACACCTGTAATCCCAGCACTTTGGGAGGCCGAGGTGGGCAGATCACAAGGTCAGGAAATTGACACCATCCTGGCTAACACTGTGAAACTCGGTCTCTACTAAAAACACAAAAAAATTAGCCGGGCGTGGTGTTGGGTGCCTGTAGTCCCAGCTACTCCGAGAGGCTGAGGCAGGAGAATGGCGTGAACCTGAGAGGTGGAGCTTGCAGTGAGCCGAGATCGCGCCACTGCACTCCAGCCCGGGTGACAGAGTGAGACTCCGTCTCAAAAAAAAAAAAAAAAAAAAAAGGGTGACAGAGTGAGACTCCGTCTCAAAAAAAAAAAAAAAAAAGAAGAAGAAGAAGCACCAGAAAGTCAACAAAGAGGAAGACACGTTACAACATAGACTCACGAAACAGATAAATGATAGATGGAAAGTTTTGCTAAGCCAAGAGTATGAGACAAGAAATATATGCGTATATAAAGCAAGCAAATTAATAAAGGATAGTAAAGTATCTAAACCCCTATTTGAGGTGCACGGAAAAATATATAAGCAAAGCCTCGTAAGATTGCTAAACTATAAATGTTACAAGTAAGAAAAATGGAATATTCGCATAGGTAAAGTAAATTTAGTAGTGTAAAATGAAGAGGTGGGGATAAATAGTTGGAACCTATATTCTTAAGTACAAAGCAGACGGTTAGTTCTATGGTAAAAACTACACTCTGGGAGATTAGAATGCAAAGTAGGAATCCAACCAAGGTTAGGAGTAGCTATAATATTGAGCAGATGCTGATGTTGTTATTAAGCTGATTATTTGTAACCCAAAGCTCATTTTATTTCTATATACGTAAAATGAGAGCTGTCTGGGCTGGAACTGATCCACCAAAGTCTTAGCACCAATATCAGTTACAAGCCAGAAAGACAGATAGCCTTTGGGGTCATTCTGAAAATACCTGGTGGTCTCAGTCTTTTTCTCCCAGCCCAGTTTAGCTCCCATAGCAGTATTTTTTCACTGGGATAAGGGGACAGGTTCATATCAGATTTAGAACAATTACTCTGGACATGTGCAGAAAGCACAGGAGACTTTCTGCTCTATGAACATCTGAATTACAGGGAAAGCTGCTTAAAAATCCCAGCAAATCTATTTGCATATTGCTATCCAGTTGTCAGATGGTGTCTCAGTTTATAAATGTGAAAATCAGAGCAGATTTTATTTTCATCAGGATTTTAGAATTACGCATTGAAATACAGCATATCAACAAGCCTCTCTGAGTTTTCATTATCATATTTGCATAGCACTGGACTCAAATGTATGTAGAGTTGGATATGGGCAGCAGTCTTTCCACCTGAGAAAAGTTTCCAAACATGACGTCTTTTCAACAAATTAGTTTAAGTTGGAATGCTTGACGTAAATATTAACTTAGGAGACGGATTAAAAACGTTTCAAGCAAGCAGTGCAAACTATGAGGAATGTAGGCAATATAATCAAGAAGTATTTTTAAGAGCTTTCCCTCTTACCAACTGACTGCCTAGGATCCATTTACAGATATTCCTCCCTATATCCTTCTTGCCCACATTTGTTCCCATGGATGCTAGGACATGGCATGATCTCTGCTTGAACAATTGTTAAGTGTAGCCCCAGAATCCATGAAACTTACAGTCTAGTTGAGAATATAAGTAGTTGAACAAATATAATCATTTGAGAGTAAAATATCCACCTGTTTGATCAGTGATGTGAGAAAGGTATAATTTACTGTGTGAATGCAAAAGAAAGAGGTAATAGGGGAATTAGGAAGAATATATAAAGAACACCACTTAAATAGGACTTGGTAAAGTTAATAGTTTTTCTAGGTAGACTTATGGGAGGAAAACTATTAGAATAAAAAGATAACAAAAGATAGTTAAGAAACCTCGGGACCTGTAATGCAGTAACAGTTTGATATTACTGGAACAGAAGATGTACATACATGTGGAAAAGGATGGAGATATTTGATGGTAAGCCTAGAAAAACAGACGGGATACACGATGGAGGACTTTGATGGCTGTGTTAAGAAATGAAAAGCAATAGGATGCCAGGGAAGGTTTTTCACTAAGGAATTAACATGTTTGTGACTGTGCTTGAGAAGCACTACATGGAAACTCATAGAGGTGTGTACATGCATAGTAACAATATTAAGGTGGTCTGCAGCAATGCTGCTATGCATTTATGCACGTCCCTTTTTGCATAACTACACATGGATATGGCTGCAACACTGAGTTCGTGTATATGTCATACGAATGTTATATACATATGTTTGAATATATTTATTTTACTTACAGATAAAAATAGTATTTTAGTCAGTTATTTTTTTATTTTTTAGAATGCACTTTACATATCATATTGTACTTCTGCTTAAAAGAGATTATTTCAATTCTATTTTATTCTTATACACTGGGGAGTTTAAGTGGTGTAATACCAACCTGGGCCATATTAGAACTACTGGCTTAGAAATGAACATTGGCCAAAAGTCATTAAAAATGGATAGCTGTTTAGTGGTGTGTGGGAAATGAGTTGATGGTCACAGTCCAGTTCCTACTTAACAGGTGTCTACCTCATAAAAACCACCATAATAATCAGCACTTATTGGCACCCTTATTGCCAGCGTGAGGAAAGAAGCCAAGATTTAAGATTGCTTTCTCTTCTCTGTCAGTCAGGACTGTGTGGGGAGCTTCCTTTCAACCTATTATAATGAATTTATGTTTTCTTTTGTACAATATTAATTTCTAAAATAAATTTACTCTCTAAGAAGTCATCTCAAGAGCCTGTCATTGACTTCTTAACCAGACAATCATTCATTTTAGAAATAATGTTGTTAGAAGGGAAACATAGAGCCATTATAAAAGGATATAATGAGAACATTTGAAGAGGTACCATTTCAAATCAGCAGTTTTAAAGATAGACATATGTTCCCACCACAGGGACCTGTCCTACTGCTCGAACACCAGAAACAAATTCATTACTTGAGATCATTAAGGGATCACGTTCAAACCTAATCATGATTTACAGGGTGAAATCCACAGCTTTACTCAGTGTTGCTTGATTGTGATATTGGATGCCACTCAATTGACGGAGAATTTGTTTTTCCATGCTTGCTAACATGTCATCTCCCATATTTATGATTTAAGCATGAAATCTAGTTACAAAGAAGTAAGAAATATTCAAACCAATTCATTTGCAGTAGAATTATTTAGAACATTCATTTATTGGATACAGTGTCAAAATTCATCTTTTGCACAAAGCTGCTTTCATAAATAAAAATATTTTGTATACATTTTATTGTGCATTTAAACACGATTGCTCCCACTTTGAAAAGATGTTTGCTGCAATGATGAAACAATTGGCTCCTTTTAAATGACTTTGAGTTATGTTTTAATGACAGTTGTTTCAGGGTATCTTTTGAGGAGTGAAAGAATTATGGACTTGAATGTATTCCAATAATTTTTATATTACACTTCAGTTGGCCTTTCAATTTTCCTGTATAACAGGAAAATGCATTCAAATATATTTATATGTATTACACAGAAAATAAAAATCAGAGAAAAATTCATAAGTATCTATATGTACAATGGATTTTATTCTATATAGAAAATTTATACAGAAAGACTAAACAAAAGAAGTTCCAGAATGGAATTAAAACTATGCAGCATTCACATTTCTCCCAATAAAATTTGTATAATTGACCCTTGATAGTGAAAATTGTCAACAATGGAAATATTAAGAATATTCAGTAAAACAAAAAAGAAAACCATTTTGGATATGAAATATGAAATATACAGTTGCTTGCTAATTGAATTTTTTTAAAATATAGAAACACACAATTGCTTTTTATAACCCTTTCCTTTTTTGCATTGTTTTGTGTTTGTTCTTCATTCTTGGCTACAAATATAATTTTTTAAGAACATGAGATCGAGTGCCCCCACAAAAATTGATATTTTAAAATAACTAAAATGAAATTCCATATATTGGCTTAAATTTTGACACTATTGCTTCTCCATAAAGAGAAAATACACATATTTTAAAAGAAAAGGAATTTCAAAAAATCTCATTTGCAAGTAAGAAAAATTATCCAAGGTTATAAAACCGCTTAAAAGAACAATCAAAATGAGTATCCATGTTTACAGCTTCCATTGTATAATAAAAGAGAAGACCTTTTAAATAATATTTTTGTAGCATGTTCTTTTTTGAATTGATCATAAACCAAATTAGACAATTCTTCAAGTAGTCAATTTTTTAGTCTGTGACTGTTTATCTTTCCAACTCTTCTAAAAAACAAGATCTCCTTTACTTAAATCTCAGGAAAACTTACTTGGAGTAAGTTTGGAAATCTAGGAAAGATTGAATTGTTTCAATATTATAATCTTATTTCGGGGTGCATTAAAACATCTTGTATTGAAACCTTTCTCAACTGAAGTATAAATAACCTGACAACCTGAGGACTGAGACCATCCCTTACACATCTTTGATAAAAAACCTTGCATTGACCACTGTTCCTGACTTTTAGTAGAAACTCAATAAAGGTATATTAATTTTATGTTTTAAGACACAAAATATACAGAAATTCTTCCAAAAGTCACAGGTAGTACTCCAAGTGGAAGCAAAGAAAGACACAAGTCTCACTTGGCTTTAAAATTATTTCTAGGCACAAGGGTAGAAGCACATTTATTAATTTTTCTCTTAAATAAGTTGAATACATTATTTTAAAATGTTTTTCTTGCTCAAGAAAATAAGAGCATGAAACTGTTATATAACCCCTTATTTTGTGGTTGGTCCAGATTATCTTTTCAGTTTATCATTTTCTGTTCTTTTTTAAGAGGGAATCTCCTGAAAATACTATTAACTTTAAAATTTAATTCTTGAAGCATATTCTGAACATTTGTGTGTTTCTATGCTTAGTAGCTAAAATAGTACTTAAATGATACAAAATACTTCATAAAATGATGTCTTTATTCTGATTATCATAATTCTATTCACTGAACAGTTTCCTGTAACTAAAACTTATACTTCTTATCTGACTTGATATGAGCATGGACAGGAGAGGGTTCATAATGCACACAGACAAAGCAAAAACCTGCAATTGTAGAATTAATAAATCTGAAGCATTACAAAGATTTCACAAAGCTGATGAGATCACAGATTTTTAAAAAATCTTTATTTCTGCATCATTTTTTATGCTCTTCAAACTCTTAATTTTGTACAACTATCATCCGTATTTTCATATCAATGCCATTCTATGCATTGCTGATCTCTGAAACTTTCCAAAAGTGGAAAATATTTTGAGGTAGTTTAAAGGCAGCTCAGCAAAGTGGTATGCTATGAAACACTTCAATTTAACTTCTTCAGGCTTGTTTTGCTCTCTACCCAAGCACACCTCAAATGCTGCACCATTCATTGCTATCCCTGCAGTATATACTATGCCTCCTCAAACACTATCACCACCTGTCAAACCTGGCATGAAATAGTTTGCAAGGTTTTTATGTTGATTTTAAGGAATTAGAAGCATCAAGCATGTTATTTATTCTGGGTTTATCTCCAGTGATGTATACAGTTACCAGTAGCACTGGATTGCATCCTGAATAATCTTTTCAGGATTGGCTGCTGAAGTACTATATTGTTGTCTGGATTAAGGTTGTCTATATGTTGCACTAAAATTTGCTTTTTTTTAGAAAGACTTCAGGCTGTTAAATAAGTCAATAGGAAATGTAGCTTCTGACAATTAAAATTTAAAAGGCCACCTCCCCAAATTAATGCAGAATATTTAGCCTCTTAGTATTTCATAAATGTACTTACCAAATTAGATTATCATCTCTATTCCTCTTCCAAGGGAAAAAAAGTATTTCCTATAGATTTGCTTTCAATGTTAATGAAAAACAAAGAGAAACAACCACACAAGTATATAAAACTATGAGTAGAGTTTTGCAAAATAATTTTGGCAGTGAAAATTTGACAGATGCAGTTTCAATATCTTGTATATCAAAAAGTAAAGTAAATTTCTGCAGTGAGAGATGGGGTAATACAACAAGGAAGAGTGAACAGAAAACAAAGCAGACACCTGAATGCCAGGAGAAGTCTGAGTCTCTGATGGGTTCTCCCACAAGCTCTGTGCTTTGTCCTTGCTTTCTCTGAGTCTGGTGCTCTTTTCTCTAGGCAGCACTGACCCTTCCTCCAAGCAGAAGGCTGAGTGCTGGCCAAGGTCTCATAGTTGGTCCATTCATAGATCTAACAACAGATCCAGGTCTCATTTTTCTCACACGTGAATTTAGAGATTCAGATTAGATTAATTGTTCTAGTATCTCTCTGAGAATTAGAAGAAAGTTTTAGAAACTTCCTCTACAAAAAAACAAAAGCACACAAAACATTTTGGATGAGTTTTAAGCCTATCCATGGCCTCCAAGTTAAGAATCCAGAGATTAGAATGTTTTTAAAACATTATATGTGTTTCCCTAATATATATAAATAAGTGGGCTTTTGGATAATAATAATAATTTCTTTGGTCTTTGCTTTGCTGTAATTTGCAAACCATCTACATTGAGCAGGCATTTAAGGTTGCAGCCCCAGAAAGTAGACCACCTAAATAGCAATCTTCGTTCATCCACAAACTTCCTGTGGAACACTGGCCAAGCTATCTACCTTTTCTTTCCTTCATTTGTTTCATTGGTATATTGTGGATAACAACATTTACAGTTACCTCATACAGATTTGTAGCTATTAACTTAGTGTGGCATGTGTGTGTGTGTATGTGTATTAACATGGCCAGGAATTTATATCTATCATGCTTAGAACAGGCTGCAGAACATGACAGTTGTTCAATATATCTGAGATAACACAAGGGTATTTTTTAATTCTATAAATATGCATAAATATAAAGATAAAATACACCTTTCATAATTTTATTTGTGTTTTTTCTAGAATGTCAAGATCTAGCTTCTTATATTTGAAAATTAGCCATATTATCTAATTTGCAATGTGATAACCCGTGCATTTTCTGTACAATTTTGTTTATGGTTTCTAAAGAATGCAAAAAGAAATAAATAGTTTTATATCTCCACAGCAAAGAATCAGTAACGTTTTCCCATTTGAAAAAAATGCTGAAATAAATATAACCAATAATGGTTAATGTCTTTGCAATGACTTCATTTGTAATTAGCATTTTTCACTGTATAATGTGTCTTGCGATCATGTTCCTCTTTCCCCTTTTTAAAAATAATGTATATCAAGTTTCCTTATTCATGTAGCTGGTGTAAAATTTCTTACATTTATATGTGGGACTCACTGTTTAATGAGTCTTTTCTAAAAAGGCTTTCCTGACTGAGCTAATTTGTTCCCATTCTTAAAATAAGTTTTAAAATAAGTTTTTCTAAACTGAATATACAAAATTAATATCAACAGATTTCTAACCTATTTCTTTGTCTATATGTTTTACAGCTCACAATCAGATAATACTTTAGATAAGATTTGGTTCAAAATTGTTATACCAGATGCAGTTTACTTTTTAATCCTAAGTCTTTCAATATCTCTTTTTCCTTTTCCTCATTTGTCCAGTGGTGAAGTGTGACAGATAAAATGTCATTTCTGTTAAACAAGAGCACCACTTTCTAGCCCCACTTTTACTTACACAGATAATGAAACTAAGTAAAATACAAACATGGTTGGAAAGGGAAAGCCATATATATTTTCTGCTTAGTAAAACAAAACCGTTTTGTTTTTCTCTGCGGCCGTCTTTCTTGCTGGACCTATATTCGTTCGTTTCAAAAGCAACTATTACTTTCATTATTCACTTCACTCCTTTTCTGTGGCCAATTATTTTTCAAGCCCTATAGTTTTGCGTTTTTAAAATCCGAATATGAGCCCCTCCCTCCCTCTGGCACACATACATATACACTCTATTTTAGGTGCCAGGGCATGTCAATAACATCAATCACCATTCGCACCATCGATCATGCAGCTACGAAGCAGTTGGATGACATCTGCCATAACACCCTTCTGTGCTACGGTAATGCACTTGAATTTAGATGCAGGAAGATATTGGTTTGCAGACTCGTAATCAATCACAGCATCTTTTCAAGCAGAATATCTTGGAGATATAACAGAAAGTTAATCACATATTCTTTGAGTATGTTTGAGCATGAATATAAGAGAGCTCCATATTTGTAGACTAATATTAAGTAATTAAAATATAATTTATAATTATCCTAATAGCCAACATCGTATTAATTACCTAAACAATATTTTTCTTTTTAAACTTTAATGCTTTTCTCCACAAATGTATTTTAAGGCTTTTCTTTATTATAAAATTTGAGGCAGCATTTATGTCATTCTAAAATGCAAAGATAAAGACAAAGCAGTCCCCCATTAGTATTCCTGACTCTAGTCAGGACCACTTAGTGTATGCACATTTTATACAGCAATATATTTATTACACTATTGGTGGTGGCCTTTGGTATATAGGAAAATCATATCATAGCAAATGTGAATAAAACAGCAGATTTTATAAATAGAAGCAATTGAAATAAATTAAAAGTAAATACAGTATCAGATAGCATTGTTTAACTTGATTTTATTTGAAACTTGATCATTATGTCTTAGCATGAAGCCTTCTATAATAATATGCTTGCTAAGTTTTTTAGCTTTTAAAATGTAATTATTCTAACATTTGGTAAAATGCTTTTTTAGGTTGTTGTTGTTAGACCGAGTATAGCTCTTTCACTAGGCTGGAGTGCAATGGAGCGATCTCGGCTCCCTGCAGCCTTCACCTCCTGGGTTCAAGCGATTCTCCTCCCTCAGTTTCCTGAGTAGCTGGGATTACAGGCACGTGCCACCATGCCCAGCTAATTTTTGCATTTTTAGTAGAGACGGAGTTTCGCCATGTTGACCAGGCTGGTGTCCAACTCCTGACCTCAGGTGATCTGCCCGCCTTGAAAAGTGCGGGGGATTACAGGCGTGAGCCACCGCGCCCAGATGCATTATTGATACTTACATGTTTCTAATACAAAAGACATTTGCTGCAAAGCTAAGAGCAAACAGCAAAATAACATTTGGTTTCCTGAAAAACTTAGACATTTGGGGAGAAGAGATACTGTTACTTGGAATAGAGTTCTCACACTCATCTACACAATAGCAGAAAACCTGGGAGAAAGCAGAGATATGTTTTGTCTCAAGGAGATATTTTGTTACATTAGACTTCTCAGAAGAAAGAGTGGAATATAGACTCGGAAGGAAGAGGAAGACAGTTGAGTCCAGACCCTAGGGTTCTGCCTCTGCTTCCTCGGGTTAGAAGTTTCTAGGATGTTGTGTGGTGTAATGATGCAGAGAGTCTTTCCTGACAGTCACAATGCCTGTCATTTGGGGAAAGAGGAGGACGGGAGATTTCTTCTAAGGTGACCAAAAAAAAAAAAAAAAAAACCCAGCTGTATTTTTGTATTTGATAAGTTCAGTGTTTCCAGATATTCTCAATCTTTTAAAGAAAAGTTAGAAATTATATTTTATGAGATTTGATACTTAAAATTGGCCAATATTTTAAAAGCACTTTGAAGGTATATACATATATGTATTAATATATATAGTATTGAAAACTGGTTTGCCAACAAGCAATTGCTAATCTCAGTTCAAATCCACAAGAGTTTTTCAATCCGAAAACGCTGTGCCCTCTCTGTTTTAGTATTTATATTTAATTTCATGAAATGAGAAATATTTACTGAGTAATAACTTAATAATTAGCATTAATTTTATATGCCCCATGGTTGCCTATCTATCTCTATGCTTTTTCCCATACTTTTTTCTTCCCTCACAAATTCCTTCTTTCAAGGAATGCTCACTTAATAACCTACTTAAGTTATTCTTATCCTTCATGGCCTGTTTTAAATGCAACCAACTCCATGAAAACTTTCAGTTTCCTCAAGAGAATTAAGCTGTTTTCTTTATACCATTTTCCTCTTTCTGCCATCTTGCAATTACACACTCAGAAAAACAATCATTAAATTAAATCAGTTGCATGTATAAGATTCAAATCTCTTTCTTAATAGTTGTTTTGTGGTTTGTGAGGCTGCAATATGTTAATCCATGTAACAGGCCTAGTGTAAAACTCTTCGTCTCACAAATATACCATTAATTTTACATTTAACATGATGCCATCTACTTTAATCTTATGTGATCAGAGAATAAAGTGGTCTAATTAATCAAATACTCTGTCCAATAGATGCAATAAATAAAAATACCTGTATGTTTATATACGTGTATACACACACACACACACACACACAAGCTCACATCAATTCATCATGACATAACCACTAAACAATAGGATGCCTAAAACACACTTATCACAATCCATATCGTACTAATTAATTATCCAAAGAAATTTCAAGAATATTTTTCATATGGGCTATATACTGCACAAAGTGGTTAACATGTTTGGGAACTAATCCACATTTTCTTATTTGTTTTGCCCAAATTTTGGTCAGTCCAGTCTCAGATTCATCCTTTTTTTCCAACACAGCATGCATCTATATCTGTTTATAAGTAAAGACCTCAAGCAACTGGTAAGGTGAAGCAATTTCAATCAGGAAAGCATCTTCCCATCATAATAGAAAAATAAAGGCAAGGAATTTTTTGCTTCAAAGTGAATATGTCTACTTCGAATACATAAAGTACAAAATCAGTTCAAGCTAGATCAAACTTGTAGGGTTTTTGCAGAAAAAAAAATCACCCTGAAAAACAGGAAAGATTTTGCTGAAAATCTATTTGAGTTTTATGAGCTAATCACATTATATTATAATTATTTCTTCATATGTCTACACCCTGCTTTAGATATTGAGCTGCACCTGAATATTCTTTATTTCTGTTTCCCCAGCACCAAGTTCAGGTATAGGACTCTAGGAAATACTCACCTAAGCACTGAATGAATTCATAGATTAATTAACATATGAATCAGAGTAAGGACTGTTTGATAGCAAGTGAAACTTTCCTTCTTGACTCTGTTTTAACACAACTGAGGCAAGCTACAGTAAACTCTACCCATTCTACAATTTAGAAAAATAGTGGGCAAATAATATGTAGCCTGAAGTTTTCATTGGAAAAATTATTCAGTAATATATTTAAATACTTATTCATTTTTATTCATTCAAACTACGATGATCTATGTCATACCTTTCATGGGTTAGGTAAGTGCCAAGGGCTACCACAAGACATAAATCAGAAAGACATACATTTAGAGCAGTAGCTCTCAATTTGAGATAACACTGGGCTATTAGGGGACATTTAAAATATCTTTTGATACATTCTGATGTGAAATTTGGGGTAGGGTGCTATTGGGTAAAGATACAGATTGATGCTAAACATCTTACAATGAACAGGAATACCTTTCACAATATAAATCTGCCCAACTGAAATGTCAATCAATAGTGCTGAGATTGAGAAATTCTGATTTAGAAGAATCATGAAGGAGTATAATAAATACTTAAATTATTTTGTGCTGAAATTGTATAAGCAGAAAGTTACCACCTCTACTTTAGGTGGCCATGGAAGGCTAACAGCAGAGAAACATTCAGAGTGCTCAGTAAGTATCTGGATGTAGAATTCAGGATGTAGTCTTGGTGGAAAAAATTGATTAGGGAGTCATCAGCATATGGGTAGACATCAAAACCATAGGGATGGATACATTTATCTGAGGAAAATATAAAGAATAAAAGTACAAAATATCCAAAACGAAGTCCATTGTGACTGGGTCAGTTTCCAGGAATCCAAACTAAGCCTGTGGAGGGTTAGCAGCAGCCTTGGTAACTAGATGCAAGAAGTTTGGTATCAACAGGATAAACAAGTTAAGCCTGACATCTTTTCATTAACTTTGTTTTAATTAATAGAACATTAACAGTAAATGAATATAATGTGATTTTAAAGTACACAAGTGATACTTTATACTTCTACATATGAGATGAATAAAAGGGATAGCCACTCCATGCTAAGAAACAAAGAAAAGGGATGTCTGGCACGTTGTAGGTGGTTAATAAATATTTCTGAAATGCAGGAATATTTGTAACATGTACAAGAGATATAGCAAACCCATAAAGTTTCTATTAAAGTGGAATGTTAAGAAGTTAAGCTACCTGTGGCCCAGGGTAAATTTAATCTCTTACCTGAAATCATCCTACAGCTCTGTGTGTGTGTGTTTTTTTTTTTTAATTTATAAACACCAAAATTCTTTGGAAACAGAAGAAAAAAAAACTGGTTAGCATAAGATTATAAAAAAATAGTTGTAATAGATCTCTCAAACTTACTTATTTCTCCCAAGTAAAATGTTGTGCCCTTTGACTAACTACTCCCTACCCACACCCAGCCTCTGGTAATTACCATTTTACTCTCTAGTTCTATAGCTCAATCTTTTTTTTTTTTTTTTTTGGATTTCACATCTAAGTGAGATTTTAGCTAAATTTAACCATCCCACAATGGATACATATTTAAAAACAACGTATTGAATATGATAAATATATACAAAATTTACCTGTCAATTAAAACATATTTAATAAGTAGTAGATTCAGGATCTTTGCTTTTTCTCATCTCTACTTTTTTAAATCTCTTTTATTTTGTGCTGGAAGAGAGGGGCTTGAATGTATTTTATATAATGTAAGTGAGAAATAATAGTTCCCTTTAGTTTTTTTTTTCATAGTAAGCAGTACAGCTGACTTTTTGATGACACAGGTTTGAACTGTGTGGAACCATTTATAAACAGATTTTCTTCCACCTCTGTCACCCCTGAGACAGCAAGATCAACCCCTCTTCTTCATCATACTACTCAACGTGAAGATGACAAGGATGAAGTCCTTTATGATGATCCACTTTCACTTAATGAATAGCAAATATATTTTGTCTTCCTTTCTTTATCTTCCTTATTGGTTTTCTTAATAACATTTTCTTTTATCTGGCTTACTTTATTGTAAGAATACAGTATATAATACATATAGCATAAAGATACATGTTAACAGTCAACTGTGGGCTATAAGCAGTTAAGTTCTGAGGGATCCACAATTTACACACATTTTCAACTGTCTAGGGCTCAGCACCCCTAACTGCTGTGTTGTTCAAGGATCAACTGCACTTTGTTTGAGAGTAAAGCAATCTCAGGTTTCAAGAGGTGCCTTCGAATTCCAAGATTTAATAACAGAATCTATACTTTTCATGTCTTGAGATATTTTTATTATTTACCTTATTGACCTTGATCTTTTCAGACAAAAAGTGGTTTGTGATTTTTGTTGTTGTTTCATATCCTCAAATGTCAGTGCTTTCCTATAAACTTTGTCATTTTCAGTGTGTGTGTGTGTGTGTGTGTGTGTGCGCGTGTGTGTGTGTGTGTGTGTGTGTTTTCCCTAAACCATCCCATTCTTTCAGGAACCTGGTTCCTGTATACATTTTCTCTCCATTTACTTTCAAATCTTTTGAGAAAACAAATAAAGTGAGTCATTTATATCATAGTGTTCATCTAAGATATTAAAGTACAAATTAACCCATATATTAATATATCTATTACTAATATAGCTAATGAAATTATAACTATAGGATAAATGCTTCTATTTTCTAATGTTTAATGTATCACTGAAACTTTTGATGCAATTTCACTATACTAACTGTTCTGCAGTGAGTGCAACAAGAGGGGAGAATAATAATTTTGGACACTAAAATCACACTATGCAATTGTTACCAAAATTGTTTTCATTTAAAGGTAATTAAATAAGGTTCTTTTCTGCTCCAGTTCAGGAGACAAGTATTTAATTATGTTTCTTCTATAAAAGTATTTCTAACGTAAGTGAATATATCTCCAAAGAAGCAGTCTATTTTTTAATGTGTTAGTAGAAATGTATGCTATTTCTCTTTGTTCTAGAACTTTCCTTATGCTTTGTGATTTTCCACATTGCCTTTCATCCAGCTACACACACACAGACATACATGCACACACCCTTTGAACAAAGAGAGCCTTTTCATTTTTCTCTTATAAACAGGAGAAGGTCTTTAAGAGGTAATTTATCCCATGCATTTTATTCAGAGAAATGTAATCTAGCTTCAAACAATTTTGAATTTTTACCATTATTACATAAAATTACATTTTATTATAAGTCAGTATTTTTATATAATATTTATGGGACGTTTAGTTTTTTAATCCAAATTTTTAAATTAATAATTAAACCCATTTTATTAAGCAAATGAATTTATTATTATTCTCCTAAATATCTGAGTCTTCAAGAAAAGTGTCCTCTTTCTGCATAAGACTTTTCTTATGATTGAAAATGAGGTTTTTACATTTCCAATAGACTTTAAATGGCTTGTTTCATATGCATTTAATACCTAATCAAACCTTTAGACCAATGCTGTCTGATATAGAAGTGGACAGTGTGATGATGAACATGTCCCACTATGCTGTCCAATACGGTCTCCACTAGCCACATGTGGCCTTCAGGTACCTAAAGTGTAGTTAATGCAAATGTGCAAATGAGACAATACATTTCTTAAATTTAAGTCTGCAGAGGTTACTGCTGTCTTTTGTTTGGCTATGCCCTGCCCCCAGAGGTGGAGCCTACAGAGGCAGGCAGGCCTCCTTGAGCTGTGGTGGGTGTGGTGGGCGCCCCTCCCCCAGCCTCACTGCCGCCTTGCAGTTTGATTTCAGACTGCTGTGCTAGGAATGAACAAGGCTCCGTGGGTGTAGGACCCTCTGAGCCAGGTGCCGGATATAATCTCCTGGTGTGCCATTTGTGAAGCCCGTTGGAAAAGCACAGTACTAGGGTGGGAGTGACCCGATTTTCCAGGTGCCGTCCGTCACCCCTTTCTTTGACTAGGAAAGGGAATTCCCTGACCCCTTGCACTTCCCGGGTGAGGCAATGCCTCGCCCTGCTTCAGCTCATGCACGGTGTGCTGCACCCACTGTCCGGCACTCCCCTGTGAGATGAAGCCGGTACCTCAGTTGGAAATGCAGAAATCACCCGTCTTCTGCGTCGCTCATGCCGGGAGCTGTTCCTATTCTGCCATCTTGGCTCCCCTGTGTGATCACACTCTTACTTCAATTTGTTTTAAGTCACTTAACACTGAGTACTGGAAAGAACATTGGTCTGGAATCAGATGCATTTTGGTTTAAACCCTGGCTTGGTCAGTTAGTAGTCTTTAAGTTTTGGCTCATCTCTTCTGCTTTTTAAGTTTTAGTTCTCTCATCTGTAAAATTGAATTCATAATATTTAACTGTATAGTCCCCAACAGTGGCTGTCTGACTCAGTGATATTTTAAGTAAATGATAGCAGGTTTTGTCATAATTACCTTTAACAGTGGAAAGAAAAGGACAAATTGTAGAGCATTAATTCGGTTAATCAACAGAAAATCAAAGAAAATAGAGACAGAGATATTGTTAAATATTAAGCTAGGAAATAATATCTGAGCAATTAGATACTAAGTATTAGGCACATTTCTGTGTAATATACAATTTGTCTATATAGAGACCGTGGGTTCAATTTTTAAATGGTCTCAGTATGTTTTTTTGTTTTATTTTTGCCATTTATCAATCTAATTTTCCCTTGATTTTAAGGACATTCAGTATTTAGATTTTAAACTCATGTTATTTTTTCTGACCTCATATCACTTGTGAGAACCATTCTTACTCTTTTCCTTTTACTCTAAAGATCTTTCTTTGTATCAGTCTTTGTTATGTTGTTATGCATTGTTAACAATAAAGCAAAAAAATCACCATTAGGTCATTTCAGTTTTAATTCTAACATTTACAACTTCATGCCCATTTTATTTTATATATATTAAACTATATACAAATACATATGTAAACAAAAGTTCACAGCTATTATATATGTGTGTGCCTATGTGCATACATGTATGTTGCATATATAAAGCTAATGGATAAAGTATTTACATATATAATGTTAAAACAGAAAGCATACATATAAAGTTAACACATGAAGTTGAATATATACATATAAAGCACAAAACATATATTTACATTTATGAAGTTAATACGTAAAACTATCACATGCATACATATACACATACATATAGAAATATGTACAGTATGCAAAAGCATACGTATCTGTAAAAACGTAGGAAGGTAGACATTTTATTGATGCTTTAAAAATTGTTAAATAACAACATTATTACTACTATGAATAGTAGCTGACAAAAGCACTGACCCAAATTATTTACATAATAACTATTGAAATATCCTCCTAAACATATTCCTTGTTATCAGCCTTCTTATGTATTCATATGTATTCTAATCAACTTTATTTTTCAAACTGTCAAGATAGTAATCTTTCTAATAATGCATATGCGATTCTTATGCTTAGGTGAAAACCTAATTTTTAAAAATTTCTGATGGAACTTAGAGAAAGTTTCATGAAATAACAAGAAGTGATAATTTTGTGGCATGGCCTACAAACATCTTTATAATCTAGCTCTCCTGACTTCTCAAACTTAATCCCTGGGACTCATCACTAATCTCATCACTGAAAGCCAAATCATACTTGTTGTTTTTCCCTCAAAGCCATTCAGCTGTTTTTCTCTTTTATTTAATGGTTGCTCTATCTTTACTATTTTCTTGAATGGCCTAAAATAATTTCTGTGCATCCATCAAGACTAATCTCACTATTCTGTTCTTCTGGAAAGTTTTCCTTAATTTGACTAAGCAGCATTAATTATTCTCCCTTTACGTCAGTAGATTTTTAATACCTTCATCAACTGTAGCATTTTATTACTATTTTTCCTTAATGTGCATGATTTGTTTCACCTTACCCAGACTTTATGATTCTGCAGGCCATATGTATTCACTTCTAGCACAGTGCTCCTGACATGGCAACTATAGAGGTTATGTTTTAGTCAATGTGTAAATGAGCAAATGAATGAAATTGGTTAAGTGGGTTTATACTTTAAAATTCAATGTTTTTTTTTTTAAAAAAAAACTAGTATAAAATGTACGCTTATTCTAGATAAGAAAAGAATATTCCATCCAGGCACTGTGACTCACACCTGTAATCCCAGCACTTTGAGAGACTGAAGCGGGTGGATCACGAGGTCAGGAGTTTGATACCAGCCTAGCCAATATGGTGAAACTCCATCTCTACTAAAAAAAACACAAAAATTAGGTGGATGTGCTAGTGCACACCTGTAGTCCCAGCTGCTTGGGAGGCTTAGGCAGGAGAATTGCTTGAACCTGGGAGGCAGAGGTTGCAGTGAGC
Source organism: Hylobates moloch (assembly GCF_009828535.3). Classification (NCBI taxonomy): domain Eukaryota; kingdom Metazoa; phylum Chordata; class Mammalia; order Primates; family Hylobatidae; genus Hylobates; species Hylobates moloch. Next base: position 44,177,319 of record NW_026652281.1, read on the forward strand.
CAAGATTGCATCGCTGCGCTCCAGCCTGGGGGACAGAGTGGAACTCTGTCTCAAAAAAAAAAAAAATAATAATAATAATAATAATATTCCCACCCTATTTCTATCTCTGGAGACACTTATACATAAGTAATTATATAAACCCACAGATTTAGATTTTCATTTAAATAGTTATACAAATAATATCATATTCTAGAAAATGTATCTTGCTCTTATTTGTTCAAAACTGTATATTAATGCTCTTCTTATAAGATTATAAATAAATCTACCTCATTCTTTTTAACCAGAAACATAACCAATATTATGTAATTAGCTTAATTTATTAAACCTATCCTCCATTAATAAGCATTTAAATCTTTCTATTGTTTTTACTACAATAATGTTACTGTGAATATCTTTATATATATATATACACACACACACACACACACACACACACACGTGCACACACGTTTAATTGCAACATTGTGAACTCAAAATTTAGGTCTCTTGAACTGAAATTATTATACCTAAGAGCATGCATTTACAATTTGGATACATAATGCTACATAATTCTTCAAATTTTAATCAGTAAATAAATATCTGTTCATTACAGCCAAAGAATTTAAGAAATAAATTAATGGAAAAGACTCAGATTCAGTAAAATTCTTCTTAGTTATTCACTGTCCCAAGAAAATTGGCAAAAGATTATTATAATTACATTTCAAGAGGTGAGTAGCATTTTCCATCTCCAAAATAATCTAAGTCTACATAATGTAATATTCAAATAAGCATAGTTTCATTACTACTGACGTAGTATACTAACAACTAAAATTTACACCATATTCATATTTAATGAAATTGGCTATTGACTGTATTGATAGTATAAAATCAGGTGTTTGGATTTAAAAGTATTTTAAACTAGTAGCTTTATAACAAATTTAGGCTGCATAATTAACCATTTTGGTCAAATTGGATAATTAATAGGTTTTTGGATTTGCCTTTATATTAAGGTGCTAAATATTGAAGCACAGAAAATTTTAAATTTGGGATGATCTTTCGTAATCACTATTTGAACAAATTTGGTTTGAGCAGTATAGAAAGAATCACTTGAGTCAAGTAAAATGTGCTGTTTTATGATCAGAGAGTCGATTTTTGTACATACTATATCAATTTTAAGAGCTATAATAGGCTAGGAGTTATTCTTCACATTTTAAGCAGTATTGATAAATTATATAACCGAAAAGAAATTACTCACCTTGTGCGGGCATAAATCCTAAATCTAATTGGCTTTAAATTATGTTAGTCAAATCTATTTTTTATTTGGCTTAGGAAAAAACAATTCCACTGAAAAACAGCTGATGGATATTTGGGAGTTATATCTTTAGTTATAATACTCAATTATATAATTGGCAGTCAGAAAACAAACCAGTGATTGCTAATACAAAAACATTATTTATTACCTTGTTTAAATATAGAATTTATATTCAGTTGGCAAGGATGTGATCATGCAAAATATCAATAAAATAAGCATATTGAAAACAGACTGAAAATTCACATTCAAATTCAAGATTCTCAGTGTTCTGATTCATTTAGATAATAACCAACCAGCTGCCTAGAGATTGTATGGAGGATGTCGGTTAACAGTGACATATCTACAAGTACAGGGAGATACCTAATTTTAAACTTTGCTATAGCCTACTGCCTTTGACATTTAAAAAAATATAAAAATGTCTTATTTTGCAAAAGCAATCTCATTGTTAGTGAGCTGCCAATTCTTTTTCTCTTTTTTTTTTTTTTCTGGCAACCATGAAACCCAGATGCTAAGCACTGGAAGATATTTCTTCCAATAGCAGCATCTGGCATGCTGGCAGACTCCATAAGCAATTTTGTTTCACGGCTTTAAAGCAGCTTCTGGGTCTATTACATGGTTAATCTGATGGGCTGTCTGGGATCTCTTGTCCTCCTGGATGCCATATGCCAACAGCTAGAGATGCAGTGAACTGTCTGCCCATTAGGGCTGCTATAAAGAGAACACCTGAAAAAAATCAACTGCAAAGAGTGTGCTCTACTTCTGCTCAGCTATTACAGTACCAGTGATGAGTGACCTGGCTAAAATAGTGCTAAAAACTTGCCAAAAATGTTCAATGCCCTCTGAACACCAGGGAAGATGAAAAAACTGGAAATAATAAAATATTCAGGGTATCATTTTATCATTTGATACTGAAACAAGCATTTGCTTTTATTCGCCTTGCAAGAGAAGGAACAGGAAATGAAAAGTAGAATTGTGAGGATGAGAGACACAAATTTGATTGCTGCTCTTCTGTGTCAAATGGCTCATGAGAGGTTGGTTTCCCAACAGAGATTGTGTCTAATTCATTTTTATAATTTCAGGGCCTACCAAAGTATTTGAATGTGGTAGAACTAGAGTAAGTTGTGTTAAATAAATAAAAGCAAATAAAATTATTAAACTATTGCAATTGTGCAATATATTTTATATGTTTTAAGCCCTTTGCATAATTTATTTCTTATTCTTTTGATACTGTATGTTACATTATTTCTTCAGATAAAATTTTTCTTATTACCCAGATTGGATTGAGTCACTTTTTAGTACTCCCTAATACCTGTAAATACATGTTTTTATACCCTTTAACACCATGCTTGTTTAATCATAATAAGTTGCATTCCAGTCCTATGTTTTCAATTAAAAAACATGGATTATTTTTGTTTTACTTTAAAACATGCCAAAAGAAAAATATTTTGATTTTTTTTTTTCACATGATAGCCAAGGCACAGTCTTTAGTTAAGTGGAGGACGATCCTGAATTTCTACTCTATTTGATTAATGATTTTCTCTCCCATGAGACTTAAGCTCCATGATGGTTGGGTCTGTGTTTTTTCACCATATATGTCACAACATCTGGCTCTATCTCTGTATAGTCATGGCGTATGAGTTCAATACATACTTGTTGGATTAGTTATACTTATATCTCCAAAACTTAAAAGTTCATATATTTATTCCTTTTTCATTAGCCACCTCATTCTCTCATGCTCAGTCATACTGCAGCCTCATCCTCCTAGGCTCAGGACATCTTCCCACCTCAGCCTCCTGAGTAGCTCGGACTGCAGGCTAGCACCACTGTGCCTGTCTACTGTTTTGAATTTTTGTAGAGATGGGAGTCTCACTATACTGCCCAGGCTGATCTTGAGCTCCTGAGTTCAAGCCATCCTCCCCACTTGGCCTCCCAAAATGCTGGGATTACAAATGTGAGGCACTGCACCTGGCCTGGGTAAGCAATATTTTAAAACAGTTAACCAGAGACTGCCTTTTGCCAAACAGAAAACATAAAATATGACAATTTATTTTGTTCTTAAAAATAATACTAAATACTGTTAAGGGGATGAACATTTCTTTGGCCTTATACTCTGTCTCTTCAGTCTACTTTTATTGCTGTACTGTTTCAATATTTTGTTATAATCAGAGTCGTTTTAGATGACAATGAATTGGAAGTAAGTTCAAAAGTTCCTTAAATTAAAATGTTTATTAAAGATTAGTTTACTCACAAAGCTTCACTCCAGGTAAAAATCGAACCAGCAAAAAAACAAAAATCTGAAAACAAGCACACAGCTAGCAATATAACCATCTTGTTCCACTCCTTATATTAAAAGATGTGTTATTATTCTGAAATATATACACAAAGAAAACCTATGAAAATCCATCTTTGTTTTGCTAGTTAGTCAATGGCAGCTATTAGGCAGTTCAAAAGAGACTTTAAGAATTGTAGAAGTTTTCTTTTAAAATTTTTTAGTTTAAAATATGAGCTATATTTTGAAGCCAATTTTTATGGGAAATCACTAAGATACATAGAAAAAGCATGTCTTTGTGGATCATAGGTAGAGTTCATATCTTCCATTACTACTCTCATGCTGTGCTTTGCCTATGATTGATAGCCCAAAGCCATCATTTTGAGTGGAATCATATTGTTTAGGAGTAGTAACTCATGCTGTTGTACTACAAAACAATCAGTGACACACATTTCAATTGGACAGGAGAAGAAAAAAAGAGGAAGCTGAAATGCTATTATTTCTGATAATAAAGATATTAAGAAGGGGGATATTGAGAATGGCATTATATTATCTTTTATGAAATATTTTCTACATGCATACTCATGGCCTAATAATCAGAGCTTTATGGAGTCAGTCGATTAGTGTTAACCAATTTAAATCAGATTACAGTTAGATATACTTACGCACATCATGTTTTTTTGCTATACTTTACCTATATCCAAATATATATCTTAATTGAAAGTAAATTTAATTTAAAATTTAATAAAATGTTACTTGAAGGTAACATATATATTTGGATATAGGTAAAGTATAGCAGAAAACATAATGTGTATAAGTATATATAACTATAATTTGATTAAAATTGTTTAACACTAATCAACTGACTCTGTAAAGCTAAGTTATACAAACCCAAAGATGTTGCTACTATTTTCTTATAACTTTCCCCAAAAATATGACATGTATTCCACATGGTTAGGATTATTTTATACTTTGTCACAGATAGTAGTTTGATAATTTTATTTTATTATTTGACATTTCTTAAGGCTTTTAATGTCTTTAATGTAAACATGAGAAACAACGTCAGGCAATTGCAATTTATGAATAACATCCAATTCCCAGAGATTAAGGATTTGCTTAAAATTAACCAGTTTTGATTAAAGAAACTTGATTCATAAAGCTTAGAGAATAACTTAAAATAGAGTATAAAAGAAAGCAAGTCTGGAGGTCAAGAGACCTAGTTTCAAATTCTGATGATGATATTTATAAATCTGTGACTTTGGCTAAGTCCCCAAACAACTTCACATGCCAACCGTTCTTCTGTTTTTAAAATAAGGATATCTAGCAAAGTGATCTTGAAGTCACTTCTTGCTGTAAAATGTTCTGTCTTATATCTACTTGCTAACATCTATAATCTGAGTTTCATGTACCTTAAGTCTACACTGAAAAAAATCAAGTGCCAATTAATTTTTTGAACAGAGTGGATAACCATGTAAACAAATTCAATGTTGAATACTCACAGTCAACAAACCAAAGAATCAAGCACATCTATGTATCTTTCAGCAAATCATGTACTTTACTAATTATTATATTTACATTGAGGCATGCTTCATCAGGTAACCTCTCCTAATACAAAATTGCTTTTGAAAAATTACCAAATAATGTAATATGTTGTAACATAGTTTGTTTTAATGCCATCTTGACCTAGTGTTGAGGCCCTGCTAGAGGCTGGTCAGTTCCCCTTTTTGAATAGTTGATGAAGTCCACACTTAACCTTATACCTGGTTCTCACATTCCTGGGCCACCATACATCAATTCTAAACACCCTGGTATCAAGTACCAGACAACAAGGGTCAGCTCCTATGCCCCTGAAACCAGGGGAAATTGTTCAAATTAGCCCATCTGTCAGATTCCAAGAAAAGAAGCTCACCCTACACCCCTTGCCATACGTGAGCTACTCCCTATAGCTCCAGCTTGCTGTTACCCTGTCCCTGGGTACAACCCCCTTTGTGGCCTTGTCTGCCAATCTTTTTTCATTTAGAACTGTAAATAACAGTCTTGCTTTTCTTTTCTGAGTATCATTCATTGTGTTGTGTTCTCCCATAAGATGATCTTTAAATCTTATAAAATACCCACAGCTGTGAGCAGGGTGGTATGGCCATGACCACTGACTCCTGGATAGCTTCATGGGAGAACTGTGCTTTTTTGCCTAACTGATTCCAAACCATCACAAAAGCATTGTGGGGTAGAACTCCTGTGGGCTTTGTTGTCATTTTTCTCCTTATCCAAATGGGAATATTCAACAAAAATAGCATTACTTGGCTAAACTCCATGGGCTAGATACTAGTCCAAGTGAGGCTCACCTTTGGTCAATAGGAACAATAGGCCACGTGAGCAGCACTTTCTCAGATCTGACTTTCAGGTGTGTTTCACGTCACAACCTGTGTTTGGCAGAGACCTATCCCAGGCCTCTGTCACTTCTTGAGTGTTGGTGTTTCTTTATTATTGAGGGCAGAACCCCGGTTCATCTATGTCTTTTCAGTGACCTCTATGGAGGAAAGCGTTGGCTGGGCTGCCCAATGGTGAAGAAATGGCAGCCTGATCTCCATGTTTGTGTTGTTCAGGTGAGGGAAGTGACCTGCCTGTCTGTCCTCTTTACTGGGGCAAATACTGCCACTATTGCCAGCAAGCTTCGTGCTTCCCAGACCTTCAAAGGCATCATGGGGCCTCAGGCTAACAAACCACAGGAGGCATGTAAGTCGTCCCCACTTCCTCCTCCAAAAACTGGGTACCTATCAAAAAATACAACAAAGTTCTTGGAGCCCTAAAATGCCTGCCACGCTGTTAAAAGAATTCCAAACATTCCAAACAACAAATAAAATAAGTCTGTCCAGAATAATCCCTTGTGTCCTTGAGAAATCTCCAATTTCTCTAATGTACACAACCCATTTCATCAAATATAGTTTGTATTTTAAATTCTCTTAAACCTGATCCTAGTCTTGTCTGTGCTTTGAATAGGAAAATTTGTTACTGTTTTGAGATATTCTTCAAGTTTTTATGCTATTTGAAGGACACATTGCCACTGAATTTAACCGAATAATTTTAATTTCTCTTCATATTTTAGCACTCCATTCTAATATCTAAAGTAAATTTCTAAACCACACATGTTTTCTTATCTTTTTATATCGCTCACACAGGCTGTAATCATTAGGAAATAATTATTTTTGCTATATATAAAAGCAGACCATCTGAACAAATGTATTCATAGAAATCGAAGTTCTACAGTACCAGTTATTAATATTCCATGAATAAATACATTCATGAGAATATGATTTGAAGCCATATTTCTTAAAAAATAGAAAAATAAATTGATGGTTATTCATTTCAGTTGCTATGAAAGAATAATTCTAATATACACTGGGACGAATGATCTGTGTAAAAGTACTGAAGTGATACTTACCCGATTATGTAGAAGTTTTTTTTCTCTCAAAGCAATAGATATTCTAAGCCAATATGTTAAAATATCAAATAAAAGTTCATTCTCATATAAAATCTCACCCATTCGCAGTTTCAACATATCTCTGTTAAGATATTAGAAAAAATTCTAACAAATATCTACTTTTCATTTATGTAATTATGATGCCAGGTAAAAGAAAATACAGAGTATAAATACTTAAGTACTTAGGAAGCTAAGAAAATTAATTAATATGTAATTTTGTTAAGTATGAAATTTATTATGTAACTCATGTTACTTTTCTAAATTACACTTCATATATGAAATTATTTTAAAAATTCAATGGCAAAATTAACAACATATTGCAGCTTTTTACTCTACTTTTCATTTAAGCAAGCATAGGTTCAATATTCTTCAGTTTAATAATTGTAATTTAAACATTACTTGAGGTAAACTACGTTCATGTAAATTTCCTCAATGCACATATTATCTTATTTAATAATTGCATATTGTATTAGCATTCTCTAGAGAAACACCCTCTAGCCAAGACGGTGTGTGTGTGTGTGTGTGTGTGTGTGTGTGTGTGTGTGTAAAAATTTAAGGAATTGGCTTATACAATTATGGAGGCCTGGTGAGTCCAAAATCTGATGGGGGAGGCCAGCAGGTTGGAAATTCAGAAAAGTTGCAGTTTAAGTCTGAAGGTAGACTACTGGTAAATAAAAGCTGGTTCGGCAGATGAAGTCTCAGATTATGGGATACATTACCTACAGAACAGTTAACGTCCTGAAGAAGTGTTTTATAAAATATCCACAGAGGTATGTAGATGTGGTATATTCAAATTATCTTTCTTATGTTACAATATTGCACGTTCTGGTATCTCAACTAGTCATCACAGTATTGAACTCTTCTTACCCTACAATAATTATCCATTCCAGACACAAAATATGAGAAACAATCCTCATATTTATTTCCACTACCTTTTTTTCTTGATGTACAAAATTATCTTCACTAACTGTTCTTGTCCCTGATCTGCTACAAAAATGCCTCAAAATTCTAAAAGTTAACCTTAGTTTCCCGAGACCATTCCTTTCTGACTTAGGGTTTTATCTTTTTTTTGTATTTGACCCTGGACACTAATCTACACAAACTTCATTCTATAAATGTTTAATCTCAACTCTGCAAATATTTTGTTAAATAGTTTATGTTTCTATTAAATCACAGACTTTGAACTGGAACAGCAGCTCTCCCTGGGTCCCCAGTCTGCCTACCCCCGCTGACATTTGGACTTACTAGCTTCCATAATTGTATGGGACATAGCCTTATAATTCATACATATAGGTACATGTATACACATGTATACATAGCCTACATAACCTATTAGCTCTTTTTCTCTAGGGAAACATATATAAGGTTTCAAAACTATCAATTATTATTACAAACATTATGTTGTATGCAAAAGGCTTGGATGATTCAAATATAAATATTACTCAGTTTTATTGATTATGAGCTTGTAATGAAAAAAGATCATGCTTATTTAATGCTTACTATATGACAACTCTTTTTCTAAGCATTCTTCTAAGATGCTTCTGGGGCATCCAACACAGTAGCTATTAGCCACACTTGGCTATTTAAATTAAAATTTTAAAAAATTAAATTAAAATTTTAACCCCTCATCCACATTTCAAGTGCTCAATAACAATATATGGCTAGTGACTACCACATTGTACAGCTCATGGTTAGAATATCACCATCACAGAAACTTTCAGGGAGCACACTGCAATATCTTCTGAACAGGTCTATCTGTTTCTGTGCTTTCTGACCTGGCTTATCTACACAGGAGCCAGAATGATTTTTAAAAATTGTTTATTTTTAAATTGTTTGTACATATGTGGGGTATTGTGGGGTATGATGTGATATTTCGAGGTATGTATGTATGTACGTGTGTGTGTGTGTGTGTGTGTGTATTGATCAACTACTACAAAAGTTTCAGTTAGACTGGAGGAATGTTTTAGTGACTGCATGGTGACCACAGTCAATAATAATGTATTGCACATTTCAAAATTGCTGAAACAGATTTTCAGTGAGGTAATTCTTTTAAAGTAAAACCTAGAACTGTTGTTCTTCTTATCAAAAACCATTCAGTTGCTGTTATTTTACCTAGAATAACTGTCCAATTCATTACACAGCCTACAATGCCTAATATAGACTTAACTTTTAGCTGCCATTCTGTCTTTCTCTCCTACACTCTCGCCCCTGCTCACTCAGCTCAAGGCACAGCACACCAGCCTCCTAGGTCTACTTGAGCTCCCCAGGATGCTCTGCTCAGGGCCCCAGTTGGCTGCCTTGCCAGGGTGCTCACTTCTTCAGAGTCCGTGACCACCCAGTCTCAAAATAGCTCTATTGACATCTTGAAACCTTACTTTATTTTTCTTCCTAACACTTATCACTACCTGCCATATTTTATATTTGTTGGTTTATTATCTGTCTCCCATTTCTGGAATGAAAATCTGAAAGCAGGTATTTCACCTGTTCACTGCTCTATGCCTAATACCTAGCACATCACTTTTTACAGTATTAGTGTTCAGTAATTATTTTTTGTATGGTTGAATGTATTAATTCATTTAATCCTTTAAACTACTCTATGAGTTTACCCAAAGTCAGCCTGTTGGAAAGTGGTGGACCTGAAAGGCGAACCCACACAGCCTGCATCCTGATCTCACACTTTTAATCTCTAAAATACTTAGGATAAAATTTTTAAACCTTAAAAATGTGCAGTCATCCATATTTTATTGACTCATACGTTTTATTGACATGTGGTCAAGTAAACAGCTAAAATATCATTAGTATCTACCATTCAAATCTAGTAACTATGTATATCTTCTGTGATACATTTTATGGAGTTAAAAATATATTTCTAAACTTACTAAAGTACAAGGACAAGGAGATTTCTGACATCTCTTATTAATTATATAATCTGAAATACCTACAAACGATTTTTAATACATTTGTTACAAAGACTATAGAGTCATGCACAGAACACTCTTCCATTTAGTTTTCCATTCCAATATTAAAATTAGAAGTAAATTTAGAACTTAAAATTTTTAAATTAAGTTCATATTAGAACAATTACATATGTTCTACAAAATGAGAGTAATTTATTCTAGTAAATATCCTTCTACTTTGGAACATTATAGACCGAAAATTTAAGTAATTTATTCTTTCCAAAAGATACGCTTTCCCTATGTTTCCTTAGGTCTTGGAGTAAGAACCTCAGACACCAAGTTATGATACATACATGGCAATATGAGTGTCTAAATAAAGTCTAAAAGCCCAGCCAAGAACTTTCTCTGCTAAAAGATGGTAAAAAAGGCATGTCTAAATTTGATTCTATTCTTTCTTTATTTAAAAAAATTATGTTCAAAAACAATTAAAAATATACACATCTAGATTCATTTAAAGCTCACTAACTAAAACTTAGAATAGGAAAATATAAATTAAAATCTCAAGAACTAAAAATAATGAAAGGGAAACTGCCTTACATATATATAAAGGTAGCTTCTAAGTACATCCAGACTAACGTGTCCTCCTCCCCACCCCATTTGGTACAGTGAAACCTTAAGTAAGAGATTTTTTTTTTAATCTTGAAAATCTTTTTTTTCTTTTTTTTATTTTATTATTATACTTTAGGGTTTTAGGGTACATGTGCACAATGTGCAGGTTTGTTACATATGTATTCATATGCCATGTTGATTTCCTGCACCCATTAACTCGTCATTTAGCATTAGGTGTATCTCCTAATGCTAATCTTGAAAATCTTAAATAATTTAAAGATGAACTAAAATAGTGTTAATAAATGGGAAATTCTAGAAAGATAATTACCTCAGAACAATTTTTTGAGGAAAGCTTAACCCATTGAATAGAACTAGGCTGGTTGGTAGAATAATGTCTTCTTAGTGTCAATGGATCATTTAAAATATAGTTTTGAATTGATAAAAATAGGCACTGTTTGCAGGCAATCATTTGCAACAGAACGTTTTTATAAAAAATATTTTTCTATTAGGGAGAAGGTTTTAATTATTTTTTAATCTCAAACTCTAATACATCTAGACTTTTTAAATTTTAAGATTTAATAAACAAGAGATTTAATCTAAAATATGAAACACATTAATGCATTAAACTTTTTTTTTAGTTTCAGGAACAAAACCTTAATGCATTGCTTAAATGGGAAGTTATTGCCTCACAAAAGTGAGAAAAACGATTTATGGCAGACATGTTTTGAGATAGCTTGATTCGAGATTTAAATGATGTTACCTTGATTCGTATCTATATTTGAAGTGTCCAGCCTTTAATCAAGACAAACTTAGGTTGTTAAGAGTACAGCTAAAGTATCATTAATCTCTACTATCAAAATCTAGTAACTATTTATAAGTTCTGTATACAGTTGACCCTTGAACAACCCAGGTATGAACTGTGCAGGTCCTCTTATACACAGATTTTCTTCTAACTCTACCACCCCTGAGATAGCCAGACCAACCCCTCCTCTTTCTCCTTAGCCTACTCAAGTGAAGACAATAAAAATGAAGAGCCTTATGGTGATCTACTTCAACTTAATGAATGGTAAATATATGTTTTTGTCCTTACGATTTTCTTAGTAACATTTCTTTTCCTCTAACTGTAAAAGTTATATAATACATATGACACACAAAATAAGTGTTAATCAAATTGTTTATATTATGGATAAGGCTTCTGCTCAGTAGTGAGATACTAGTATTTAAGTTTTTGGGGACCCACATGTATACATGGATTTTCAACTGTGTGAGGGGTTGGTGCCCCTAACTTCCATGTTGTTGAAGGGTCACTGTATTCTATTTTACCTGCGAATACTGACAGCTTTTTAATTCACATTGCGAGATGGTAACCAGCAACTCTCAAGGCAAGATAATTCTGCTGTAAATTTGAATAAAAGAAATCAATTTTGTTGCATTAATCCAAGCAAAAATCCTGAAATTCACTTTCTTTAGGAGAATATCAGTCCATTTGTGTACTACTATATAATAAAATGCCACAGATTGAGTAATGCATAAAGATAATACATGTATTTTCTCATAGTTCTAGAGGCTGTAAAGTCTAAGATTAAGGTACCAGCAAGTAGGGTGCCTCATGAGGGCCTGTTCCCTACTTCCAAGATAGCACCAAGTTGTTGTGTCCTCACAAGTCAGAAGAAAGGAATGGGAAGAAATTCACTCTTTCAAACCCTTTTATAAGAACCCTAATCCTAACCTTGAGGGGCTCTGCTTTCATTACTTAATCACCTCTTAAAGGCGCAACATGTTAATACTACCACATTAGCTACTAAGTTTCAACACATGAATTCAGCCAAACACATTCAGATCATAGCACAGAGCTTAATTCTTGTGCTGACTCTGAATTAATAGTGGATAAACTTAGCGGAGGATCACTTGCTACTCCCCTGGGCCCACAGTGAGAATCTGTGTTCCACAAATAGCTTGAGTTAAGAATGTGGCGTGATAGTATCGTCCTAAAACCTCAGAGTACTATTGCCTACTCAGGAATGGAGAGTAATTTCTGAGTGCTATGGCTGACAGTGTTGGCTATGGGAAAGCTATGCTGAAGAGGTAAAGATCCAACAAGGCCACTGAAACATTGAAAGAACAAATAGCTGGTGTTCTTCATTTTTTCATGGAGTACCTATGGGGCCCCTTTGTCTCCCTCGCTGCACAGAAAAGTTCCCAGTCACGATTTCTTTCCACCTCAAACACAAATGTCTTTCTACTTCTTTTCCTGAAGGCTCTCTCCAATGCCATGGTAGCTTCATCAACACAAGGGCAGGGTAACTCACAAGTGCAGAAGAGTGAATTCCTCCAGGGGCAATCCTCAATTAGTAAGCTATGGAATTTAGTAGATAAGTATTCCAGTTTCCTGTTCCACATTGGGATAATTTTGAGGTGTATAAGATTCCTCAGAAGATCCCCATGGAACTAAGTTCTAGTTGCCCTTGGCAAAAACCTATTCACCATGTATCCTTTGCTGACCTTTTTCTTTTCTTCCCGTTTTTACTTTTCCCACTAGAATTACTTTACAAATATACTGCCTGCACCCAAATCATTGTCTCAAGGTCTGCTTTCAAGAAAAACTTAATTAAATAATAGAATCTTTTGAAGACCTTCCAGTTCAATTTCCCTCCTTTATTGGCAAGAAATTAAAGACCCACCAAGAGGTAAAAGTAGCCAGCACCACAAAATCTGAATCAGAACTGGATTTTTTGCCTTCCTTGTCAAACCCACTGTCTCTTCATTCCATATATCTGGAAAGCGGCAATCACCTCCTAAGTAGTTATTATTTGTACTTCTAGGCATGCTTCTCTTCACACTCTCTCCAAAGTAATGCCAAAGTGGTTTTCAAAAGCACTAACTGAAATATGCTCTTGCTGTCTCCTTAGTATAAGATTGTTGTGACAATAAAGATATTGAAGAAAGAGAAGTTCTTGTCAATGTTGGATATTAAATGAACAGTAAATGTTACATCTGTTGTTATTATTAGTTATTATTCAGAAAATACAGATCACTTCACATTTCCCTCTGAGTACAACTGAGTTTCTTGTTATGGCACATAAGGTCATCCTAAATCTGATTCTTAAGGACCTCTGTGGATCAATTCCTTCTGACTCATGATTGTTCTTCTATCCTCCTACATATGGAATCATTTTCACGCCCCTGAACTTGCCGTTCAATTTTAAGATTCAAGGTTTATGTGTAATATAGGTCCTCTGCTTATACTGTACTTCTTTAATTCTTTGATGGATATATCTTTTATTCCCACATAACTCAACTCAAGCACGTTCTTGTGAAGCCATCCTAACTGACGTAATGATGATCTCTTCTCTGCCTTGACACAGGATTCTAGGAAAACATCTAAAAATGCCATAATTGGTTTACAATTTGTCCTCTATAATGGGCTTAAACTTTTAAGAACAGAAATTTTAAACCTTGTCTCTGTATCAACCAGCATACTTTTGGTTTATATAAAGTGTGTTGTAAATGAGTGATATATAAATAAATTAATGACAAACTTAGGCTTATGATTACAAGTTCTTGCAAACTATGCCAGTATTTTATATATCTTTGATTATATCAATAGCTTAAATATTAACATAGGATAAGGGGTAAAAGAGGATTATGCACGCATGAGTAAAAAATAAGTAAATGCATTTCTATAAATGTATAAAACAACTATATTAGAAGCAATTTCATACAAAATATTAATCAACAACATGATGCCTTTGACAAAGAGACATTTATTTTACCTTGTCAGTCAGGCCAAATCCCTCCAATTACATTCTTGCCCTCCACCTACATCTTTGACCACAACCACTTAGATATCTGAATTACTTATAGAATAAAAGTAACTATTTAATTATTAAATCTGCCCTTTAAACTGCAAAAAGGAAGTATGTACCTATGTAACTACATTGAATTAAAGCAAGCTCGTCTAAGGGGGTCACTTTTATTTGGGAAAGCGGAGTGGCAGGGACCCTCTCCAAGGACCTGGACAGAAGTTTCATTGCTCCCATAAGCTGACCTAAACTGCCTCAGTAATATATTTTATGGCTCTAAGTAGGAACGATTTTGATCGTATATTAATGTCAAAGCGTTTGCTTCTATGCTTCCCATTGGTAATGGCTCTTTATGGTTTCCTCCATCCCATTTATGAAAAAGTTGTTCTCAAGTTTTCAGATATAATTTCATTTTAACTTAATTAAAAATAACATTTGATATAAGAATTTTAAAAGGGCACCAAAGTGAAAAATTGAAAGCAAGATTCCAAGAAATACAATTTTAAAACACGTTACCAAAGCAATATATGCTGCTTATAACAATCTGATAATATGGAAAAAAAATTAAATATAACTCACCTGCATTTCTACCATATTATTCTGAGGGTTTAATTCCTTAATTCCTTCCTTCCTTTCTTCTTTTTTTTCCTTTTTAACAGATAAGCCCAACTTTGTATAATACATTTCACTAAAGTCACCTAACATAACAAAAGCATTTTTCATGTTTGAAATATTAACATTATGTTGAAAATCTACATGATAATCAACTAAGAAATCAGTAATAATAATTTATCTCTTCATAAGTTTTCTGTTGAGCATTTGATCTAATTCCTGTTATTAATGATGCTAAGTTGAATGTCTCTAGGGGTTTAGGTTTTTTTGAATAAGATTATGTATTTATTTTGGTACAATTTAGTTATTGTTCTTGCATATTTAATGTTCTAATATATCTCAGAAGAGTAAATTGTGTTTCTTATCACGACAATTTTGATTTTGTACTGTAGAAGTTATTTTATGTGCTACTGCATACCTAAAGCTTTTATTTTCCATTTTTTGAACATTTCAGCTCAGTTTTTGTGTTTCAAACTAATTGATTAAATATGTCCAAGTGCTTTTTGACATTTTGAAATATTCAATTCAATTTAGATCTAACAATTTTGCTTAGCTTTCTGTTTTTTGTTTTTTGCTTGTTTGTTTGTTTGTTTTTTTAGAATATTATCAGCGGAGGTTGCAGTGAGCTGAGATCGTGCCACTGCACTCCAGCCTGGGTGACAGAGTGAGACTCTGTCTCAAAAAACAAACAAACAAAAAAAGCAAATAAAAAAACCTTTTATTTTAGGTTCAGGGATACATGTTCAGATTTATTATATAGGGAAACTTGTGTTAATGGGGCTTTGCTGTACAAATTATTTCATGATGCAGGACTAAGCCTAGTAGTTATTTTTTCTGCTCCTCTCACCCTCCACCCTCTGATACGTCCCAGGGTATGCTGTTCCCCTCCATGTGTACATGTGTTCTCATCATTTAGCTCCCACTCTTAACTGAAAAAACATGGTATTTGGTTTCTTGTTTTTGTATTAGTTTGCTGAGGATAATGACCTCCAGCACCATCCATGTTCTTGCAAGGGCATGACTGTGTTCTTCTTTATGGGCGCATAGTATTCCATGTGTATGTTCCACATTCTCTTTATTCGTTCTTACATTCATGAACATTTAGGTTAATTCCATGTCTGTGCTAGTGTGAACAGTGCTGCAGTGAATATGTATGTGCATGCGTCTTTATAATAAAATGATTTATATTCCTTCGGGTATATACCCAGTAATGGGATTGCTAGGTTGAATGAAATTTCTGTTTTTAGCTCTTTGAGGAATTGCCACACTGTTTTCCACAATGGTTGAACTAATTTACATTCCCAAGCGTATATGAACATTCCCTCTTCTCCACAACCTCACCAATATCTATTATTTTGTGACGTTTTAATCATAGTCATTCTGACTGGTGTGAGATGGTACCTCACTGTGGTTTTGATTTGCGTTTCTTTAATTACCAGAGATGCTGAGCTGTTTTTCATATGCTTGTTGGCCACAACTATGTCTTCTTTTCAAAAGTGTCTGTTGCCCACTTTTTAACGGGTTTGTTTTTTTTCTTGTAAATCTGTTTAAGTTCCTTATAGATGCCAGATATTAGACCTTTGTCAGATGCAGGGTTTGCAGAAATTTTCTCCCATTCTGTCGGTTGTCTGTTTACCCTGTTGATAATTTGTTTTGCTATGCAGAAGCTTTTTAGTTTAATTAGAACTCATTTGTCAGTGTTTGCTTTTGTTGCAATTGCTTTTGGCACCTTCATCATGAAATCTTTGCCACCTTCATCATGAAACCTTTGCCAGTTCCTCCTATATCCTAAATGGTATTTCCTAGGTTGTCTTCCAGGGTTTCATAATTTTGGGTTTTACATTTAAGTCTTTAATCCATCTTCAGTTGATTTTTGTATATGATGTAAGCAAAGAATCCACTTTCAATTTTCTGCATATGTCTAGCCAGTTATCCCAGCTATGGAATAGCTATCCATTTATGGAATAGGGAGTCCTTTCCCCATTGCTTGTTTTTGTCAGCTTTAGAAGATCAAATGGTTGTAGGTGTGCAGTTCTATTTCTGGGTTCTCTATTTTGTTCCATTGGTCTATGTAACTATTTTAATGCCAATACTATATTGTTTTGGTTACTCTAGCCCTGTAGTATGGTTTGAAGTTAGTTAGCATGATGCCTTCTGCCTTGTTCTTTTTGTTTAGGACTGTCTTGGCTATTCGGGCTCTTTTTTTATTGGTTTCATATTTTAAAATAGATTTTTTTTCTAATTCTCTGAAGAATGTCATTTGTGGTTTAATAAGAATAGCATTGAATGAGTAAATTGCTTTGGGTAGTATGGTCATTTTGATGACGCTGATTATTCCTAACCCTGAACATGGAATATTTTTCCATTTGTTTGTGTAATCTCTGATTTCTTTGAGCAGTGTTTTGTAATTCTCATTGTAGAAATATTTTACCTCTCTAGTTAGCTGTATTCCTATGTATTTTATTTCTTTTGTGGCAATTTGTGAATATAATTGCCTTCCTGATTTGACTCTTTGATTGGCTGTTGCTGGTACTTGGGAATGCTAGTGAGTTTTGTTTATTGATTTTGTATCCTGAAATTTTGCCGAAGTTGTTTATCAGCTTAAGGAGATTTTTTGCTGAGACTATGCGGTTTTCCAATTATAGAATTATGTCATCTACAAACAGGGATAGTTCGACATCCTCTCTTTGTATTTGGATGTCTTTTATTTCTTTCTCTTGTCTGACTGCTCTGGCCAGGACTTCCAATACTATGTAGAATTGGAGTGGTGAGAGAGGGCATCGTTGTCTTGTGCCAGTTTTCCACAGGAATACTTCCAGCTGTTGCCCATTCAGTATGATGTTGGCTTTGGGTTTGTCATAGATGGCTCTTGCTATTTTGAGGTATGTTCCTTCAATACCTAGTTTATTTATAGTTTGTAACATGAATGAATGTTGAATTTTGTCAAAGCCTTTTCTGCATCTACTGAGATGACCATGAAGTTTTGGTCTTCAGTTCTGTTTATGTGATGAATCACGTTAATTGATTTGCATATGTTGAACCAAACTTGCATCTCAGGGATAAAGCCTATTTGATTGTGGTTGATTAGTTTTTTTTTGTTTGTTTGTTTTTTGTTTTTTGTTTTTTGTTTTTGTTTTTTTTTTGCTGTGCTGCTTAATTCAGTTTGCAAGTATTTTGTTGAGAATTTTTGCCTCAATGTTCATGAAGGATATTGACCTGAAGTTTGTTGTTGTGTTTTTGTTGTTGTTGTGTCTATGTGAGGTTTTGTTATCAGGAAGATTCTGGCCTTATAAACTGAGTTGGGGGAGAGGCCCCCTCTCAATGTTTTTTTTGTTTTGTTTTTTAATAAGACTTTAAGTAGGAATGGTGCCAGCTCTTCTTTGTATATATGATAAAATTCATCTGCAAATCTGTCTGATCCTGGGCTTTTTTTGGTTGGTAGACTATTACTGATTTAATTTTGTCTTTTCAGGTATTCAATTTCTTCCTGGTTCAGTCTTGGGATGGTGTGTGTCCAGGAATTTATCCATTTCTTCTAGATTTTCTAGTTCTATTCTAGAAATTTATCCATTTCTTCTAGATTTTCTATTTCTATTTCTATCCATTTCTTCTAGATTTTCTTCTATATTCATCTATTGCATATAGATGTCCTTAACAGTCTCTGGTGGTTATTTGTATTTCTTTGGGGTCAATGGTAATATTCCCATTGTCATTTATGATTGTGTTTATTTGGATCTTCTCTCTTATTCTTTATTAATCTAGCTAGTGGTCTATCTTTTTAATTTTTTCAAGAAAAACGAACAGAATCTGGCTCTTTGATCTTTTGAGTGTTTTTTTGTGTGCATGTCTCAATCTCCCTCAATGGGGCTCTAATTTGGTTACTTCTTGTCTCCTGCTAACTTTGAAATTAGTTTGCCGTTGCTTCCCTGGTTCTTTTAGCTATGTTAGGTTGTTACTTTGTGATCTTTCTAACTTTTTGATGTGGACATGTGTTACTAAAAATTTCCCTCCTTACATTGCCTTAGCTGTGTCCCAGAGATTCTGGTATGTTGTACCTTTGGTTTTTGTTTTTTTGTTTTTTTTTTTTTTAGTTTCAAAGAACTTCTTGATTTCTGCCTTATTTCATTATTTACCCCAAAGTCATTAAAGAGCAAGTTGCTTAATTCATTTGTGATGGTATGGTTTTGAGTAAGTTTCCTAGTCTTGATTTATGGTTTTATTTTGCTGTCATCGAGAGAGTGGTTGATATGATTTTTGTCCTTTTTTGTTTGCTGAGGATTTTTTTATGTTCATTATGTGGTCAACTTTAGAGTATGTGCCATGTGCAGATGAGAAGAATGTATATTCTCTTTTTTTTTGAGTGGAGAGTTCTGTAGATATCTAGCATATCCATTTGATCCAGTGTTGAGTTCAGGTCCTGAATATATTTGCTAATTTTCTGCCTCAGTGATATTTTATTCTCACAGGGGTGTTGAAGTCTACCATTATTATTGTGTGGGAGTCTAAGTCTCTTTGAAGGTCTCTAATAATTTGCTTTATGAATTTTGGTGTTCCTGTGTTGAGTGCATATATATTCACAACAGTTAGGTCTTCTTGTTAAGTTGAGCACTTTACCATTATGTAATGCCCTTCTTTGTCTTTTTTTTTTTTTTAATCGTTGTTGGTTTGAAATCTATTTTTTCTGAAATTAGAATTGCAAACCCTGCTTTTATCTTTTTTTCCAGTTGCTTAGTAGATGTTTCTCCATTCCTTTATTTTGAGCCTATGGATGTCATTGCATTTGAGATGGGTCTCTTGAAGATACCATAGCATTGAGTCTTACTTCTTTATCCTGCTTGCCACTCTTGTGCCTTTTATATAGGCATTTAGCCATTTACATTCAAGGTTAGTATTGGCATGTGTGGATTTGATCCTTTCATCACGTTGTTAGCTGTTTATTATTCACATTTGTTAGTGTGGTTGCTTTATAGTGTCTCTGGTCTGTGTACTTAAGCCTGATTTTGTAATGGCTGGTAAGGGTCTTTCCTTTCCATATTTAGTGCTTCCTTCAGGAGCTCTTGCAAGGCACATATGGTGGTAACAAATTTCCTCAGCATTTGCTTGTCTGGAAAGGATCTTACTTGTTTTTTGCTTACGATGCTTAGTTTGGCCAGATGTGAGATTATTGGTTGGAATTTCTTTTCTTTAAGAATGTTGAATATAGGACCCCAATATCTTCTGGCTTGTAAGGTTTCTGCTGAGAGTTCCACTGATAGTCTGATAGGATCCCCTTTGTAGGTGACCTTTTTCTCTAACTGCCTTTTATACATTTTCTTTCATTTTGACCTTGGAGAATCTGATGGTTATGTGTCTTGGGGATGAATTTCTTGTTAAGTATTTTGTGGGGATTCTCTGCATCTCCTAAATTTTAATGTTAGCCTCTCTATCTCATGGATTTTCTCATGGATGATACTCTGAAATATGTTTTCCAAGTTGCTTCCATTCTCTTCATCTCTTTTAGGGACAGAAATGAGTCATGGATTTTGTTTATTTACATAAGACCTATTTCTTAGAGGTTTTGTTTCTTCCTTTTTATTTTTTTTTTCTTGGATCTTGTTAGACTGTCTAATTTTAGAAAACCAGTCTTCAGGCTCTGAGATTCTTTCTTCAGCCTGGTCCCTTCTGCTGTTAATACTTGTGATTGCATTATGAAATTCTTGTAGAATGTTTTTCAGCTTTATTAGGTCAGTTAACGTTCTTTTCTATGCTGGCTATTTTGTCTGTCACCTCATGTCTCATTTTATTATGATTCTTAGCTTCCTTACATTGGATTTCAACATACTCCTGAATCTCAGTGATCTTCATTTCCATCAATATTCTGAATTTCATTTCAGCCATCTCAGCCCAGTTAAAATCCTTGCTGAAGAACTAGTTCAGTCATTTGGAGGAAAGAAAACACTGTTTTTTGAGTTGTCAGAGTTCTTGCACTGGTTCTTTCTCATCTTTGTGGGCTGATGTTCCTTCAATCTTTGAAGTTAATGTCCTTTGGATGGGTTTATTTATTTGTTTTTGGATGACCTTGCCTTGGGGGTTTGATTGTGGTATAAGGTGGCTTTGTTACTAGAAGATTTTAAGGAACCAAGCCTCAGCTCGGGACTCCTGGACTGTGTGCTGTAATTCTAGGGGACTGGAATCAGCTATGGCTTTAATCTCTGGTTACTTGCAGTTAGGAAACTGCTGTGCAGAAGAGGCTGAGGTGCTCCTGGACTACTGGTCACAACACTCCAATGGCTGATGCCAGCCAAAGCAATATGTATAGTGGTGGCTATGGGATCTCTCCTTGTTCACATATGCCAAGAGCAGTGGCAGTAGTAGCATGGCAGGGTGAATGATCATCAGCTGTGGTAGGCTGCTGGAAGGTGCTGGGATGCCAGCCTCCATGCCAGCATTTGTGCCAGCGGCAGTGGTAGTATGGCATAGGCAGCATGCCCCTGCCAGTAACTGCATGCATTCTTGCCCGTGGTAGTGTTAGCACAGGGGTGGGGTGCTGGCAAGCACAGGACTGTGTGCACCTCCTGTGCATGTTCATGCTGGTAGCAGTGACCACACAGGCGCTGTTTTCTGTGCCTGGTTTTGCAAAGGCCGCCCCAGTGCAGTTGCTGGCACAGGTGAGGGTGGGGTTGGAGGGCTCCGTGCCTGCAAATGCTGTGACAGAATGGTGGTGCAATGGAGTGGAGGGGGCACACTCACAAAACCAGCAGCAGCAGTGGCATGGCAGGGTGCATGCACACGTGCACAAGTGGGGAAGGGAAAGCTGTCTGCTCATTTACACATGCACCAGCAATGCAATTTAATGGGAAACCATGGTGAGTACCTATAGGAAAACTGGCAAAGGTGAAACTGCATTTGGTGGACACCACAGGCAAACTCGTGCATGTTTATGGGGAGGGGCTGCTCTGCTGGGGCACTCTGTTAGTCAGGCATGGCCCACCGGCCCAGAAGCTATGATGCAGGCCCCAGGAAGTACCTGTGGCCTGCACTGCAAGCAGATGTGGCAAGGCTGGGGCCCCACGAGAGGCCTGTAGACCAAGGAGTGCCAAGGTCTAACTGATCCTGTCTCATGGGCACCACTGCCTTGCAGAATTCAGGTACGAGAGTTCTGTTAGGTCTAAAGTCTCCTATGGGAGCAAATTGAGCCTAGAGGGATGGACATCCTTGGCCATGCTCCACTACAGATGCTGCTACACCAAACCCTCTGGGTGCTACACTGGCTAGAGTACTGCCCCTGCCACTTTTCTAAGCAGCTTTCCCTGCCAACTCAGGAGTCTGTGGTGGTTGAAGGGTCTCCTCCTGCTGGGATTCTAGAGGCCCATGGCAAAAGTGGGTTGCTCCTTGCCTGTTCAAATTGCCCCCCTCTGAGGGTCAGGAATAAGTTCTGGTGTGTCGTAGCCCCATGCAGGGCTCCCAACTTCCTCCCCCTTCAGCCCAGCCTCTGGGTCTTTCCTCCATCTGCTCTCAATGCCTTCCCTCTGAAGATCTGCTAGGAGTGCGCCAGTCTTCCCGATGTCCCAGTCCCTCAGTAAGAGGTGTTCCTCCGGGCTGCATCTAGTTGGCCATCTTAGAGCAGAAATAGGGTTTTATATAATGATATCTTTTCCTTTGGATAGATGCGCAGTAATGGAATTGCCAGGTTGAATTGTAGTTCTATTTTTAGTTCTATGAGATATTTCTATACTGTTTTCCATAGAAATGGAACTAATTTACATTCCCACCAGCAGTGTTTGAGTGTATCCTTTTATCCACATCCATGTCAACAATTTTTATCTTATCTTTTTAATAAAAGCCATTTTGACTGGTGTAACATGATATCTCAGTGTGGTTTAATTTGCATTTCTCTGATGATTAGTGATGTTGAGCAGTTTTTTATGTGTTTGTTAGCCTCTTGTGTTCCTTCTTTTGAGAAATATCTCTTCATATCCTTTTCCCAGTTTTTAATGTTGTTGTTTGTTTTCTTGTTATTTGAATTCCTTTTAGATTCTTAATATTAGTCCTTTTTTGGAGGCATAATTTGTAAATATTTTCTCCCAATCTGTAGATAATCGGTTTATTTTGTTGATTTTTTCCTTTACTATCAGAATCATTTTATTTATTTATTTATTTATTTATTTATTTATTTATTTATTTATTTATTTTATTTTTGAGACGGAGTCTTGCTCTGTCTCCTGGGGTTGGAGTGGAGTGGCAGGATCTTAGATGACTGTCA
Organism: Hylobates moloch; assembly: GCF_009828535.3. NCBI lineage: Eukaryota > Metazoa > Chordata > Mammalia > Primates > Hylobatidae > Hylobates > Hylobates moloch. The sequence continues at coordinate 44,200,520 of NW_026652281.1, forward strand.
CCTCCACCTCCCAGATTCAAGTGATTCTCCTGGCTCCCTGAGTAGCTAGAATGACAGGCACCTTCTACCATGCCTGGTTATTATTATTATTATTTTTTGTATTTTTGGTAGAGACAGGGTTTCACCATGTTGACCAGGCTGGTTTTGAACTCCTGACCTCAAGTGGTCCCCCCGCCTTGGCCTCCCAAATTGTTAGGATTACACGCGTGAGCCACCGTGCCCCGCCTAGAATCATTTTACTTTAATTAAGTCCTCTTTATTGTTGTTGTTGTTGCATTTGCTTTGGGAGGCTTTGTTATAAATTCTTTGCTTAGGCCAGTGAACAGAAGTGTTTATCCTGTGTTTTCTTCAAGGATTTTTATAGTTTCAGATCCTATATTTAGGTCTTTAACCCTAATTGGGTTAATTTTTTATATGATGAGAGACAGGGGTCTGGTTTAATTCTTCTGCATATGGCTAGCCAGTTTTCTCAGCACCATTTATTAAATAGGTTATGCTTTTCTGATTGTTTATTTATGCTTATATTATCAAATTTCAGTTGGTTTTGGGTATATGGCTTTTCTTCTGTGTCCTCTCTTGTATTCCATTGATGGATGTGTCTACGTTTGGACAAGTACAACGCTGTGATACTTACTATAGTCTTACAGTATAACTTGAAGTAAGATAATGTGTTGCCTCTGGATTTGTTATTTGTGCTTAGTAGTCCTTTGGCTGTTTAAATTTTTTTGCTTTCATATGAACCTTAGAATTGTTTTTTTCTAAATTGGAAAAATGACACTGTTAATTTGGTAGAAATTACATCGACTCTATAGATTGCTTTGGGTAATATGGGTATTTTAATTATATTGATTCCTCCAATCCATGAGCCTGGTATCCTTTTCAGTATGTTTGTTTATTTTTAATTTTTTATCAGTGCTTTGTATTTCTCCCTTTAGAGATTATTTAGTTCCATGGTAGAACCTATTCCTAGATATTTTATATTTTGTGTGGCTATTGGAACTGAATGATGGTCTATAGAATATGTCGGGTAGGGCCTTTTGTCTTTGCCTCTGTAGCCCTACATGCCTCTTTCAGCAGGTTTTATACTAGTCTGTGCTGTTCAAAGTGCAGGCCAGTAGGTGGCAATTATAGGCAAAAGCCAGCTGTGGCACAAGCAGATGGGTATGTACTTGATCTTTGTCTACTATGGGGTGGTTTCTGTTGCTTCAGGTGATGGACAGGACAGTGGAGTGCCTGGTACCCTGAGCTTCCTCTTCAGTGGGGCAGGAGGACACAGCTGGGCTTGCTCATTAATACCCCAGTAACAAACACAGGCACCAGCCCTAATGAGTATGGCTAGGGAGAGCTCCTGGTGAAATGCACTGAGGTCTTCATGGAGGGTGAGGGGACTGAGCTGCCTCCACATCTTAGAGAGGCAGTAATGTGATCTGTTTCTTTATTATACTCCAGTCCCAGGACTCATGACTATCAGTTCAGATATACACTGTAGTATATTCTAAGATATCTTTTAAGGCTATAAATATTCTTCTAAGCAATTCTTAAGTTGTACTATACAAAGTTTATGTTGTCTATTATTAGGGTTATGGTTAGATTAGGGTTTTCATTTAGTAATGTAAAACGTCTCCTAATTTCTCTGTACTTTTTTTCATTGATCTTGGTATTAATTGGAAGTTTTAAATTATTTGAGTAATTTTTAGGTATCTTACTATTATTGCTTTCTAGTTGTGGTCACACATCATATTCTGTAAGATTTGCTTTTAAAATATTGTGACTTTTTGAGTTTAGTTTTTAAGCATTCTATGTGTACTTAAAAACATTGTATATTCTATATTTATTGGCTACAGGCTTCTATAAATGTTAATTTGGTCAATTTGATTAATAGTGTAATTCAAATCTTCTATATCCTTATATTTATTTGTTCTATACGTTACTAAAAGGGGGGTGTAAAAAATAAATCTATGAATGTGTATTTTCCCATTTCTTTCAATAGAACTGATAGTTTCTGCATCATATATTTTAAGGCTTCATTATTAGGTGAATGCATATTTCAGATTGTCAATTCTTGATGAATTAATTTTTTTGTCATTCTGGTATAGGCCTTTAAATCTCTGTGAATACTATTTCTACTAAAAGTCACATTTTTCTGTTAACATATTAATGCAGACTTTATATAAATAATTTTCATATCATATTTTTCCATCCCTTTGCCTCTAAGCTTTTAGTGTATTTATGTTTAAATACATATAGATAACGTATAATTGGGACTACTTTTACATACTGTCTAACAGTTTCTACTTTTATCCACAGTATCTAGTCAATACATATTTAATATAAAAATTGAGATATTTAGGTTAAATAATACTGCCTTTCCATTTGTTTTGTATTTGTCTTGTTCATTTTTCAGGTCGTTTATTTCTGCAATTTTATGGGACAAGGTCTTCTTCTTTCTTTGTGTTTTAATAAACTTTCTTTTATCTTTTTTTTTTTGTATTACCTTTCTGGCATTACTCTGGGAAATAAAATATACGTTTTTGAATATAAAGTTAATATTGCAACTCTATATATAAAATGTAAGAAATTTTCATTAGTGTAATTGCATTTATACTTCTATATCCTTTGTGCTATTATGACATAATTAACTTCTTTAAATACTTTCTCTTCCCTAAATACATTTTTTAAATTTTCAATTACTAATTTTTGTGGGTAGATAGTAGGTGTATATACTTATGTAGTACATGATATATTTTGATACATGTATGCAATGCATAATAATCATATGAAGGTAAATGGGGTATCCACCACTTCAAGCATTTACCTTTTGTGTTACAAACAATCCAATTATACCTTTTAGTTCCAAAATACAATAAAAATACTTTCTCTTAAAATTATTATTGTGTTTTAAAGGATTTAAAAGTACAAACAGGTATCGTATATATATCCATATATATAACAATTCTTTTGCTCAGTTTTTGTTACTGCATAGCAAAGTTTCCGTCTAGCATAAGGACATTCATTAGCATTTGCTATAATGAAAAGTTGCTACAAGTGAACCCTTTGTACTTCTGAATATGTGACACTATCTTTATTTCACCCTCATTTTCAATGGATACATATTGCTAAATGTAGAATTCTAGTTTGGCAGGGTTTTTTTTCTTTTTTCTTTTCCCAACACTTGAAAGATGTTCCATCATTCACTGGCCTCTATTAGTTTGACAAAAAGCAAACTGCTTTCAAATTGTAATGCACCTTTTTGTAACATCGTCTTTTTCTGATGTTCTATTTTATTCTTACTAGCTTAACTACAGTGTTCCCAGATTCTCAGTGTGTTTGTGTGTTTATCCTATTTGAGGTGCCCTGTGAGTGCCCTTCTATGATCTGTGCATTTGCAGATGCATTATACCACAAAAGGTAGGTTTTACACTATTTTTTTAAAAATCTTTTGCTTATTTTTCAGTTACTTTTATCAGTTCCACTTTTCTCTTTTCTTCTTGTGATATTCATTTGTACATGTGTTAAACTAAGAGATATTGCCCCACAGGTCAATAAAGCTCTGTTTAATATTTTTCTTTAATGTTTTACGTCCTATTAATCTGTCTTCAAGTTCACTGATTTCTTTTTTTAGTCCACAATCTTTTGCTAAGAATCTTTTGTGATTCTTTTTAAACATTTTGATATTTTACTAATCAACTATAGGATTTTTATTTGTTTCTTATTTAATGTTTCTAGTTCTATGAGATTTTTCATCTGATTATTCACTGTGCCTACCTTTTCTTATTTACTCGATTATATTTAAAACAGGCATTTTAAAGTTCTTGTCTGCTTATTCTAACTTACAAGTCATGACAGAATTGGCTCTTATTGACTTTTATTTCTCTTGTTTAAGGATAATATTTTCTTTATTTCTTCACATGTCAAGTAGATTTTAATTGCATACCAGGCATTGTTGATGATACGTTACAGATAATTTGTTTTTTGTTACCTTTTTTTGAAAAGTATTTACTTTTGCTCTAGCAGGAATTGAATTTGAACTACCAGTAGATTTCTCTTTATCCTGTTAGTCATCATCATCATATTTTTTTTTTTTCTGGAGCAAGTCTACTGCAGTCTTGCTTAGTTCTCTGCAGTTCTGCTTAGTTCTGTGATACTGGCTTTACTCTATAGCATGTTCCTTATTTTTAAAGTTCTGGTCTCAGCCAAATGCTCTCTTATTCAGAACATGGTAGGCGGCCTAAAATTCCAACTTCTTTCAGCAACATGTTACCTTAGGAATCTTGATTTATTTTTTATCCCAGCAACACCTACTCTCTCCTCAACCTTGCAGAGCCTCACCCTGTGAACGAACACTGCAGACATTAATCATGAACTCATGTGGAAGCCCTTCTTGAATTTTTATCTAACCTAACTTCCTCAGCAACTCTTTTCTCTTCAGAATTCTGCCTATGAGTTTCAGCTGCTTCAGTTTCCGGGGAATCCTCTCGATGCCTACTAACATTAGAGAGATCATCACATTCTCTTGGGCTTCTCTCCAGGGGCCACAGTCAGAAAAGCGCTCCCAGGCACAGAGCTGGGTAAAAATCTCACATATTTCCCTTATATAAAGAATTCCGGTCCTGTATTGACTCTTGTCCAATGCCTAAGAAAGAGTAGCTACATATATTTTGTCTAATTCTGCAGCATTTTAAAAATTTTTCAGTGGCTAAGTCTTGTATCAGTTATTTTATTTTAGGCAAAGGTCAGCTATGTTTTTGAGTTTTAAAAAAATGGCTCTAATTGAATATCTCACCTGCTCTTTAGGAAAATTTTCAAAGGAGTTAAGGCAGACTTCCTTCCCTAATATACCTCTACTTCAAGATTAAAAAATGGAGACGCTATCATAGTTGTTTTCGATATAGTATTTAAATACATGTGAAGTTCTTACATTTCTTAAAATTCTTAAATTTTAATCCGTAATTTTTTTTCATATATTCATTTGCTTTCTCTAGTACACCGTAGTGTTCTCTGCATGTGCAACACACTGTCATCTACAAATCATAATGGTCAATACTTTCATCAGAAATGATTTTAAACATTCAATTGCTGAACTTTTTACTTAATCTTCTTACTTTCTTCTAAATGTATATGTAATTAAGGCATCCTTAAAATACTGGCTTTCTCACTATCACTTTTTTAACTGTTCTATTTTTTAAGTCTCTGACAGAAACAATAATTATTAAACCACACAGTACAGGCAGAGATGCTTATTTCTTTTTAAACATCTCTTACAGTGAAATAAAATATCTATATTAGTGTTATAATAAAAATGTGAAATTATTGAAAATGTAAATTTTCATGTTTGTGTATGAAATTTGAGATGATGACCATATATTTTGATTATTTTTTCTTATTCAGTGAGTTGTTTTCTGTCTTTATTATTTTCATGAACTGCTCCTTCTTTTATTTTATCCCTCCAGCTATTAGCAACCTAAGACATTATAAATCGTTATAGTTATTTTATTTGTTATTTATTAAGATAACAGCAAATTTCTTCTGTCACAAAATTCCTCCTCTCTTGCATATTCAGAAAGACTCTTAAATTCCATCACAAACAAAAAAATTTGTCCTTGGTAAAGATTACACTCAATGCAAGTGGTCTGCAAATTGTATCCCCAAAAAACTGTAGGAGGTAATTGCAATTTCCCTACAAGTAAACAAATTCTTCTCTCTCATACCCTAGTTTCTAGGGATTTACTGTCAGTAGGTTTCACAGCATTGAGCTAGAAATACATAATGAAAGGGAGGAAATAAAGAACCATTTAACTTATACTGATCAAGGAATAGAATCATATTTTTCTGCACCACTGCTATTTCTCAGCAGGTTACATATGTACAGGCTGATATACATTCCAGATCCCACAGGCTCTTGAAACTTAAAGACCTTAGTGTCCTTGGCCTGCTTATGACTTACAAGAGATATAAATATAGTTTGGGGATTAGGGATAGAGGCATTGCATGTTGCAAATTTTAAATTGTCAATTAAACAGCATCATTGAATTCTGAATGGAACTGCCAAGGGCATGTTCATCTAAAAAAGGATGGATTAACATGGGCAGTCCCCAATGACATTTAAGATACATATCTGTGATTTAGGACACTTGAGGATGTGTATCTAAACAATGTGACCACATTTAAAGTGTTGAAAGCAATTTTTGTCTTAGTAAACTGAAAAATCCTCAAATAAAGTAAAACTCTCAAGATATACTTAACTTTATTAACTGTTTGTCAGCAGCATTTGCATTCACTATTCATACATGTGATATTAAGCAGATACAAAAATACAGGTCCCTTGGCTATAGTTGTATTGAATATAAAAATAAAAGACTGACTGCCATTTCCGTGCTTCTGTGGCCTTGTTGTTTGATGGTTTATTTGCTTTCATGGGAATAGAGATTAGCAAGTAGAAAAGTATAAACTATTTAGCTGAGAAAGATTTTGGAGTGTTTCATGTTTCTACTTACTATTCATACTAATTGTGTTTTCTTTCACAAAGAGATACAATAAATAAAAAAACACAAAAAATAACACCTGCAAAATCAAAATCATAATCTGTGAGCTTCTAAAAAAGGCTAAAAGTTTTCCTGTTTTATTCTCTTAGGAACTTCTAATACCATTTTTTCCATGAGTTGAAGAAAATTGATAATGTTTATTTTTAACAATGTTAATTAAATTTTCACTTTTATTTATATAATTCATTGACATCACAATGATAGAAATAATACATACATGATATAATAATCTATGTCATGTGTGCACACACACATGCACACACATACACACACACACCACAATGTGATGAATTATTTGCTCTCTGCAGTGAAAAGCATTAATACATAATTAAAGCAATTTTCAGGATTATGAAAACGCAATTCTTAATAAAAATCAGCTTCAATATTTCAAAAATATATTTTTATATTCATGTAAAGAACATTGATTTCTTTATATTCTAATGTCTAAGATTTATAATGCCTCATGAAATCAAAATTTTTGGGAAAAGTGTTTTACCTTAGAAATTTCTGAAAAGTCAGGCTTAGTTAATTTATAATGTTGGCATTGATGACAAAACAAGTATGATCTTTCAGGACTGTAACAAAAAGCTAGAGAGGTCACTGAAGAAAGAAAGCAGTGATGATCTTTATTTATAGAACATTAGACTGCATCTTTAGCTTTCCCCATTAAACCACATCCTGTTGTTTACACACTGATAGACACTTGTCTCTGTGACTTTGGCCACATCTTATGACCAGCTTTTACCAATAGAATGCAGCAACATTGACACTCCTCCGGTTTCAGAATAAAAACTTAAAAGTCTAGCAGTTTCTGCTTTTCTTGAAAGCCAGCCTATTGTAAGAAGTTCAACTACTCTTAGATCACCATGTTGTGAGGAAGCTCAGGCAGCAGCAAAGTGATTTACAAATGGTGGGGAACTAAAGCCCTTTGCTACTAGCACCAACTGAATTCTCAGCCAGAAGCCAGGATCAGTTATCAGTCATGTGAGTGATGACATTTTAGACTTTCCTTTCATGCCACAGCCTCAGCAGAAATGATGCAATAAAACAGTAGAACTCACTAGTCAATCCAAAAGAACTGTCATAAATAATACATTGTTATTTTAAGCTACTAAATTTTGGATTGGAAAAACTTTAACAATTGTCATAGAGAAAAAATACAGATACAGTTACCATATTCGTTAAAAATTTGCTTCAATTCATTTTAGTTGAAGCATTTAAGTACCAAACACACAGGAATTTTACCAGAAGGCTTCAGGCCTACCAAAACTTTTCTTGATGCCTGAAGCCTTACAAGAGCCAGATAAATCAGGGTCACCTGAGAAAAATGACTGTGGCCTGGGTTAGGCTAACAAAACATTTTTGTGCTTACTGTATGAAAGGAACAGCAAGATACAATAAAATGTAATTTTAGGAACAATTTGCTATCCTCCTCTAAATATTCAAAAAATTATTTGCTTATAAACTTTTGCTAGAAATGTTTATTCATAACAATTTTTCAAATGAGAAACAAAAGATCTTCAGTTTAAATTTATAATTTATATATTTAAGTTCAAAACAGTTTTGTCATTCATTCTTTAGCCTTCCTCCAAGCTCTAGAGCCCAATACTTACATAACTGCAATAATTTCTCCACCTACCCTTCTTCCCATCAACATTCATTTTTGTATATCACTAAGTTAATCTTTATGTAGATAACATCTTATCATGGTATTTTGTTTGCCCAAAGACCTATACTAGCATCCACTTTATCACAGAATAAAATCTAAAATCATGTGTAAATGGTCACATGAGTGATATATATATGTATATATTTTTATATATAGTGGTGTAATATATAAATGTGTATATCTTATGTGTGTCTGAGTGTGCATACATACCTCTATTGCCTTCACAGTAAAGTCAATTCAAACAAGAACATTGGGGCTTCTTGCTGTTCTCTGAACATAAAAGACTCATTTTCACATTTTGTCTTGTCTTTGATTACAACTCATCCTTTAATTAAAATATTCTCCAACAAGGCATCTTGTTGCTACCTGTCAAAAACATTTTGTGGTACACAGTGGTCTTCAGTTAAGGACCCTTAAAAGAAGGAAGAAAATCAGTGTAACCACAGTACATTTAAATTTGATTTTAAAAGTCATAAATTCAAATATATGAAAATGATAGAATTTCCAGAATATTGTATGCATTGCTATTGTCAAATAAAGTGTTTGGGTAAGAATTTAAAGAGCATCCAAAGTAATCTAAATATCTACTGATTTTTAAATCCACCCTTACACATTTTAAATATAAATATGTTTCTCCCTAATAATTAGAATTTTGCATCATAGTTTACTCATAAATTCATATTTCTGCCTCACTGGTCTCACAATATATGTTTTCTAATATTATATAGTATATTTTTACTTGAATTGTAATTAAAAAATAAAGCACAAGCCTTCTACTCTGTCATGAAGAAGTAACTCGCAGGAGATTTGTCCTCTCATCATTAAAAAAATAGATAAATGAACACAATTTTAAAAATAACATTGGACATTGGGTATTGCAAGTGTGTAATACCTGGATAAAGAGAAACAAAGGGATTTTCTAGTAATTTAAAAGTAAAAATAATAAAAAGTCAACTATATGATGTCTACAATTAAATGCATTTATTATTTAAATTAAAATTTAGACTTTACAAATGGAAGAAAAATTGTTTAAACTCTAATTATGAGACATCCAAACTCACCATATTAATGTAAGACAAAATGGCAGTTACGATATAGTACCAAGATAAAGGAGTGTTTAGTGATAAAAGAACTAGTTTCAAAAGTATACTCTTAAAATATGTAGAAATACAAAATGTGTGTATACAAAACAATAAAGGAAAATATAAGAAGAAAAACTTGAGACAACTTTCAGGACAAATGGAAAAATCCATAATAATTGTTGAACAACTCAAAATTCATCAGTAGAAGTAGACCAATAACTAATAAACATATAGAAGACCTAGACAACACTATCAACAATTAGACCTACTTGACATTTGTAGAACATCATAGCCAACAACAGAATTCACAGTCTATTCAATTGCATATGGAACATTTACCAAAGTATATTATATTTGGAGTCAGAGAACAACACATTTTAAAAATTTGAAATAATACAAAGCATGCTCTCTGATCAAAATGAATACAAATTAAAATCAGAAACAATAATGAATCTATATTATTCACAAATATTTAGAAATTAATACTCTTCAAATACATTTCATATAAGAAAATCATAAGAAAAATTAGAAAACATTTTGCATTAAATGAAAATAAATTCACCAAGATATATTTGTGTAACACAGCTAAAACAGTGCTTAGAAGACAGTTACAGCTTTAAATATTTACATCTGAAAAGAAAAGTGGTCTAAAATCAATGTCCTAAGCTTCCATCTTGAGACTCTAGAATAAGACAATCAAAGTCAATCTAAAGCTAGTAGAAAGAAGGAAATAATAAAGCTGAGGGTATAAACCAACCAAATGGAAAACAGAAAAGCAATAGAGAAGAAAAAAATGAAACTAAAACAGGTTCATACTTAAAAAGGCAACAAAATTTATAATATTCTAGCTAGACTGATAAAAAGCAAAATAAAAAGGACAGTATCAAATTTAAGAGAAGCCATCACTTCAGATTCTTCAGACATTACAGTGTAGAAAGGCTGTATTGTGAATAATTTTGTGGTAATAAATTCAACTACTTACATGAAAAGTGCAAATTTCTTGGAAAGCACAAGTTGTCAAAATTGTCAAAGAATAAACAAAAAAGCTGAATTGCCCTATATGTTTTATAAAACTTGAGTCTGCAATTCACGATAGTCCTTCAGAGGACACTTTGAGTCCACATGGCTTTTTTATTGAAGTCTATCAACATGAAAAGGGACATAGTGCCGAACCTACACAAAATCTTCTGGAAAATAGAGAAGGAACTACCTTTTAGCTCATTTTATGATGTCATTGCAAGAAAAGATAGCTACAGGTCAATATTTTTTATGAACACAGATGCAAATATCCTTAATGAAATATTAGCAAATTTAATCCAACAATATATAAAAATATCGTACATCTTGACTAAGTCAAACTATTATTTCAGCAACTGCAGAAAAAAACATTTCACCAAATTGACCACTCTACCTTGACAAATGCCAAATTTAACAAATAGCATGAAAAGTATATGCAAATCTTACTGACCTATGTATAAATAAGCAGGTGTAATGTAAATTAATTAATTAAGATTTTATTTATTGTATTTGAAATTTTCACGTTATTTTCAAAGTTAACTTTTAGTGAATCTCAGATCAAATTTCATTAGGGGCTGCAGGATGTTATTTCTTATAAATATTAATCACTTATAATTATGCTTTAAAATATACTAAAAGTATGAATCATTCATGATTATTTTGAAACCATTGATGGCAAACAACAGTAAATATTTCAACCAAATAGAATTATGAACATATATTTATTAAAGCCAAAAGAGAAAATTAAGCTTTTTATGATATGTAACCAAATATCACAAATAAAAAAATCCTAATGTCTCAGATTTAACATAATTTTCAGAAATACCAATAAAGTGCCAAGGTGGCTCAACATATCCCTCTACTAAGAGCTCAAAACTTTATTAAATGAATACTATAATGTAAACTCCTTGAAGACACAAATTGCATCTTTTATAACCTCCTATCTAATTATAAAACAACATAAGTACTGAACGATTTTAAAGCTACAGCTTAATCTAAAACCATATAACGCAATTTCATTTGTTTACTTTGTTTTGATTTGATTCTTTTTAAAATATTCCAAATAGAAAATCCATTTAATTCTAGAATAAACCTCACTTGCATCTTGTGTTGTTTACTAGTCTGTGACTTGTTGCTGGCTTATCTTTTATTCCGTGGATTTAATTCTATCCAATAGGCACCTGAGCACTCACGATATATTGAACAGGACACTACCTTTTATTCCAGTGGGCCCCTAAGTTGCTTGCTATATTAAAGTTTTAGCAAGAGCTTGGGAAAAAAAAACACTTTGACTTCATCATTATTTTTAAATCATAGAGCAACAACCTAAATGTTCATGAAGTTGTACAGGAGATGAAATATGACAAAACAAAGCAGCCCCAGGGAATTTGTAGTCAAGTAGCTCTGACATTTCTAGTATTAAACAAAACAAAAGCATGACTTGTCTAGTTTCTTTGATGTTTACCTAAGAGATGTAATTAATGTTTTCATTCAAACACTTTTCACATGATTTAGCACAGCCTGATGCACGATTTTAAATTCATCTGTACACGACACAATTGTTGTAACCTGATTTACCCTGTGCAAGCCAAAATATAACTGCAGTGATGCTTACAGAGTATGCATTCTTGTTCCTGAGACATTAGTTTCTTCATTTCCCCCATTGACTATTTGATTACAAGCAGAGAGGAAATTTTGTATTCTGTAGATAATTGAAATTTATAAACTGACAGGTAAATAAGTTTACAATATGAAGGGCAAGGAAGGAATTCTGAGAGAAATGGAATATTTTAAAATAAACTCAACCCTTCACTTCCACCTTTTCTATTCTTCTCTGCTTAGAAAACAGTACTCCATGGAAGTTGCCCGTTAAATTGAACCACGTATCATAACGTACTGTTCTGGCCAGGCCAGTCACTGCCTAGGCAGCCAAGAGAAGATTTCCCACTGCACCTTCAAACTGCATGACAAGTAAAGAATCACCCTGTCAGGATTTCACCCTAGCTCACCCAAATTGACAAAAATTTTCTGAATTACACTCTTCCAGGGCTCCTGCATTGACAGGAGGCAGTCAAGCCTGACAGCCCTTTCCCTCTTGACTGTTATCGTGAAATCAATTGCACAGCCTGATGCACAGAATAATGGCTGTGGACAATTCTGTAGGAGTTGGCCCATCTGGTCACTGAGGAAGACAGCATTGCCGGCTTCCTATTGATCTGGGAGGAGCGTGCTGCTACACAGAGGTGACCTCCATCTCTCCACCTGGCCCTGCTATTGAGGAAATCAGTTTCACAAGTGTGCTCATTCAAATGAAAACAATTTTGAACCAAGGCGTATCTATCTTTGTTTTTAATTAAGAGCTCATGTCTCTGTGGGATTAAATAGTGAGGTATAAGCAAAAGAAAGGGTATGAATTTTATGTATCCGGAAACTCATTTTGGGTAAGTCCCCTAGTTAAAGCCTTGCAAAGATTAGACATTTAAATAAAGGAAAAAATGAAGTTGCCTACTTTATGAAACCCCATATATGCCACCTTTGAAGAAAAATATATTAGTGAAATATTATTTTTATTAGCAAAATTGACTAATGTTACTGCACAATTATTTCCCAAGTTGGTTCTCCCAGCTAAATGATCGATTTATACTTAATTGTTTGAAGTGGATTGCACAGCCTATCTGTTATACATTTTAAAAGAATTACATTACTGGTGAATTATAACAAATGGACCCTGAGTCTATGACAGCTACAAAGTGCCCCTGACTTCTTTACTGGAAAGCAAGAAGAAAGCAAGAAAACAAGAATGTGAGAAAATCAAAAATCAAGAAAGCAATAGTGCTTCTATGCTCAGACAAAAACCTGCACATGGATGTTTTTAGTAGTTTTACTGTAAAAACTTAGAAGCAGCCCAGTTGTCCTTCAGTAGGTCAATGTATAAATAAACCATGGTACACCTAGAAAATGGGATATTATTGTGTTGTAAAAAGAGATGAGTTCTCAAGTCTTGAAAAGACATTTAGGAGCCTTAAATGCATATCACTAAGTGAAAGAAACTAACTTGAAAAGGCTATGTACTATATGATTCCAACAATATGGCATTCCGTAAAAGGAGAAACTCTGAAGACAGTAAAACATCTGTGGTTGCCAGAGGCCAAAGTTGAATATTCAGAGCACAGGATTTTTAGGTCAGCAGAACTACTCTGTATGATATGATAAGGATGGATGCAAGAATGTGAGAAAATGAAAAATCAAGAAAGCAAAGATAGCAAGCAAGCAAGAAGACTGATTTTTATATTTTTTTCCATTTATTTTTATTCTGCATTTTTTTTATTATTACACTTTAAGTTCTGGGATACATGTGCAGAACACGCAGGCATTTACATAGGTATACATGTGCCATGGTGGTTTGCTGCAACCATCAACCCATCTTCTACACTAGGTATTTCCCCTAATGCTATCCATCCTCTTCCCCCGACCCCCTGACAGGCCCTGGTGTGTGATGTTCCCCTCCCTGTGCCCATATTTTCTCGTTGTTCAACTCCCACTTAGGAGTGAGAACATGCAGTATTTGGTTTTCTGTTCCTGTGTTAGTTTACTGAGAGTGACGGTTTCCAGCTTCATCCATGTCCCTGCAAAGGACATGAAGTCATTCTGTTTTATGGCTGCATAGTATTCCATGGTGTATATGTGCCACGTTTTCTTGATCTAGTCTATCACTGATGGGCATTTGGGTTGGTTCCAAGTCTTTCCTACTGTGAACAGTGCTGCAATAAACATACGTGTGCATGTGACTTTATAGTAGAACTATTTATAATCCTGTCGGTATATACCCAGTGATGGGATTGTTGCATCAAATTGTATTTATAGCTCTAGATTCTTGAGGAATTGCCACACTGTTTTCCACAATGGTTGAACTAATTTGCACTCCCACCAACAGTGTAAAAGCATTCCTATCTCTCCACATCCTCTCCAGTATCTGTTGTTTCCTGACTTTTTAATGATTGACATTCTAACTGGCGTGAGATGATATCTCATTGTGGTTTTGATTTGCCTTTCTGTAATGACCAGTGATGATGAGGTTTTTTTAATGTGTTTGTTGTCCACCTAAATGTCTTCTTTTGAAAAGTGTCTGTTTATATCCCTTGCCCACTTTCCAAATGGGTTATTTTTTGCTTGTAAGTTTGTTTAAGTGCCATGTAGATTCTGAATATTAGCCCTTTGTCAGATGGATGAATTGCAAAAATTTTCTCCCATTCTGTAGGTTGCCTGTTCACTGTTCACTCTGATGATAGGTGTTTTTTTTTTTTTTTTTTTTTTTCTGTGCAGAAGCTCTTTAGTTTAGTTAGATCCCATTTGTCAATTTTGGCTTTTGTTGCAGTTGCTTTTGGTGTTTTAGTCATGAAGTCTTTGCCCATGCCCATGTCCTGAGTGGTATTTCCTAAGTTTTCTTCTAAAATTTGTATGGTTTTAGGTCTTACGTTTAAATCTTTAATCCATCTCTAGTTAATTTTTATATAGGTGTAAAAAAGGGGTCTAGTTTCAGTATTCTGCATATGGCTAGCCAGTTTTCCCAACACCATTTATTAAATTGGAATCCTTTCCCCATTGCTTGTTTTTGTCAGATTTGTCAACGTTCAGATGGTTATAGATGTGTGGTGTTATTTCTGAGGCCTCTGTTCTGTTCCATTGGTCTATACATCTGTTTTGGTACCAGTTACCATACTGTTTTGGTTACTGTAGACTTGTATAGTTTGAAGTCAGGTAGTGTGATGCCTCCAGCTTTGTTCTTTTTGCTTAGGATTGCTGTGGCTATATGGGCTCTTTTTTGGTTCCATATGAAATTTAAAGTAGTTTTTTTCTAATTGTATGAATAAAGTCAATGGTAGTTTGATGGGGATAGCATTGAATCTACAAATTACTTTGCGCGGTATGGCCATTTTCATGATATTGGTTCTTTCTATCCATGAGGATGGGATGTTTTTCCATTTGTTTGTGTCCTCTTTTATTTCCTTGAGCAGTGGTTTGTAGTTCTTCTTGAAGAGGTCCTTCACATCCCTTGTAAGTTGTATTCCTAGGTATTTTATTCCTTTGTAGCAATTGTGAATGGGAGTTCACTCATAATTTGGCTCTCTGTTTGTCTATTATTGGTGTATAGGAATGCTTGTGATTTTTGCACATTGATTTTGTACCCTGAGACTTAGATGATTTGTTCATCAGCTTAAGGAGTTTTTGGGCTGAGACAATGTGGTTTTCTAAATATACAATCATGTCATCTGAAAACAGAGAAAATTTGATTCCTCTCTTCCTATTTACATACTCTTTATTTCTTTCTCTTGCCTGATTGCCCTAGCCAGAACTTCCAATACTATGTTGAATAGGAGTGGTGTGAGAGGGCATCCTTATGCCAGTTTTCAGAGGGAATGCTTCCAGGTTTCCCCATTTAGTATGACATTGGCTATGGGTTTTTCATAAATAGCTCTGATTATTTTGAGATGTATTCCATCAATACCTTCTCCTCGAGAAGAACAACCCCAAGACACATAAATTTCCCTCAAAACACTGCTTTAGCTGTGTCCCAGAGATTCTGGTACAATGTGTCTTTGTTCTCATTGGTTTCAAAGAACTTATTTATTTCTGCCTTAATTTCGTTATTTACCCAGTAGTCACTCAGGAGAAGGGTGTTCAGTTTCCATGTAGTTGTGCAGTTTTGAGTGAGTTTCTTAATTCTGAGTTCTAATTTGATTGCACTGTGTTCTGAGAGACTGTTATGATTTCAGTTCTTTTACATTTGCTGAAGAGTGTTTTACTTCCAATTATGTGGTCGACTTAAGAGTAAGTGCTATGTGGTGCTGAGAAGAATGTATCTTCTGTTGATTTGGGGTGGAGAGTTCTGTGCATGTCTATTAGGTCTGCTTGGTCCAGAGCTGAGTTCAAGTCCTGAATATCCTTGTTAATTTTTCTGTCTCATTGATCTAACAGTGACAGTGAGATGTTAAAGTCTCTCACTATGATTGTGTGGGAGTCTAAATCTCTTTGTAGGTCTCTAAGAACTTGCTTTATAAGTCTGGGTGCTCCTGTATTGGGTACATATATATTTAGAATAGTTAGCTCTTCTTGTTGCATTGATCCCTTTACCATTATGTAATGCCCTTGTCTTTTTTGATCTTTGTTGGTTAAAGTCTGTTTTATCAGAGACTAGGGTTGCAACCCCTGCTTTTTTGTTTGTTTGATTTTTTGCTTTCCATTTGCTTGGTAAATATTCCTCCATCCCTTTATTTTGAGCCTATGTGTATTTTTGCACATGAGATGGGTCTCCTGAATACAGCACAGTGATGGGTCTTGATTCTTTACCCAATTTGCCAGTCTGTGTCTTTTAATTGGGGCATTTAGCTCATTTACATTTAAGGTTAATATTGTTATGTATGAATTTCATCCTGTCATCATGATGCTAGCTGGTTATTTTGCACATTACTTGATGCAGTTTCTTCATAGTGTCATTGGTCTTTATATTTTGGTATGTTTTTGCAGTGGCTGATACAAATTTTTCCTTTCCGTATTTAGTGCTTCCTTCAGGAGCTCTTGTAAGGCAGGCCTGGTGGTGACAAAATCCCTGAGCATTTGCTAGTCTGTAAAGGATTTTATTTGTCCTTCACGTATGAAGCATAGTTTGGCTGGATATAAAATTCTGGGTTGAAAATTCTTTTCTTTAAGAATGTTGAATATTGGCGCCCACTCTCTTCTGGCTTGTAGGATTTCTGCAGAGAGATCTGCTGTTAGTTTGACGGGCTTCTCTTTTTGGGTAACCTGACCTTTCTCTCTGGCTGTCCTTAAAATTTTGTCCTTCATTTCAACCTTGTTGAATCTGATGATTATGTGTGTTGGGGTTGCTCTTCTCAAGGAATATCTTAGTGGTGTTCTCTGTATTTCCTGAATTTGAATGTTGACCTGTCTTGCCAGGTTGAGGAGTTCTCCTGGATAATATCCTGAAGTGGGTTTTCCAACTTGGTTCCATTCTCCTCGTCACTTTCAGGTATACCAATCAATCGTATGTTTGGTCTTTTCACATAGTCCCATATTTCTTGGAGGCTTTGTTGCTTCCTTTTCATTCTTTTTTCTCTAATCTTGTCTTCATGGTTTATTTCATTAAGTTTATCTTCAGCCTCTGATAGCCTTTCTTCTGCTTGATTGGTTCAATTATTGATACTTGTGTATGCTTCACGAAGTTCTCACGCTGTGTTTTTCAGCTCCATCAGGTCATTTATGTTCTTCTCTAAACTAGTTATCCTAGTTAGCAGTTCCCGGAACATTTTATCAAGGTTCTTAGCTTCCTTGAATTGGGTTAGAACATACTCCTTTAGCTCAGAGTACTTTATTATTACCCCCCTTCTGAAGTCTACTTCTGTCAGTTCGTCAAACTCCCTTCTCCATCCAGTTTTGTTCTCTTGCTGGCGAGGAGTTGTGATCCTTTGCAGGAGAAGAGGCATTCTGGTTTTTGGAATTTTCAGCATTTTTGCGCAGGTTTTTCCTCATATTCATGGATTTATCTACCTTTGATCTTTGATGCTGATGACCTTTGGATGGGATTTTTGTGTGGGCATCCTTTTTGTTGATGTTGATGTTATTGCTTTCTGTTTGTCAGTTTTCCATCCAGCAATCAGGGCCAGTTAGAATGGTGATCATTAAAAAGTCAGGAAACAAGAGATTTTGGAGAGGATGTGGAGAAATAAGAATGCTTTTACACTTTTGGTGGGAGCATAAATTAGTTCAACCATTGTGGGAGAAAGTGTGGCGATTCCTCAAGGATCTAGAACTAGAAAGATCTAAAAGTGACACACTAATATCACATTTAAAAGAACTAGAGAAGCAAGAGCAAACAAATTCAAAAGCTAGCAGAAGACAAGAAATAACTAAGATCAGAGCAGAACTTAAGGAGATAGAGACATGGAAAACCCTTCAAAAAAATCAATGAATTCAGGAGCTGGTTTTTTGAAAAGATTAACAAAATAGATAGACTGCTAGCCAGAATGATAAAGAAGAAAAGAGAGAAGAAACAAATAGACACAATCAAAAATGATAAAAGGAAGATCATCACTGATCCCACAGAAATACAAACTACCATCAGAGAATACTATAAATACCTCTATGCAAATAAACTAGAAAACCTAGAAGAAATGGACAAATTCCTGGACACATACACCCTCCCAGGAAGAAGTGGAATCCCTGAATAGACCAAGAACAGGTTCTGAAGTTGAGGCAGTAATTAACAGCCTACCAATCGAAAAAAGCCCAGGATGTTTATATTTTAGTACAAATTTTGGATTCTTATATTTCTGCAGATTGATTGAATAATTGATTGATTTTTAAAGACTTTATTTTTAGAGTGGTTTCTGTTCACAGCAAATTGAGAAAAAGGTACAGAAGTTTCCCATACACTTCTTATCCCTACACATGAATTGCCTCCACAATTATGAACATCCCTCACCAGAGTTGTACATTTGTTACAATCGATTAACCTACATTGACACATCATTATAACCCAAATTGCATAGTTTACACTAAAGTTTACTCTTGATATTGCATAATGTATGGGTTTGGACAAATGTATAATGGCATGCATCCACCTTTATCATATTACATAGAACAGTTCTGTTGCCCTAAAAGTCCTGTGCTCTGCATACTCAACTTTATCCCCTGGCGACCACAGAGTTTTTACTGTCTTCATAGTTTTTCGTTTTTCAGAGTACCGTATCGTTGGAATCACATAGTATAGAGCCTTTTCAAGTTAGCTTCTTTCACTTAGTGATATGCATGTAAGGCTCTTAAATGTCTAAGACTTGAGAGCTCATCTCTTTTTACCACTCAATAATATCCCATTGTCCAGATGTACCATGATTTATTTATCCATTAACCTACTGAAGGACAACTTGGCTGCTTCTAAGTTTTTGCAATTATGGATAAAACTGCTAAAAACCTCCATGTGCAGGTTTTTGTCTTAACACAGATTTTCAATATTTTGGGTAAATACCAAGAAGCACTATTGCTGGATCTTATAGTAAAAATATGTTTAGTTTCATAAGAAACTGCCAAACTGTCTTCCCAAGTGTTTGTACCATTTTGTATTCCCACTAGCAAAGAATAAGAGTTCCTGTTGCTCCATATCCCTGTCATCATTTGGTATAATTATGTGAAAAGATGTTCCACATAAGTTGCCAGGAAAATGGAAATGAAAATAGCATTGAGATATCAGTACACACATATTATTATAGAATGGCCAAAACCCGAGACCCTGACCACGCAGTTTTATTTTTCATAATTTGGGTTTTTAAGGTTTTTTTAGTTTTAAAAAAATTAGTGGCTTTTACAAAATTTCCTCATATTACCACTCTGTCAATTGCCATGTAGCGCTAATCATAAACCATTATGAAAATCTGCTCATTGGATCTCCTGCCCCATTCTTGTCCTCCTACAGCACATTCACTCAGT
Source organism: Hylobates moloch (assembly GCF_009828535.3). Taxonomy (NCBI): domain Eukaryota; kingdom Metazoa; phylum Chordata; class Mammalia; order Primates; family Hylobatidae; genus Hylobates; species Hylobates moloch. Next base: position 44,220,310 of record NW_026652281.1, read on the forward strand.
TGCTAAAGTTATCTTTTATAAACAAAAATGAGATTATGCCCCTTTCTTGCTGAAAACCTTCCAGCGCTTCCCATTTCACTCAGAATAATAACCAAATTTGCTCCTTTTGCAAGGCCTATACAATCGATTCCTATCTCTTGTCACTCAATAGTCTCTACTGCAGAGCGCCCCTCTCGAAATGTGCTACTGCTTTTGCCTCAGGCCTGTACTTTTCATCTAACTGTGAAGGCATGTGTCGAATTCATTGGGTCACCGAATGCTTATTAAAATACCCATCTAATCTCATAGATTTTGAGCCCTTCTGAGATGTCAATAATTTTTTCTTTCCTGTTTACCAAAAAAGTTTTCTCTGTCCTGTATTTATGGTCCCTAATAAAGTATATGTTCAATTACAATAATATTAATCATTCTTTTATCTCACATAAACTCTCTGAAGGCAAGGTATAAATGTAACTAAAAGTGTTTTGTTTGTTATTACACTCACACTACCTTGGGCAGTTTTTTAAAATAGAAGTTAATAAACATTTGTTGAATAGACTTAAAAAATAAATCTATCAGTATAAAGGCAATTGGAAATGACAGCAGAATTCAGGATAGTCACAAAAATTTCAATAGTATGGTCACTTTAATTTAGAGATAAATTGGAGTAGTATCATTAATAAATTTACACAGTTTAGAGTTGTTGTTTGCCGATAAAACAATGTAATTTAGAGCACGAGGTTTTAAGCTTTTTATATCATGGTCCAATATTGCCTCTGCCATGTATTATTTATGTGACCTTGGGTACATTAATTAAGTTAATTCATTGTCTTCTTTTTCACAAATGATAATTTATATGTTAATGTGACAACATCAATAAACCACTTGTTGGAATGCTGGCATATTGTAAGGGGTACAAAAAGTCATCTATATATCACCAACCTAAGTATTATATAGTCTACTTTTACGTCTGAGTGATTGTAGTTGTATGCTTCAGTGATTTAGAAGTGTTTTTGAGGCCCTGCTTGGGCCATCTATTTACAGCTATAGAACATAATATCTTCTTTTAAGTAGGGTGGAATACTGAAAGTTAGGCCGTGGTGAGAGTAGAAGCAAATAAATTCCTGGTAGTCATTCTGCCTACTGGGATTTGTATGCTATCCTGCTCCCTGAAATCTTATTATTCACCAGACGTTGCATTAACATAAGAAGAATTAAAATCCCTGTGTGCCACCCCCACCCCGCACTGCACCCCAACACACAAAACAAACAAACAAAAACATTATTTTTCTGTCTTGGATGAACTTAAGAATGAACCCCAAAACTAGCACCTTTAATTAACTTATATAACATTTGACATTAATAAAGTTTTAAGAAAATGGTCTACTGTATGAAACTAATTCACTTTAGACCCAGAAATTTAATGAGCAGAACTCTTGGCTTTAAGGTCAAAAGAACACAGAAACACCATTTCTAAAAGACTCACAAATAGGTTTTGATACTATAATACATGCTCATTATATTTGTGACACCATTCTTTTCTTAAGGATTGAAGAGAGTATATCATGAAAGAAAAGCCTACCTTGACAAGATAAACTAGTCAAGATTAATTTAAAAGTTATCAGTTTATTTTACGTCACGTAGAATCTAATTTTGATTAGATTCTAATCTAATCAAAGTGAAGAGTGAAGACAAGATGTTTCATGTTCAAACAGTACAATGCAAAATACTTCAAAATATTGCATTAATTAGAAATCATAAATGACCAGGATGGAAATTGGAAAGTCAACTACCATTATGATCCATGAAATGGAAAACAACAAAGACATTTTATTTTGCTCTTGAAGACCATAATAATTCTGGGAGCCTACAAAGAGATTTTTTTTAAGGTGACTATTTAAAATCATATTTTATTTTTTGATTTTTTTCTTTTCAATTTTTGTTTTAGTTTCATGGAGTAGACAAAAGTTCATATTGTTTGTCTAAGACTATCTTAAGTAGATTTTTTTCCCCCTGGAGTTACTACTAGAGCCTTTAGGTAAAAGAAAACCAAGGACACCAACTATCTGCATTCTACAGCTAAGGTTGAAGTCTGTACCTAGGAAGAGAAGAGAAACTAAGATTTAAATCAACTTTGAGTTTAGCATTGTAAACATATGGATTATTACAATTGAACAAGAAAAGATGAAATCTATCAAAAATGCTATTAATCAATAAAAAGTGGTGATTCCACAAAGCACAATTAAACACAATGATTGGAGCAATTGTTTCTTCTTTATTCATCACTATATTGAAACTGTTCAAAATAGTTACATTAGTATGAACTCAATCATTAAATTATGATTGGGTCAGATATTAAATGGGAATAGCACTAAATCCATTAAACTATTTTAAGTCATTCATTTTGCCTTACAAGAAACTTTTATATTGAATCATGTGCAGAGATGACTCGTATATTTATTGATTATATCAGGAGCTATAGGCACTTTGCATACACTATCTTTCAGCAATTTCAAAGAACCCCATCAAGTAGTCTTTATTATCCTCACAAAAACTGAGACACAGAGTACACTAGTAACATTCAGGATTATATAACCAATATGTTACAGTCATGACAGGACAATGTACTTGCACAAAGTGACCATCATGATAGCCTGACTATCTGGACTAGTGCAGAGACAGCACGCTCAAGACTTGCAGAGTCTCTACTAAAAATACAAAAAAATTAGCCGGGCGTGGTGGCGGGCGCCTGTAGTCCCAGCTACTCGGAGAGGCTGAGGCAGGAGAATGGCGTGAACCCGGGAGGCGGAGCTTGCAGTGAGCCGAGATTGCGCCACTGCACTCCAGCCTGGGTGACAGAGCGAGACTCTGTCTCAAAAAAAAAAAAAAAAAAAAAGACTTGCAGAGATGGTACACACTGGAGAGCAGAGTGGCTGGGACACAGCAACTGACTTCATTTATTAATTCATCAGAAAAGCTGAATCTCCTGTATAAAGAAACTTTTGTGCACAGTGTTCAACCTGGAAGATACAGAGTCTCACAGATATACCAACCACCCAGCTGGCTGAGGCCAAAGTGTGGGAACTTAAATTTCCCTCTTTTCTCACAAGTTTGATGGTTTGGAAGGTATCATGCATCCAGTAATAGGTATACATCTTAACGATACAGCTATGACAGATGAATACTCCAGTGTCGTCCACATTTGTATTAAGACACAGCTAATTTTCATCACCCCAGAAAGTTTGCCTGCTCCATCCCAATGTTGCACAAGGAGGAGCCAGGTTTCATTTTCATATTTTAGCATAGATTTGGTTGCGCATTCTAGAACCTTACTGAAGTCTGTCAGCACTTTTTTCCTTCCTCTCTTTTGTCCACATTGTTTCTGACAAGGAGTGTGCTGTAATTTATGTCCTAGTAACTCTGTAGGTAACACATCAACTTTCCACATCTAGCCTCTTTCACTATTTCCATTTGGCTTGGTTTTAGGTAGAATATGGTAAGCCTAGGGTTAGGTCTTTGTTATTGTTTTTGTTTTGTTTTCTTGCTTGCTTCGCTATTTTCTTTGCAGTTGTTTTGTTAGTTTGTTTATACTATTTGGTGTTCCCTGTATTTGCACTGTTAGTTAATTCATGTTTGTCATTAATTTTGGAAAATTCTCAGATATGATAACTTTAAATATTTATTTTGCTTTATAGTTTTCTGTCTTCTCTTTATAATTATATGTACATTACAACTTTGGATACTGTTTGACAAGTTTTTGAAGTTCTGTTTCTGTTCCTTTTTTAAAAAATTATTTTCCTGTTTATATTTCAGTTTGGGAAGTTTCTGTCAACCTATCTTCATCTCACTGAGTCTCCAGCCATATATGGCATAATTATGGGCCCACTGACACATCTTTTCTATTACAACTATTTTGATTTCTAAAATTTTATTTTTATTCTTTCTTAGAATTTCTATCTCACTTTTTACATTATTTGTTATAGCATGATATCTACTTTTTTCAATAGTACATACATTTATTATTGTTACTTTAATTTTCCTGTCTGATAATTTCATTTTAATAGTTATTCTTTAATTTTCCAGTTTTGAAAATAAAATCTTAGATTTTGAGAGTTGAGCTGTAAACTCTTTTTCTTTCTCTTTCTCTCTCTTTCTTCTCCTTTCCTCTCTTCTCTACTATTGACTGTCAGTAGAGGCTTACAAAATAAATGAATATGGTTTTCCTGATCATTCCTTCTTCTCTTGCCTGTTGCATTTATGTATTTTTTTCCACCTTGTAATTGTCCCTTTCTAATTTTTAGCCTACAGTTCTGCCAGATATTTATGGCCATTCTTAGACTTACTGTTGTTATTAGCAATGAAAATGTTTTCAGTTCAGAGTTGTAACTTCAATTTGGATAAATGTTGGGTGAATCACAAGGAAACATGAGAGCAGTAACAAAGGAAACTAGTACAGTAAGTCCTAAAACACATATTAGTACTGGCTACAGCTTCAGTGATAGTGCAATCCTCTCAGCTTAAATACAACTAGAGCCTAAGAAGAATAAATAACTTGCTGTTCCCACCATTATATCAGAATTTTTTTCTTATTTTATACCTTAATATTCATTTTTCTTGTGAATTTGCATCTATCTCAAAAATGTATAGTATAGTTTTTCAGTAGGAAACACTAGGTTATCTGCATCCAAAGTAAGAAACATGCACTATCAGCTTTAAAAGTGTCCTTACAGGACAGTTTAAAGAATCTGGTGGGTTTGTTTGTCTGTTTAGTTCTTGTTGCTGAAATTTAAGAATAAAATCATTGCCAAATAAAATTAACTAGCTTGTAATTATGAAATACACATGAGATGTGTTGTTGTTGCTTCTAATTCAATGTATCTGTTTCCTTGGCATTTTTTTTTTCCTGGAAAACAAAAAGGAGCTGTTAAAAGCATATGTGTATTAGATATATTTTGTTCACTGAAATAATAAGACATCCAGTAAGGTTAATAATAAAAGATTGATGTAAAATAATTTATAACTTAAAAATTTTATGCGGGTACATTATTCCTAAACTAAAAGTTATATTAAGTTCTGACCATTACATTATTTGAGTTGGTACAAATCATGATGATTCTCTTTTTTTTTCTGTCTATTTAAGGCAAAACATTTTTTGTGTGGGTCTACCTGAAACAGTGAACATATTTATATATCATTTTGTTTACTTTATTTTCTCTGCTCTTCCAGATAGAGATTATCCACTTAAGAATTAAAATACATTCATGTGTGTGATTATACATGTGCTTTTTCGTCCATTAGACTATAAGCCACAGTGGCGGAATCTCCCTGTATTCTCTTCTCTTGTAAATGTGTTCAGAAACTGGAAAAAAAAAAGAATAATAATAAACAAATAAATTATTCAAATGACTAAATTTGATGAATGACTTCTGAGAAAATTACCTAAGCTCCAGAAGTTTTTTTGTTTTGTTTTGTTCTGTTTTTTAAGGACAGGGTCTTTCTTTGTCTTCCTCACTTTAACTTCCTCTGATGATGCTTAGCACAGTGTCACTGAGAGTGTCAAGCAGTAATACCAGAGCACATGGACAAGTAAAAACAAGCAAACAAAAAACACTATATTGTTTTTCAAATCCAAGTTAGATAAAAATGAACTAAGTCACTAGCCATTCTCTTCATATTTCAATTTTCTATATTAAAGATATTATGAAAACTAAAAAATATATAGAAACAGTCCACTGTTTCTTTTATTTGCTTTTTATGTTCTCAAAGGGAAATTTTCGCAATTAATCTGACTTCCCAGACACAAGTTCACATATTTCTAAAAAAGAAGGAATTTGACCCCTTAAGGATTATCATGTCTCTTTCCAACTTTAAAACGTTATGATTCTTAAGTCCACTGCTTATCTGAGCTATGTGTTCTGACTGTATTCTCATTACTTGATTAACAAATTTACTTAACGAAACAGGGATGAGTTAAAGAAAGGAAATGTACTGTACCCTTTTACCCTTGAGAAATACATTGAAGCTCTGAGATTTATGCTTTTAAAAAGTGATACTACATTTAAATATCTTTCACAATTCAGAACTTAGGGATAGAAGTGCTACATTAAGTGGAAATGTGTAAATTGTGGAAATAATTTTGTGTCTTTATTTTAGGTTTTTTGAAAGGAGCATAATAAAAGTGTTTCCCTGTCCTGACCTTTCATTACTAAAATCTGGGTGTATTTCCTGTTTAGTCTCAGAGGATGGGACATAAATCACTCTCCTTGGCATTTTGCGTGGTCTGCCATGCAGGCAGCCAACTTTTACAGATGTCCTTCCTGGCTTCAAAAAGCAGAAGCCCGCAGGTAGCAGAAAATGCCAGGTTTCTTCTCACGCGTGAGGAAGTTCTGTTTGCCGTGGAAGAAACCTGTGTGCTGTGATGAATGCCACTGTGCCGAGTCAGCACGGCGGACAGTTTAACTCCATGACCTTCCGCAGGTAGACAGCCTCCCTCGTAGATTGCCTTTGACACAAACTGTAACATCCAATGTCAACACCAGTCTCACAAGCGGGTTCTGTATTCATTTTGCTGTGAGACAACTGCTTCTCAGTGTGCAGCTCAGGTGCCTCACATTCTTCAAGAATATTTCTTATATCTTATTCTTGTTTTCATTAGTCCTATATACATAAAAACTTCATTTATGAGAGCTTTCACTGGGTTACTCTTGTTCTGTCACTTTACATCTCAAGTGAGTCACGGCCTAGGACCTACTTTCTAGAATCAGCTTGTGAAAAGATTGTAAGTGTTGTCATTACATTTTCTATCTTCATAGTCAATGGAAAGCTCCTGATTCCATGACTGTGACTGTTTACTATTTAGTTAGAGTAAGTGAATCTTGTTCCATTCAAGTGTCAACAACAGATATGGAGAAATAAAGAAGAGGAACCACACCTGGAGGAAGTTGATGGGTAAAAGGTAGTTGCTGGCTGGGTGCAGTGGCTCACACCTGTAAACCCAGCACTTTGAGAGGCCAAGGCGGGCAGATCACCCGAGCTCAGGAGTTCGAGAGCAGCCTGGCCAACATGATGAAACCCCGTCTCTACCAAAAATACAAAAAAAAAAAAAAAAAAAAGTAGCCAGGCATGGTAGCAGGTGCCTGTCATTCTAGCTACCCCATCTCTACTAAAAATACAAAAATTAGCTGGTGTGGTGGCAGGCACCTGTAATCCCAGCTACTAGGGAGGCTGAAGCAAGAGAATCACTTGAACCTGGGAGGCGGAGGTTGCAATGAGCCAAGATCGCACCACTGGACTCCAGCCTGGGTGACAAGAGTGAAACTCCATCTCAAAACAAACAAACAAAAACAAAAAAAGAAAGGTAGTTGCTGTAAATTAGAGTTCATCTTAACTTTTTCCACAGGAGAGAAATTATGAATCTTCAAGGCAATTTTTCCACTTTTTCTTTGTTTTGCCTAGCTTTATGATCTTTGTAATGGTTCCGAAAAAAATTTAAAATCGTAGCAGACTCCATGCATTTTAAAAAGTTTAAGAAATCAAGATATTTGATTAAAAATACTAGTACCTTTTTATTACTGAGTTATATAAGAAAGTGTGAATTTATATATGAAACATTGGTGTAAAAAAGGAAACTCTGGAAATTCATGTTGAAAACTGACTGTACTTGTATGTATTTTAGAATAACCATCCAGGAGCCAACACAATACCTCACATGCTACATTCATTCAACTCATCTTCCTTTCTTGCATTTTAAGTAGTGTATGCCCAGTCCTCTTTACTGTCATCTGCAAAACATGTTATTGTCTTTATATTATGGAGGGTGCAGACTCTCTGTCTTAGACTCTGAGGTGAGGTTTGAAAAACTACATTTGATGATCCAAATTCAAATGCTACTTATTTTTATAAAGAAGATATTATTGGAATAGAACCATGATTATTCATTTATAGATTGTCTATGACTACTTTCACTCTACCGTGCCCAAGTTGGGTAGATAAAAAAAATACTGCATGATCTACAATGCTTAAAATAGTCCTGCTCTTTCACAGAAAAGTCCCAATATCTGATCTAAGGTTCTGCCCTCTGTCACAAAGTAGCTGGGTTTTCTTGGTGAGACATTTGATATTTCTTGTCCTTGTAAAAATGAGGATGTTGGACTAGCTAGCTTCTACAGGGTGATGTGACTCAGCACCATGGGCTCATCCAAGTTTGCACAGGTTTGATAAGCCTTCTACTCAATTCTAACTGCAGTTCTGCCACTTGTTTTCCTGGTTTTTCTCCAGTGCACCATGCAGTTTACATGTTACAATTTACTTTACATGTTTAATTTAATTAGTTTAATATAATTTATGTTATATTTTTATCTATGTATTTGAGATGTTTGGGAGGAAATATGACTAAGCTGAAGCATGAAGGATAAATATAAATTAGGTAAGAAATCAGCTTAGGAGAAAAGAAACAACATGAGCAAAGACTTTTGCCAGAAATAACATTTTCATTAATCCTACAGTGCTTTAGATTTTAACATGTCACACTATTTTATGAAATATGAAGAAAGATAAAATGATATAATTCATTTGTATTATGACCTTGATTGCAAAATGTATGCTAGTTTCAGAATCTTAAAAGGAAAAACTCATGTTGCTATTGATGAAAGATAACAATATGGCACATTTGGAGAAGATTAATATGATTACAGCACAAAGACTAAAATGATCCATAATATGGGAAGAGTCAGGGAGAAGCTCAATTTATACAGAACTTGTAAGAGTTTTGGAGATTGTAGCAGAGAGATCTATGAGAATATAAACAGAGGAACTGACTTCAGATAAGAGCACATACACTTTCTCTGTCCTAACAGAAAGGTCAGAATTGATGAGGAGTTTAGACGCTGGTATGGGAGCAGGGATGTGTAAAGAATTTCATGACCGGTAACTACTATTTCCTGTGTGAGGTATAATATAATAATGTAGTAAAAAGTTTAAATAAAGTGGAGATTTAAAATTCCTGTGGCACAGAGTAGGAAATCAGGCCAAGTAATACATTTTATTAGGATACTTGGGAAGTATTGTAATGTCTAGATAAATTTGATCACATGGAAATTTCTTATGGTATAGAACTGTGTGTTGAGTACCTGGTGGTTACAAAATTTAACATAACTAGAATGAAAGCAGCCTCATGATGTATATATATCTCTAAGGATGCTAAATGTGATGCTTTCTATAGTTTTAGCAGCAAGAGAAAAATTTTATTACCAAGCAGTCCTAAATTCTAGAAACTAACCATGAAGATCTTAGAAAGAGTGATTTAAAAAATGTATTCTGGGGGCCGGGCACAGTGGCTCACACCTGTAATCCCGTAATCCCAGCACTTTGGGAGGTTGAGGTGGGCGGATCATGAGGTCAGGAGATAGAGACCATCCTGGCTAATACGGTGAAACCCCATCTCTACTAAAAGTACAAAAATTAGCCAGGCATGGTGGTGTGTGCCTGTAGTCCCAGCTCCTCGGGAGGCTGAGGCAGGAGAATCACTTGAACCCAGGAGGTGGAGGTTGCAATGACTCGAGATCGCACCACTGCACTCCAGCCTGGGTGACAGAGCGAGGCTTCGTCTCAAAAATACAAAACTAACAAACAAACAAAATATTCTGGTAGCATTAGACCATCAATCAGCACTAGAGATAATCAAAAGTATTTTAAAAATAAGGAAGGAAGGAAGGAAGGAAGGAAGGAAGGAAGGAAGGAAGGAGAAAGAGGGAAAGAAGAAAATATTTCACTGGGAAATATAGAGATAGAGAAGAATGGACCACTCTAAGGAAAGTGATAAAGATACTATGCACCCTCTTCAGAGAGGACGTTTCTGTCTAGGGTCAGTGTGAGCTGACTTCAGCACACTGCTACATACATCCACAAAGGAAGAACTGCAGTGTCTGGCGGTCAGTTTAACACCCAAGAATGACTGGAAAAACTCTAGGACTTACATAATATATCATTGTGAGAGCCTGGAGTAACACACCAAAAGAAGTTTTGCGGGTATGGTAATGAGAAAGAGTAAAGCTCTGCTTGCATCTAACTGAGGCCAGCTTATTTACTAAGGCAGTTACATTTATTTTACACAGTCAAATTAAATCTTTAATCTGCTATATACCTGACCCATCATGATTGCTAGGAAATTCCTTCTCAGTTACTATCATGCTTCTCCCTTGCATATTGGTTGCACCATCTAAGACAAGATCTAAATTGGATAGCTTTTGAGATAAGCTTGAGAAAAGAACAGGAACTGAGTCCATCATGAAAAGGATGAGTTTTGGATAATTGAAGTTATTATTCCAGAAAGATCATATAGATCAAGGGCACTACATACGCCTGCCATTTTCCCCATTGCTATAGTTAATTCACCATTATAGCCTACTTGCATTATTGAATAAAGTATACCATAGGGTAAAATGTAGAGAAAAATTTTTTTTCCTGGTAGCTTTTATGAGTTGGTGTTATAACTTGGCATGGAGGCCTACTGACTCTATTGTTCTCTTTGCACTTTCTTTCCCCCAGAGAGTGCCAAAAGGATTAAGATGCGTGAAGAGACTATTCTGCCACATATAATCATTACTATTTCTCTTGATTTTCATCCTTTACCATAGCTGTTATCTTAGGGTAGATTTCTTCTGTTAAAAGAAAAACTTTTAGAAAATTAAATTTATCAGAGTGGCTTTGAGCAAAAAAAACAATTCATGAATTGGGCAGCACACTGAATCAGTAAAGGTTCAGAGAACTCCACTCAACAACTTAGACCCACGGTACTTATACACAGAACAACAAAGTGACATACAGAAATAGCCTGACTGGTTATAGCTCAATGTTTGCCTTATTTGAACATGTCTGAGTGGTTTGCAGCATGTGATTGCCTGAAAACTTGACTGTTGTGATTGGCCAAGATTTTATGACTTGTTAGAAGAATATACTCTCAATTTAGCTTGCAGTTTGTCTACGTGTAAGTTAGATTATAGTTTGCTCTGTACAGAGGCAGCTTTAGACAAAATTTACTTTAACAATTTGTTCCTTTTGATTAACTTCTCAATTTTGAGACACTGACCAAAACCTTGGACACTGACCCCACTTTCTGTCACCATCATAATGGATGTATTTGGTCTTAGTATGTAATTCACAATTACGATATCAAATTAAGTGAATGAGTCTGTAAGCTTTCTTCATGTTTTTGATATTCTAACCCTAATGAGATTATCTGATGTGCCAAAATGGCTGCACACAAGCATTTAAGGCTCTTGAGAGGATACAATATATCAGGGGGACTATTATGATGTCTGTAAATAAATACTAAGAAACTAAAGTACACCTCTTAACAGGAGTCTCCATAAATCAAACTAAACAAAATCAAAAAATTCAAAGCTCCGGCAATAAATAGAGTTCAGCAGTATTCAAGTCCAATTGGACACAGTCTTTATTTGAGAATTAAGGACCACAGTTTGCTATAAAATGGCCTGACTTAAAGAAGTGTTCATCTTTGTAGTAAAGCTGGTAATGAAAGTCATAGTAACTTTGAAAGTCACACAAAAAAAACATAAAAATGAGTAAACTTTAGAAGAGTCAAGCTTGCTATTCACCATTCAGAATACCTGCAAATCAAAATTTAGCTGCTGCCACAAACACATTATGTCTTCCTTTCACTTCAGAATTTTTAAAATGTTTTAAGTGGTGTTGTCTAGAGAAACATCTTAAGCTTTCTGTAGTAACAAAAGGGGAAAGATAAACACAACATTCAGTTTTGTTCAACACCCTACACAAGCCCTCAACATGGACAAAAAGGGGATCTCAAGCTGCATAATATTCCATTAAGTGTTTTTGTTGAACACCAGTGTTTTCATTCACCTTTTGGAGAGTGGCTTCTACTTGTCTGAAACACTGGGAGGTCTCATTGGCACAGAATCCAAGATTTTCTTAATTTACGAATTAGCTTGAAGATCCATATTATTAGTATCTCACTACTGCCAAGAGGTAGCCACCAGGAGCCCAACTGGAATCTTTCTCAGTGGAAATTAATATCTTCATCTACTTTGAGATTGGTACTAATTTTGGTTATAGACTGCTTTAAACTGTGATTCTGGAAGGTACTATCTGAACTTTCAGGAAAAGCTCTTCAAAAGGCAGGAATGAGCCAGGCCAAATAGCAAGAGCTCAGGTAGTCCCCAAGTCTTGAGTACTAGATGATTAAAAGTACAATATATTCTACATTTTGCAGGCACTACTTGGATAGGTTTTCTATATTTGGTAGTGATTAGGTTATTAATTGGAAATGCCAAAGTACTATTTCTAGTGGTGGTAGGAGAGCAAGAAGCAGTCTCTGGTTTCTTGTTAAAGCCTTCCACAGATTATGGTCCCAGAGATTTTTCTGTAAGAAAAGGTTAGTGATTGGGGCAACAGGAAATAGGAATTAAAGGTAAAAATAAAAGACTTTCATGATGACAGACCAGTCTTGATCCAAGATCTTGGAAAAGCTGTCCCTATCTAGTATGACATCTCCATTTTTGGGAAAAACTTACTTAATCGTCTTTACCTGAAAGTCTCCAACAGATGAACAGTTCCAGGAATATAGATGGGTCTTTTGACTTGAGACTTGTGGATCCAAGACTCCAGACCCTAAACTTCTATGAAAAAACCTGGAAAGGTCCCTTCCAATGGAGTTCAAGGCAGTCTCTCTGATGTCATTTCTAAAAGACCCAATCTCTGGGTTCTAGTTTGTGAAAGTTTGGTTATCATTAGTTGGTAGGTCACAATGGGTTTCTTTAACCTGGTGAAAATATGATTTGGCATAATGCATGAAAGCCTTGCACTGTTGGGTCACGCCAGAGTTTATGAGTGAGAGATACATGAGATTCTATTGTTACGGGGATAGGACATCCAGTAACTATTTCATAGATGTCAATCTATGTTTTCCAGTGGGCGTAAATCTGATTGCCACCAAATAGTAACACCTTTGAACAAGTCAATCCAATTGATTCAGTTAGCTTTGTCTAATGCCATTGTGCTTGTAATGTCTTATTTAACTTTTTACAATTGTCCAGTGTAAGTACTTATATCACTGGAGACATCTCCAGAAACGTCCTATGAGGGAAACACATTTTCTAATAACCTTTTAGCTACTGATAAAGCATCAAATTCCTGCATAGGAAATCTTCCTGTGAATAGGAAAACATCCTGCACTGGAAACGTGCATTGATGATGGCAATTGAATGGCACCCATCTGAAAGTGTTCAAGTGATCTAGCTAATGCCAGAAATGTCACCTAAGGTTTTTAATTGTCTTGCCAGAATTATGAGTTTGAAAAACCAAACTTGGTTATTATAAACCATTTTGGCAATTTTGAAACAATCACCCCACCAATTTTTTCATGATTTGGATCATTTTATCTTTTCCATGATGAATCATAGAGTGCAGAGCTTCCATAATAATGGAAGATTTAAGGACTCAAGAAGGACCAGGTGGCCATCCAGGCTCTTCCTGAGTCCACATTAATGTTAAATTTGCATCCTATTAAATAACAATTTTGTTCCTCCAAGTGAATAGTTCTGTTTTTAAATAGGTTAACATAGGTTATTTGTCTGGGATCAATCTTCAAATTGCACATCTTAACAATTTCAGTACTGGCTGACTTAGCATCCAAATCTGCCAATCATTTCCTTAGTATTTTATTAATTATTGTTCTGCTTGACATTGGGTTAAAATTTTTATAAATCAGTTTGTTTTTTCAAGAGAGCTCTGAGAATTCTTAGTCAATGGTATGATCTTAAAGTTATCAGAAACCTGTACTTGTTAGATACCTTTTCAGTATTCTCCTTGAAGACAAACCACTTTAGGCTTCTTGTAGTTCAGGAAGGTACCAAAGTAAACAATTAACTGTTTATGAGTGACAAGACTTAAATGGTCATGTTTAAAATTTGATGAGTGTTCATTAAATAATAACAATTGACAAAGAAATTTAGTTATTTCTGTCACATAAAACATTTTAAGAAAATAACTAGAATTATTACAGATAGAATTATACCAGGACTATTATATTTTTATAAATTTCGTAGAATTTTTAAAACCCATATTAATACCACATTCTTACAAATATAACTCAAAGAACATTTAGCATTCTATACTTATTATGTGATAATGCTTCCCATAACATAAAATATAATAAGCCCAATTAACATATCTCTTTTTTTTTTTTTTTTTGAGACGGAGTCCCGCTCTGTCGCCCAGGCTGGAGTGCAGTGGCGCGATCTCGGCTCACTGCAAGCTCCGCCTCCCGGGTTCACGCCATTCTCCTGCCTCAGCCTCTCTGAGTAGCTGGGACTACAGGCGCCCGCCACCACGCCCAGCTAATTTTTTGTATTTTTAGTAGAGACGGGGTTTCACCGTGGTCTCGATCTCCTGACCTCGTGATTTGCCTGCCTCGGCCTCCCAAAGTGCTGGGATTACAAGCGTGAGCCACCGCGCCCAGCCTAACATATCTCTTTTTATACAGAGATATTCTTTTGACATTTTCCAAGGGCCAGTCTAGAAAAAGGTTTAAAATATTTGATCAAAATAGGATCACAGGCCACTGTGAACAATATTCATGTATTTAACCAAAGTGATAAATTTAAATACTTTAAGTACAGAAAGTTACACAGTGCACAAAATCCTCAGCTTTTTTTTTTTTTTTAATTAGAGAGGACTCAGTTTTCTTAAGTTATCAAAAGCCTAATAAAGACAATTAAGCAAAGAAAATTTTCTTGGTAAAACACAGAATCTTTGTTTCCTGGACTAAGTACTTAGAAGGATGAAAAAAAAATCTTCACTATTTTCTATTAAAAGCAGGTCAACACTTCAAGAAAACCTTGTTGTTATGACAGAGAGGATCAAGTTCTAGTTTTTCATCAGTGTATTTTTTTATATTAATGTTCAACTTTTAGAAAAAAAATTTTTTTCATCTTAGTTTGACTAGCTTGACTACACATACAATTTCTTTCACAAAATTCACCTTCCACAAACTTCCTACCACTTTCTCATCCATTAAGTTTTTGTCCTATGCTTTTTCTCTTCTAATTTTGGAACAACCAGTCATTCTAATTTAGGACAAAAATTATTATTTTTCTCTTAACATAACAAAACATCTTCATGCCTGATAGCTTTTTTTTTTTTTACCAAACATACCTATTAGCTAAGTACATTTGCATACAGCATTGTTTCTCTTATGATTTCTAGTAATTTTACGTATGTTAATTAGAATTCTTAACCCTTGTGATCTTAACTTCCAGCGAACACTGGGAAACAAACAATTGTGAACTGTCTATCACACCAGAAATCTGTAGCTTGGCGTATCTATGAATCACAATTTCTAGAAGCATGAGCTTTCTCTTAGTAAATTTGTCAGTATGGCACAGAACATGTTTACTAAGAATCCCAAATATCTTCAGTTTCTCTTTAACAAGAAATTGTGGAGGAGGCAAACTTTTACCTTGGTTCTCTTAGGGTTTGGTTTTGGTTTTGGTTTTTATGCTAGGCCTGAGAATGAAATTGTTTATACAGATTTCCCACAGCTTTAATTTTCATTCTTGATGATGAGAATGTTAAAACCTTCTGGTACAGAAAGGGCAAGTTTTACATGAAAATTTTATCTTACTTAAAGCTATTTAACTGATTTATTTTTTAAAATTATGTTTGGATTGCTTATAAAGATGAGACATTAAATAGCTAGCCGTCATCTAAAGTTATTTTTCTTAAATTTTGTAATGTAGGAAGATCATAAGCTTTTCTTCCTGTAAACCTAGGTAGAACAGGTCTATATTATATTTTAGGCTCAAAACCCTGAAGATATGCCTGTTTTAATCAAATCAATGATATTCTTGTTTATCAGAAATTACCCAAGTCATGTGAACTAGAAAAGCATTTGGATTATTTCTTATTTTCCTGAGGGAATACTGTATTAACATAAGCACTTATTTTTCTTAAGCAAATTAAATAGAGCTCTTTTACCATTTAATTTGGCAAGATCATAAATAGATAGGAAAATATATACATAGATATCATCCATACAGACATACATAAACCTATCAACAGAAACATATCTTACAACTTTTATTCTAAAATTTTAGTCATGTGTCAGAATAATACAAGCTTGTCAATTTATTAAAGAATATCCGAAACATAGTAATATTTTTTAAAAAACACTGTAAGATTTGTTTTTCATTTGCCTTTTGTAAGAAACCTTTTAAACAGATACATTTTGGTTAATTTAATATTTTAGATGCCACTGTATACCAATTAAAGAATGCATCCAATTGCTCTGGTGATATTTGGGATCCATTCTTTTCTAAAGCACTTTGCAAGTGAACAATTTTATCTATATGAAAAAATTCCCCATTGTAGTCACTGTAATTCTAAGTTGTCCTTAGGAAGGTTAATCAATTTTTCCAAAATTACACAAGTTCTGGGCCCTCAGTCTTTGTACATTAAATCAGCCAGTGTCCAGAAAGTGGAGTCCTGGACTCCTGGAGTTTCAGATTTCTTAGATTTAGACAAGCTCATTTTCAAAAATGGATTACCTGAGGCCTCTAACTGTATCCAGTCCAGTCAATTATGGCCTACCTGAGGCCTGTAACTGTATTCAATCCACTTAATTATCAGATCCAAGTCAATTCTACCTAGTCCAGTAAAAATTGCTCAAATATTCAGAAAGCTCAAAACACAAATCTGTGGAGCTCAAATTTGATAGAGATTAATGGGCACAATGGGCCCTGGCAGATAACTTGGCTTACTCACTCAATGTTCCTAAGGGTCCTTGGGGGTTTACTCTGGATTTTACTTCTGACGCCGATTTGTGAAAAGAAAAACTTTAGACAAATTAAATTAGCAGAGCTTATGTGAACAAAGAAACAATTCATGAATCAGGCAGCACCCTGAACCAGTAAAGGTTCAGAGAGCTCCACCTAGCAATGTGAGCAAACCGTATTTATGGAGAGAAAAAGGAAGTGACATACAGAAATAACCTACTTGGTTACAGTTTGGCATTGCCTTATTTGAATACATCTGAGCGGTTTGTAACTTGTGCTTATTTAAAAGCTCAGCTGCTATGGGCCAGGCGAGGTGGCTCATTCCTGTAATCCCAGCACTGTGGGAGGCCAAGGTGGGTGGATCACGAGGTCAGAAGATCAAGACCATTCTGGCTAACATGGTGAAACCCTGTCTCTACTAAAAATACAAAAAAAAAATTAGCTGGGCGTCTGTAGTCCCAGCTACTCAGGAGGCTGAGGCAAGAGAATGGCATGAACCCAGGAGGCAGAGCTTGCAGTGAGCTGAGATCATGCCACTGCACTCCAGCCTGGGCGGCAGAGTGAGACTCCATCTCAAAAAAAAAAAAAAAAAAAAAAAAGCTCAGCTGCTGCTATGATTGACCAAGACTCAGTAACTTGTAAAAAGAATATATTCTCAAGTTAGGTTGTAGTTTGTTTACTTATTAAGTTAGGTTACAATTTGCTATGTACAGAAGCAGCTTTAAGCCAAATTTAATTTAATTTAACACTTCACTTTCAGAGAAATAATAAATTAAGAAAATAAGAAATTTTAAGATACTACTCTAAAGATAATGTAAATAAGACATTAACATCAGTATATCTTTGAAGTCAACAGTATAGGATCTGGGGGCAATTTGGGGGGCCTAGCTGGCTCACAGTAATTGATAGTCTTATTTATTTAGTGACTTTCTGTATTTCTTACCATAACTCATTGAACTCAAGTGAACTAGTCAGTTATTTCTCTGAAATTTGTAGTAGCAAGACTATTGATTAGTTTCTCATTGTTGCTACATGTATAATACATGAAATGAGAAGTGGTTTTTCAACTCCTGTGAATCCACATGGGTCGAATAGCAGAAACTTAATCTAATAAGAGAGAAAACTTATGAAATCTAACAGGAAGAAAAGAGAGACATACTATGAAAATATATTACTCTATGTTCTTATTCTCCCTTAAGCTAGCTTTTAACTCTGCTCTTGGCAGATATCTCTTGAACCATATATAAATATTGCATCTGAATTAAGAGTACCTATACCTGAAATATTTTGTGTTTAAATTCCAAACCTCACTACTGCATAATAAAATAGGAAAAATTTCTACATTAATATGGAAACTTTCCAGGCTTATCTTACAGAAATATCAACTATTTCATAATCCATGAATATGTTTAATTTCTTAAATTTCAAATATATGGAACCAATGCTTACATGCAAGTGTTCACAAAGATCTGCTTGCTCAATAAATTATCATCATTTATATCACAGTAACTAACAAAGCTAATTATTATAATAACTAATAGTGTTGCTATTAATAATATAACTCTTCAAGCATGTTTCCCTGAATGGAAAGCAATTCTCAAGTAAGTTTTGAACAGTACAAAATACAAAAAGAAATTTAGAAATTCCCTAATATATTGCAATATATTGGTCCTAAATCTCTCTTCTTATTTCAGTGTAAACTCAAGGGGCCGTTTGCAAGTAAACATCAATAGAAAAGTATAGTTTTCAATAAAAGAAAAATGGAGGTCTCTGTAGCAAATGTAGAGAGCAGAGGAGGAAGGAGATAACCTTGGAAAAGGAAAGAAAATAAAATTATTTTCTTCTGTGAACTTCTATTTCCTCTCCCATTTATGAAAGACCATGATTTTGAGGGGCAAACACAATCAGGGCAGACTTATGGAAAAAGAAGTCTGATGAACAGTATAGTCCTGAAGTTTAGGTCTTATACTACAAGGGGAATGGAAACTTTTTAGGAAAAGTATATGCAAATTTTGGAGCAGAAGTTTAACAGACATTCATTCAATAAATATTTATGGAGCTTATATTGTGGTGAAGATAGATTTTAAAATATTTTGGAAGTGATAAGTTCCATGAATAAAAAGAAAGTGGCAAGTGTTAGGAAATGTCCTCTTATATGGTGATATTTGAGTCAAGATTTAAAAAGAAGTCAGAGAGATTATCGTGAAGAAAGCCAAGAGTTGAACAACAATGTATTTAGATAGGGGAGTGAATTGTGAGAGAGAAGAAAGGAGATATATTTAGGGAGGAGCTACCATAACAGATAAGTTTTGAGATTAACTCAAACTTTACTCTGCTAAGCATGTTTGAGAGGTTTCACTAATGATACAAATTGCATTGCAAATTTTTATTAGATGCTTTATTTTTATTTGATTGAAACATTTATTTTGAATGTAAAACCATGATGAAACTGACCATAAGTTGACCCATCTTTATTTGGGTTGCATACCAATTGTTTCAAAACAAAATTTTTAAGACATATCACAGGCTTCTGCACACCTGCTGCTGTCCACCTGTGTTTTACTTGTGTTGAGTTTTTATTTTCTTTTTTGTTTGTTTGCTGAAGTATAGGGTTTCATACTTACCTTAGTTATACTTCAACTTGAGAAGTAAGCATGAAATTTCAGCTAAATAATTTCCTTTGATTCTGGTTCCATCATCCAAACAATCAACTAAAATTCCTTTTTTCATACCTTCTGCAAGTCCTATAAGCTTAAAATCTATCTTCCTTCTCTCTGAAAATACACCATGAAAATTTGAATAATCATTTTTTATATACAGTCAGGAGGCACATTTCCCTCAAAACTCACTTTCAGGTTGAAATAAAACTAATTATATAGATCACTAGTAAACGTAGTGATTTATCTGCTTCCTATATAAATCAATAATGTATCATATTTTTTCTCCCTTGAATTATTTATTTTCCTAATTTCTCCAAGATTTAGTAAATTTGACATAGTAATTCATCAGCCTCCTATATAGAATTGCATCATAAAATGAGATGGGATTTATCTAACTTTTAACTGAAGTTAACCTTAAAAATTGCTTATTTATCTTAGGCATCATTTCCATATTACCCTCACTTGTCTTGCCTATTTTAGTTTGAAACCCACTTTCACAGTAGATAGAAGGAAATACTAAACAAATATGACAAAAAAATAAACGGTTTAACATTAATAAATACAAATAGAGTAGGTTAGTATTGACATGAGAGTATAACTTGAGGTCATACAGACTACAAAATAATTCTAAAAGGACCTATCTATACTTTATATTGTACCAGTCTGTCCTCTGTCGTGAGGAACAAAGTAACAGTGGTCTACCAAGATATAAAATATGATAAACCCCAATATGTTGAAAAATACCTATCAAAACATATGATCAGAGAATTCCCTGTCTGCCTTGCTGGTAAAACAGAATTTATGAAGTTACACTTTTTTTGAAGATTTTACAGAATAGCATTTAAAGAGATGACTTGCTTATATTGTGTGCTGAACAAAATTTTATAATCAATACCTAATATATCTATGACTATAATTGCTGCAGAACAGATCAAGTCCTGAACACTCTGGTTAATGCTGTCTTGCAGTATTCACAACAATGCACCTAAATCTATTACTTTACAAGTAAAAATCTGTATTTTGAATGTTCTTCAACTGAGCATAAGCATTTAGAAACATCCATCTTTATGTACGAAAATCGCTCATATATAAAACAGACATGTGTTTCTTCCAGAGCTATCATTGCCCCAGGCCTCTCACGTAATTGCTGTACTATTCCCAACTATCCATCCTGCACTTTGGGTTTAACGGATAACACTGGTTGGTGGAAGAATGAGACTCGTGACAAAACAAAAGGGCCCTATTCAAGTGTGATGTGAAACTCCAGCAGTCATGTGAAGATCAAAGGTCCAAACTGTCTTAGTATATCTTTGATCTTTAAATAGGCACATTTAGGTTGTGTCCTCATGGGGCTAGAAGATTGCCCATTTTGACTAAATTGGTGGTATTTGTGTCATTTTTCTTTTAAACTTACTTGAGTCTCAGCCAGTCAGTTGAGTATCTGACAGAGTTTGCTCATATCATTGCTTGTTTGTTTCTTAAAAAACTGATAAGAAAAGAAACTATACTTAGGCAAAAGGCGAAGAAGCAATTGTTTGGATTTTTAAATGCCCTATAGATATTGTCAGAAAATGTCAATCTATTCTCACATTTTGCAACTGGTTTCCTGTTGTTATATTTTCTTAAGGCAGATTTTATTTACGATTACCGTAAAACTTTCATTTCAGTAAACTAAAATTTTAGTTGACTGCTGAATTTTACTTTCCTCAATAAATGAACACAAATATATTAATCCTGATAAAATTTTCATTTGTCAATAAATATAACTTAAATAATTAAAATTATTTCCATTTACCAAAATAATTTTAGGTTTAGGCTTTTGCAGGTAAATGAAAAGGAAAATACTAGTCAAAGTACTTTTCCCAAAAAGTTATTGAATGGAAACACTGTTAGCTTCCTGCTCTTCCCATCATAAAATAGATCAAAGGATTTTGAAAGCTAAGAATAATGCAGCTCACATTTAAGGTAACTACTGGTCACAGGTACCTTAAAATCCATCTCTAACAGTCTGTAAAATGCTCTATTGGGTATATACCCAATGACAGTCATCTGCTTTCATCTTATTGGCAGAAAATCACAGTGAAGACATAAAGTATGACTATTAAAAATAGTTATGCTTTTAACTGCATACTATATATAATATATATTTAAATATATATAGTAATTTACAAATATGTAACGTTTGAGTAATGTGGTAATTTAATCCTCAAAGGATATAAACATAAATGTACACCTTTTACAAAAGTTCCTTACATTCATCAATCGATAGTATCATATTTCTTTCCTAAAGGGAATATAATAATTCCTCTGATATCATTTAAAAATAAACTTTTTATTATTTTAGAGGTTATTATACATGATTTAGAAATCACTAAACATTAAAAGAAGTAAAAATCTCCCATAAAATCCTAACTTCATTATCCAGAGATAAATAATATTAATAGTGTGGTGTATAGTTTTTTAGTTCTCTCTCTCTCTTTCTCACCATTTATCCATATAAGGTATATTTTAAAAGAAAATGGTTATGTTTTTAACATACATTTTTATATAAAATATATCAACATTGTTTCATGTCATCAAATATTATTTTGCAACTTTATTTTAATCATAGGATTATGTTGTACTTTATAAAGCAGCTTTAACTAATCATTTACATTTATTTCCATTTTGAATAAAACTTACTGTCTGTGAATTAAATCCACAAGATAATGTTATGGAGAAATGATAAAATGAAATGCAGTTCATTTTTTATAAGTATTGTTGTTTCCTAATTTTGTCTAAACTTATTGTGGTTGATTTAACAAATATTATATGAATACACGCATGCAATCTTATAAGAACTTAGGAAATTTACTTTTCATTATAAATATATAATCCTCTTTTTATACTATGGAGTAAAGAGCTTAAACAGCAAAAGTTTTTAAAATGGAAAATAGCATGGTTACTTCAAAAAATAAAGAAAGGAAATAAATTCAGCAGTTTTTATTTACTGCATCCATAGGAACTGAGTCTGATATTCTCCCTAAAGAATATACATCTGCTTTAAATAGCTTTCTTTGATTACGACACCATCTGATATCCTGAGAAACTCAGTCTTCCCTTCAAAGTTATTATGCCTTTCACCCAAGAATCTAAGAGTTCAGTGAAAGCACTTCCTTGCTTTTTACCCATGGGTCCTTCTAATCCTTCTGTGCAAGTCAGGGAAACTGTCAGGAATTATGACGTCATTGATACCTTCTTCAGTTTCAGAAACCACAGACTCACCTAGTTTACCTCTTCCAGTTATTTCTACGTTGTCGTCTTCAGAAGCTCTTTTGAAATTCAGCCACAGAGGCAGACCCTGATTCGTTTATCTCTTTTTCCTTTCCCTGTCGGTTTCCCTGTCATCTCTATATTTGTGTTTCTCTCTGTTTTGTCTGTCGCTTTCTCCGTTCACGTATATACTCTATGTTATATTTGGGCCACAGGTGGACATACTTTCTCTGTGTTTCTGTCCACCCTTTTATTAAGTTCAACTTATTTCGGACTAACCTAACACTCAAACTAGATATCTTTATTAAAATATGTCATCACTCTTTATCTATTTCTAAGTCCACACTTCTTTTATTTCCTTTTTTTTTTAACACAAAATAGGAATAATGCTCCTACCAGCTTCTTGTTTCTATGACTAATTCTTCTATTAACATTGTAACTTTTGCTATAAACTGTGGAATATAATTAATATTTTCCATATTCTCAGATTTTATTCATGGCCTGTGTGTGTGAATTTGATCTCTCTTCTTTATCTTAAATTGTTAGGATTAAGAAGTTAAATCTCATTTATAGACGATAGATAAAAATAATGTTTTTAAATATAGTAAAATGTTTATTTTATATAAATACAATATAATTTGTTTATTTTTATACATAAAAACTTATAAAGTCATATAAGTAAAGTACAGTTTCTTGTCACTACTAGTTTACTCTCTACATCTACAAAGATGTAAAGTGAAAATTAATTTTACCATGCTTCTGGATTGTATTGTTAGGAATTCTCATAGGAAGATACTATCACCTAGGTAGGTAAATATCAAAGACCATTTTATATTTTCACAGGGTATAAATAAAAGGTATGGGCTGTTAAATAGCTGTCTTTTCATCACACCTCTTTATTCCTTCCAGAGACCCCAGTTGGCCTCTGCAAAGGGCAGGCAGTGAGACAATCTCCATGGATTATGTATAAAGCAAGCTCATTGCAGAAGCTCATGTGGAAGAAGAGACAGATTTACAAGACTGAGAGAAGAATCAGTTGCTTTTCCTTCACAACACATCCTGGCATTGGTTATTGACCATAGTGCATTTTACCTAGGTTACTTGACATAGAAACAGAGACAGGTAAGGAGGTCATGCAAGTAGGCTTTGGTGTCAAACTGGATCAGATAGACTTACTAATACTTAGTAGTCTCATAGACTTGGCCACATCATTGAACTCCTCTCTACTTCAGTCTCTGCTCTGCAGAATTGGAATAATAATAGCATCCTTCTTAGCATTGCTCTGACAATTTAAAAAGTTAACCTGTGAAATACATTCTACCATAGTAACTTCTCAGTGAATGTCAGTATTATTTGTAATTCCAAATAGAGAATGTTTCTCTTAAGTATCTGAAGATGTAAACACCAGGCACTAGAATGGAGATGATTTTTATTCACTTCCTTGCCTTAATTCATTCTTTAGTGATCCAAATGTCATTGTTTTATTTTGTTTTAAGTTGCAAAATGGAAACTTTGTCAATACTGTCATATTTAGAAGACTTTTCAATTCTAATCTTATTCAACAGTATTTTACTAACTGCCCATCTTGCTCAATTTGGATTTGTGTTTCCAAATGTCAGCAGGCCCTATGTTCTTTTTTTTTCTATCTGTTAAATCCAAATTGTACTGTTAATATGGTCATAAAAGATCATATAAATTAAATTTTTATCTTTTCCTGTTGATGTAGGACCCACATTTACAGTTATGGTTACCATCTCTTGCTGTGTGACAGAATCACCTGGGGAAATCGCAAACATACCTCTGTCCTGGCCCACACTCCAACAAATTAAATCATAATCTTCACAAGTAGGTCCTGGGAACTGCGACTTGTTTTTTATATTTATAGGTAATTCAAATGTGCTGCCAGAGTTGAGAACCACTGATGAAGGCACAATTGAAAAGACCACCTATCTTTCCAAGAAGGATTCAAAACATTTCAACAACTATTCATTATGCAAAATCTTTGAATTTAACAAGACAGGAATTGGGACATTGAAGACTCCATGACAACCAGATAGCTTTAAAACCAAATAATCTAAAAGAAAAACTATTTAGGTTATTCTTCAGTTACTAGAAATTTTAAAATATTTTTAAAAATTTAGAAACACTTTTATATCTTTAATCCAGCTATATTACAACAAAAACCAAAACAGAAAAATAGCTTTTCAGTGCAATACAAAAATATGCTTCAGAGTAACTTCCTGCTTCTTTTTCTTTCATGTTTTGGACTGTATTTGGAGCAGGCTCCAACCATGTATGTTACAATCGCATTTTGATTAGTGTATGCCTGGTGTACATTTTCGCATCATAAATAATGAAAAAAGGACAAACTGACTTTACAGTTAACGTAATTACCTACTTCGGGACCAATTAAAACAGTAAAGTTGTTAAATTTACCTGATATTCCCATTAATTTGGTACATGCTGCCAAACAACTAAATGGCACTGTACAAAAAGATTCAATTTACCATATGTTGCAATTCTAATGTAATTGCCATTGATCACTAAGTCACTTTCTCTTTGTTCCGTGATTAACAGTAATACTCTATTATTATAGAATCACCACCATCGTGTACAGTATAATAAGTGTCAATTCTTATTGCTGAATAAAAAATATTTAAGAAACCATTTACTCTGTCAATGGTAACCGCAAAATACATTTTAAATTTGAGCCCACTTTTCTACTTTTTCTCGATTAATAATTATTTATTCCCATTATTCCTACCTCTTTTATTTGGGGGAAAATAGGATAATTTTCTCTGAATTATAATAACCCATTTTCAGTAAAGATTTAATGCATAACACATATTCTTTGGAAAATATGTTATATCACAGCAATAATACAATGAATCAGCTCATCTCCGACTAAATGGTCTCCCACTGCATCAAATGTACAATGACTGCTAATATGCAGACAATGCAATTTAAGAAATCTGCTGCAATATATGAAATGTATGATTGCCTCTGGATCCCATGTTTCTATAAAGTAGTCTATGTTCAATTAGTACATTTTATGGAGTTCAAAACTGAAATTTAGGAAGTCTTATTACCATATGTGTCCTTTTCCAGATCTCCACACCAAGTTACTACCATCAGTATATAGTCAGTTGAGGAAAACTATCCCATAAGCTCTAGCTGAAGAAGGAATAATTGGCAGCAGCATCTGCAAGTGATCAGTCACACCTTTTGAATCAGTTCACTCTTTGTGCTCAACTGAGAATTCTGCAACTCTCCATTATTAGCAGGTGAAGGAGTCCAAGGAGGCCTGCATATGGCCAGCTGGCTTCATTGAATCATCCTGTGATGGCAACACCAGGTAGGAAAAAAGAATCCCTGACTTAACCTCTGTTCTCTAGCATTAAAAAGAGTGAGTGTTGGATTTTATGAAGAAAAGAAGTCTAGCAGGCTGTTCAGCTAGCATCTAACAAGGCAAGAGGACCTTTGTGGGGTTACCAAATCCCACAGCTATTCCTGGCTTTACAGGTAATAAAACTCAGTTTAGTCAGTTGACCCAAGGATGATTCAATGTCTCCATTCCTTGGTTAAGTGTGGGTCCTCATTTTCAAATTCTTCTTCCAGGCTCCCATAGTTCTTCGACCTAAATTACTGCAATATCTTCATCACTGCAACAAGTCTCCCGGCTTTGTGCAGGTCTCCCACTTATCCATTTTATACCCTGTAATCAGAATGACCATCTGAATTTCAAATCTGATCATGCTATTTTACTTGTTAAATATTTATAGCCCCCAATTTGCCTTTGGATAAAGTCCCATAGTATTACTAAGGTTTACAGGGCACTCCTGTGCAGCTTCAGTTTTTACTCCTTCCTTCCTTACCCACCCTGTTTGGTCTAGATATATGGAATCATTTTTCATTCTCCAATCACACCATGCCCTCCCTCAGGGAACCTCACAAGTGTTTTTCCCTCTTCTTAGTCCTGCTTTTTTCTTACCTGTATATCTCCCACTAAGTTTTCTCATCCTCACACCTTCTTCCGTGTGGTTCTCTTTGCTCTTTTTATTTAGTTCTATAGCTCCCTGGGATTCCTATTTCAAGACACTTTCGTGACTCTGTTACAATTACCTTATATGTTTCTATATTGATCTCTATCAATAATTATAAGTTCTTTCAGGGCTTATGTTTCTCACTACAAAGTCCCTGTGACCTAAAATAGCATTTAGTACACAGTAAGTGTTCAATAGAAATTTGTTAAAAGCAAAAAAGAATGAATGGGTAGCATTCAAGTCAAAATGCATCAATGCTTCCAAAGTTCTGTTTATTAATAATGTTTTATAAAACTCTAGCATTCATATATATTATCAGGCAGATGCTGTTGTAATAAACAAAATAAAGCATTTTATTATAATTAGTTATTAAATATGAAATATAGTTTACTAAATGGAATTTCTTATTAAATATATTATTTTTATTCTGCATTTTAACCTAATATATTAATTTTTAATTTAACCAATTATTGAAAAATAATTGATACTTAATGGGTATATATTATACTAACATACAGATATACCAAATTTAGGTTATTTCCAATTTTGAGCTATTAAAATAGCATCTGGATATTTATTTATTGCTTTATTAAGTGCTAATTTAAATATAATTTAAGCTTTTCTAGAAGACAACATAATGATCTTTAACTTCAATTATTATATAAGATTGCAAAGCAGATTATGCTTTTAGCCAAGAATTATTTAGCTTTCTAAAAGTATTCTTACACTATATAGCCTGGAATTTGTTGAAGTGCCTATGTGTGATTTTTTTAAATTGCTTCTTTGATTTGACACATAATGTATGTTGTATCACTTCATGTTTTCCTGTGGGCTTGCCTACAATTTTTTATTCATTGCTTTTAATCCACTGAGGGTTTAGAAGCCAAACCATGAGGCTTGATAGAACTACATGTAAACATAAATGTGTGATCTTATTGAAGTATTGGTATAATGCTTAAAGTTTTATTATATTGCTTTATAAGATATATACAGATATACATATACACATAAATGCTATCTAAGTATATATTCTCAGGTGTATTTGTGTCAACTTTGTATATTCCTATGCTTTGTTTGACTTGCTTTAGATTGGATGGAAATATTTGAATTGGTTGAAAAGGATTATAATAATCATTTAAATTTGCATTTATTATAATGAATGCTTCAGAGCTTGATATGGC
Organism: Hylobates moloch; assembly: GCF_009828535.3. Lineage (NCBI taxonomy): Eukaryota > Metazoa > Chordata > Mammalia > Primates > Hylobatidae > Hylobates > Hylobates moloch. The sequence goes on from NW_026652281.1 coordinate 44,248,236, forward strand.
TTGGCTCTGTTTCCCCACCCAAATCTCATTCAGTAGCTCCCATAATTCCCACATGATGTCGAAGGGACCCGGTGAGAGATGATTGAATCATGAGGGCAGGTCTTTTCCATGCTGTTGTTATGATAGTGAATGGGTCTCATGAGATATGATGGTTTTAAAATTGGGAGTTTCTCTGCACAAGCTCTCTCTTTGCCTGCTCCCATCTCTGTAAGATGTGACTTGCTACTCCTTGTCTTCTGCCATGATTATGAGGCCTCCCAGCCATGTGGAACTATAAGTCCATTAAACCCTTTTTCCTGTATAAGTTAACCAGTCTTGGGTATGTCTTTATAGACAGCGTGAAAATGGACTAATACAGAGGTATAGGACTAGTACAAACAGCTGCCTGGTGATTTTAATAGAGTTTAATAATTTTCCAGTGGTAAAGTTCTTTTTGGGAAAAGGTGTAGATTACTTTACAACTTCTATTGTCTAGTCATAGAAACACATGTTTGAAATTACTTTGAGAATAATCTGAAAAGCATTTAGAAATCAAATTGTATTAGATCAACCAAGTTGTATTTAAGTCATTTATGAATCAACATGTCAGTATAGAACCTACTGCCTCTTAAGAAACCATGAATGAAATTTCCATCTTCTTTTTAACATTTTACATTCTCTAGGCTTTAGTAATGACTAAAGAAAGCAATTGTTTATGAATTATGCTTGTGAAAACATTCTTATGCAACCACAGTTCATGGTAGCAACAACCATCTCATACCTGTCCTACTAAACTGCTGTGACATATAGCAGATACTTGGATAAATGGGTAAATTGTGCATTTTTAATAGATTCCAGAAAAGATGCTATCCTACTAAAACACTTTTTCATAAAGACCTGAAATGAGAAACATCACCACATTGCCTTTAACTTCTATTATCATATAAATGCTTGCATATAATTTTAGTTCGGGACACATAAGATGAATTTAATACTATCCAATGCTTTGTGTGGCTTTGCTGCCCCCTTAAGACAAGTAAACATAAATAAAAAGCTACTAAAATTTAGTTTCCTGAATTATTTTAAGACATCTGTTCCTACATGTCTTCAACATGTGCACACACACATGCACACAGACGCAGAGCAACTCAAATGAAGAAATTGATTGACTAACAATTATTGGATAATTAATCAGTATTTTGCTTGATTCTGCTGCATAATCAATGAAAATATTACTTTTATTTATTGCTCTGAGAAACCCATGTTGTTCTCTCAAGGCAACTAATATACCAGTATATTTAAGTTTGATAAAGTTTGAAATTGAGTACTTATATTTGTGTGATATAGTTTTATGATTTTTCTTGAGCTACATCATTGAGGAACATGATAGCATATTTTCATTTTATTCCTTAATTATAAAAATTAAACTAAAGCCTTTAATATAAGCTAGCCATCTAAACAAAAATATATATGCCTCATAAATGTTTTGGTAACTATTATTTCAGGAGATGGAACAGCACATTTAAGATAATGCATAATATATTCTAAATTAAAAAACAAAATTATGTTAACTGCTTATAAATTTTGAAAGGGGGCAGGTTACAGTGTGATATTTGCTATTGGATTTACTTATAACAAATATTAGAATAATTCTGGGAAAATTTATAACAAATATTATTAGAATAATTCTAGAAACAATTTACCTTTTAAGCTAGATGTTCTCTACAAAGCCTATTACATTTTAAGAAAATAATATTTTTGTTTTATTTAAAAGAAATAAAACAATTTAATCAATAAATAAACATTGAGCAAAGCATTATAGTTGAGACTGAGTTACTGTAAGTCATCCCCACCTTTATCAGAAACATGATCTAATTCTGAAGAAATGTGATCTACAATTAAAAAGACAAACTGAAATTTTCCAAATTCTACAATATGCTATAGTTATTCTGGTAAAATTAGAAACCAGGTTTGTCTTATTTTTCCTTCAGCTTCAAAAATTTAGCCTATTTTTGATATAAATGGGAATATTCAGTAAAAATAAAAGACACTATGTTTTTTAAAAAGCTAAACCTTTGTAACTTTTATTTTGGTTGATGTATACATGGAGTAAATATTAATAAATTTGAAAATCACTCAAAATATGTAGTTCATTGTAAGTACTAAATTTAATGTTGTATGATGTATGCTTTTTTTAAATTGCAACCACAGGATTTAGGCATAAAAGCAGTTGTAACTTATGGCTGCCAAAACATCTCCTTTGTCATTTATGTTCTATTATCTAAATAATTCTATCATGAATAAAAGGAATGTGATTTATATCTATTGCTCAAGCAGAAATATCTTCAGAATAATTTGCTTCATAATTTCTTGCTGAAAAAGAATAGAGTGACTTAGGGGTGTGTGTGTGTGTGTGTGTGTGTGTGTGTGTGTATGTGAGTGTGTGAGTGTGAATGTGTGACTTGAGGAGGTAGTACACTGAGCAGGGCTAGAAAGAGAGTAACGTGGAAGTTCTCAGAGTGGAACATGTCGATCGGAAGGAAAACTCTTTCACTCATCAGAAAGTTTGGCCCCTGAAAGAGGCTAGAAGGCCAGAATAAGCCTGATTCATAATGGTTATAGGGATTGATGGTGGAAGTCACACTAACTTGAATTATCGTTGTCCTGGATTTTCTGATTTTTAGGTTCAATCCCTGTGGTGAAACCACTGTCTCCTTACTGCTGTCATTGCCTCTCTCTTATCATGTGCAGAAGATTAAAAACGGCTGTCAGAGCTGGGCATGCCCAATAACCACAGGCAGGCTTTGACTGCAAGCAAAAAGCTGTATCAATTCCCCTTTACATCTGCATCAAGTACCAGAGAGCAATCAGATGCATCAGCGGGAAGCCTCACCTCGCTGTGAATAGACTGACCAGTTCAAGCAGGATGATTTCTGCAGTGCCGTGCCAGAATGTTCAGGGCAGTCAGTGGGCTTTTCAGCTCTACCACTAAGCTGATACTCCTCAAAATGATCTGTTAGTTCCTTCAGTAGCTGTTTCATTTTTCTACACACAAAATTTTAATGATTCAGTTGTGAAATCAATGCATTATTTTGTATAAAAACAATATTTTTTGACTCACAATTATTTATATTGTTATTATAATGTTTACTCAGATTTTACTATACGGCAGTCCTTCCATCCTCTGTTTTGTTTTCCGTGGTTTCAGTTACTCACCATCAACTGCGGTCTGAAAATATTAAATGGAAAATTCAGGGAATAAACAATTCATAGGTTTTAAATTGCACATTGTTCTGAGTAGCGTGATGAAATCTCAAGCCCTCCCCTTCTGTCCTGTCCAGGACAGGAATCATCCCTTTGTTTGGCATATGTCCTCAGAGGATCACTAGGAGCTTAATTCTAAGTCACAATGCCTGTGTCGTTCACCTCACTTCAACTTATAATGTAGGCATTGTATAATTTCACGTCATCACAAGAAGGGTGAGTATAATACAATATTTAGAGAGAGAGAGAACACGTTCCATATAACTTTTATTATACTGTTATACTTTTTCTATTTTACTATTAATTATTGTTGTTAATCTCACTGTGCATGCATAATGTAGAAATTAAACTTTACCATAGGTATGTATGTAGAGGAAAATATATAGTAGTACCTATAGGGCTCATTATTATCCATGGTTTCAGGTATCCAGTGGGGGTTTTGGAATGTATCCCCCATAGATACTAGCTGCATATATGATAAAAAGTTTCTGTCATTGTTTCAGTAGTAAGAAGAAGAAATGGCAAAGAAACTTCTTAAAATGGAAATGTAAAACATTTAAGTCATATGTAATGTAAAACATATAAGTCAGAGCCAATAGCCTCCAGAGTAGAAAATGCCTTTCTTCGTCTGGACCACTGTATTGGTCAGATTAAGATAAATTACGCTGTGGTAACAAATGACCTCAAAAATTTTAGTGAAATTCAGTAGTATATGAATTTGTTTCTTTTATCTCCCTCATGTTGTATATCTATCACGGTTCAAATGCTTTTGTATCAAGACCTATGGGACAATCTTATCTCCATTATTGCTGAAGGAATCAAAGATTGTAGAAAAAAATGATGACTCTTCACCACCCTGCCCAGAAGTGGCAAATATTTCTTCTATTCATATTTCACTTGTCCAGCAAGTCACATGGACAAAATTGGTGTCACTGGAGTGGGATGAGCATTATCTTCACAGGAAGGGGCATTATAAGTCACAGGGCAAGTTGGCCATGCCTGACATCTACAAGGTGATAAAATATATTTTTTTCACAGGGAAAGAAGAAACCTTTGAGAATAATAATATAATCGTTCACAATCATGAAGGTGTCAAGATAGTCAAGAAATAATTCCTAATTCATGCATATCAGGACAGTATCCTACATGTCAAGGTAGGTTTGGATTTTGAAGGAACACACATTAGCAAGATGACTGTAAATTCGTGTCACAATCGGAAGCTTACCACAGAAATGTTTGAAGAGAATCAGTTGAATCTGGGTGGCATTTATGTTACCAGGAGCATGCTTGATATGGTAAGTGCCAAAACTCTACTTTGGGAGCCCCAGTATTTAATAGACATATGATTTGTGCCTAATTCTCTTGTTTTCTTTATGGTCTTTTAAAAAGTCCTTTGGTAGTTTAAAATGTCTTCTATGAAAGCAGTTTTGGTGTACTACTGGGGCAGACAGTTAAATGGTGAATTGTGCATCCCAGGCAAACTGCTTGTTAATGGCAGAGAAAATGAATGAAAGACATAAAGAGAAAATAAATTGCAGAATGACAGAGCTATTGCCACTTGCTCCAGCTACTTTATTTCTGGAAATCCTTGCTGTGTTAAACATAAGAAAATGCAGGTTTGATTTTATTAATAGAGGCAGCTTAGCCTTGCACAGTCTCAAGGATTGAAATGGACAGCATAAGCATTTGGGGATACGTAATTTTAAGCATAGTATTTTATAACATATTTGCGTTTTTGAAATGGTATTTAGAGAAGATTAATGAAAATGTATATATATAGGCTTTATAATAATTATTAGAAAATATAGGACTCTTGTAGTATTTTAAACATCTCTGTATGTAAAACAATGACTGACAAGGCATAGGATATTATAATTTAATTGGCCACATTAAAGCAAATTCAAATAGAAAAGCCTATTTTTGTGATCTTGCTTTTTTTTTTTTTTTTCCCAATTGGAAGTAAACTCAGGCTTCTATCACCTCCAGGCTCCAGGTTCTTATGAAATCTGACAATCATTTTCATTTTCATCAGGGCCAAATATTTTCAAGTGGTAGTGTTCAGGGAGCTCCCTCAGCACAGCTCTGTTCTACCCTCCATATCTTTCAGGTTTTAATCCTCATTTGATACAGTTGCTTAATGGAATGAAGCTCATAAAAATGACACCTGGGAAGGCCTGTGTATAACTCACACTGAGGAGTATAATTGAGCTTAGCTTTTCACACTGTTCTAACGATATGTATTCGGTTTTCTTGCTGCACAGAAAACTTGGAACTATGAATCCAGGCTATTTTGCCAGAAAGATAGATACTTCTCAAACATTCATATCATGATAAATAGTGCATGTGTCTGTATTAGGCATTTGGAAGGGCAACTATGTAACTTTTAAAACAAATACATATATTTTATATTTATATATGTATTTGTTTATATTTATATTTATATAACAATTATATATTAAACCTTTAAAACAAATGTGTGTGTGTATATATATATATATATATTTTATACTTAGCTCTGCACTGATCAAATTTTAGTTTCCAAGTTTTGAATAGGCAAGTTTTGTCAAATGAAATCAAAGGCACTTCACAACACAAAATAATAAGAATATTAAAATGTAATTTCATATTTGTACTTTTTTCATTTGATTGTAAACTTGTGATTTTATTAAGAAATAAATATCAACAAATGAAAAAGTGTTATAAATATGATTAAAAGTTTGATATGGAAGGGAATATGTTTGCATCAATATTTCTTAACATAAAATGCTAATCAGTGTTGCATAGAAAATATATTATTGTAAAATTCATTTTTTAAAAATGTGCTCAACAAATATTGCTGAAGTACCTCTTATGTAACTATTTTTAATACACATTATATTTTTCAAAAAGAAGATATACATTGCAGCATTTCGCAAATTCCTCAGGCCTTTTCTTACAAGAATATCTTTGCTACAACACAATCTTTGGTAAACACTAGTTTGGGAAAATATTATGGTCAACCACATTTCATATCCATTTCTAGTGGTGACACTCCAGCTTGGCTTCAGCTCTAGATATTGGAGAGAGGGGCAGTATGTGAGAACCCCTCTGCCTCAAGAGAGGACATGGAGTGTTGGAATTGGGTCAAGGATACTGGGAAGGTCTGGACTTAACCAGGAGTGGTTGGATTGAATATTCTACTTTTTATTCTAAAACAGACCAAGTAGTTTCAAACTTTGTCCTCTTAAGTGGCATTCTTATTTCTCTAGAAGTAGACCCCAACCTTCAAACCCAGACTAAATTGCCCTGATTTTTTTTTATTACTTTGAAATGATCTTACAAGAGCTTGAATGTATAGTAATTTCTACTTTCCTTCTATTTCTGCTGCATCCACTGGTGGTCTATACTACTTACTCATTAGAGCTTGTTATATGTAAACCTGAGTTAAAACTATTCCATGGTGATTAAGGGGACATATTCTCTGGATTCACAGTTTGACTTAGAATTTTAGTTCCATCTATATGGTAGTGAATCCATGACTTAACCTCTCTAGCCCCAGTTTTTTTTTTTCTTCAAAATAGGTATGAGATTTTCAATAGGAAAAATGAGATAGACAAACAAAATAGCCACAACAGTGCTTTACTAACTGGAAGAAAGAAGCGCACAATTATGTGGTATCAAAGAAATTTTATTTTAGTATTAAATTGTTGTATAATCCTCAAATTAATAATTGATATTAAATTACTCTCTCAATAGTATACGGATAATACAGCTCTAAGAATACAGTTTGGCTTCTTATTATATGCAGTGTTAAATTTTGTTCTACTGTTTCAAATAAATGTGAAACAGAGAAATAGAAAAAGAAATTAGAAATTCAGCAGATACTATTTGTTGTATACGTATATGTGTGACTAACGGGTGATGAAGGGAATGCATATTAAACATTGATGTGTAACAATCATAGGAGAAAAAGTCCTAATTTAATATTTTTTATAAGTTAGAAATGTTTTTCTATTATTATAATTAATACTAATTTATATGCATAAAATATATCTATTTAAAATAAATATCCTGTTTACAGAATATTTAATTTAAATATCCTATGATAGTTTGTATTAATATTTAAAATAGATTTTGAAAAAATAAAACAAATGGCATTAAGTTTATTCGTTCATTAATTCATGCATTCACTCAATAAAGATTAATGAGTATTCCTCTATGCCAGGTACTGTACATATACAAGAAATCCACTGAGAATGAGACATGCAGGGCACCTACCTTGAAGTCTGTTTTTCGGTGAGTTGTTACCCTTTGATGAGTGCCTGCTTTATGATAAACATTGTGCTTAGCCCTGAGACACGGTAGGTACCTTCCAACAACTGACAGTAAACAAAAAATAAGTTTGTGCAGGGTCGTTATTGAAGCTAATAAGAGAAGCAATTGGAGACTAAAATCATGGAAGAAGTGTTTCCTCACATAACTGAGTTATAAAAAATGAATAGGAAATCTCCAGCATAAGAAAAAAATAAAGTAAAATAAAATAAAATGTTCCAGGCACTAGGAGCAACACCAAGGAGAAAGAGCCAAATATTAACTCACATTATTAGGCATTCTTCAAATGCTTAACATAATTGGGTCATAGAGTTCAAAGAAAGGCATTGAGAGAGACATAACCAAATCAGGGTAACCTTCCCAGTTACTCCAAGGGTTTTATTTTGAAACAATAGTAACCCACTGAGATTCTTAAGCTGCGTATCATTTGTATATGTGAAAGACCATGCTGACAATTTCATAGTGTCTGGATTGGAAGTAAAGTGAAAATGGAAATATTATTGTTTGTTATCTGTCATTCAAGTGATAAACAATCGGGATGGGAACTAAGCCAGTAACTGGAAAATGGAAAGAAATGAGGAAATCAACAGAAAACATTTAGGAATGAGAGTTGAATCCCATGGGGTGAGAAATAGAAATTAATGGTTGTTTCAAATTTGCTAATATGTTAAAGACAATTTCTTCCCCTTGTATAGTTATTAAAGAGCAATCAAAGAGCTTGCAAATCAAAGCTAATTTGGAACTTAGAGCAAATGCATTATTTACAATAAGAAAGAGGAAGGTTTACTAGTGACCAATTAGACTTGAAAGATTTTCTGCTTCTGATCTCAATATTATTTTGTTGAAAGTATTCCTGGTATAGTTTTGACTTTTTAAGTGCAACCGTCAAAGGAATGACTTTAATAAATTCTACAAAATAGTATTAAACAATGTAATATATTTAATCAAATCTAAGTGACCTTGTTCAAGGTGTCTTCCCTTTCATTGATCTATTTAATTTTTAGTTCTTTGCCTTGAAGTCGTATTTCAGACATGTGCACAGATACTTCTCTTTTTCCTCTGTGGCAATGACAACATTAGGACATGAAAGCAGACATTAGACATGAAAGAAGACAGGAAATAGTTTAAAGCCAATTTTATTTTCAAGTCCCCATTTGATAGTCATTCTCCCTGACTGTTCCTGAACCATGAGAAAATGCCCAAGTGTGTGAGACAGCACCTGTGAAAAATCAAATGAAGGACTGCAGCTTCTAGTATGCAACTACCTTCAAGCCTAGAGTCGGGGCCTCAGTAAATATGAGCTGAGGCTAGCCAGAAGTAAGCACAATGGACTTTTATTGTTTTAAGACTTACATTTATAGAGCAGTTTTACATTCACAGCAAAACTGAGAAAAAGTTACAGAGATTTTTTTTTTTTCTTTTTTTC